>NC_090436.1:749831072-750139472 GCF_031143425.1 Pleurodeles waltl | reverse complement strand
AGGTAGCACACACATCACTACACCGTTAGGACTTTACACAGATCGCAGGACAGTATTCTACTATACATTGATCTAATTCCAACATATTCGAAGTCAATTTTTACTGAAAGGCTGACATCTAGTGGAAAAGTGTACCATAAACCTCATTTCCCTTTAAATCAAGACAATAGTTTGCTAGTGCTAGTATAATGCAAATAAACACGGAATATTGAAACTAATAAAAGCTGCACTGGAGCAACATACTTGGATGTTCTGACATTTGTTGTGAATTTCGTTGGTGCCCCACCATTCATAATATGTGAACATTGGACCCACTTGGTCGCGCCTTTGGAGCAGCACTTCGGTTGGGAGTACAACATAAAGACACAGTGGACAAGGGGGAGGTGCGGTTCCTTTTGGCTCGCGGTTCCAGTTGTACAGTTTGTACAATTTCATCTATTATATCAGAAGCTAAGCTTTTCATAGATGGGAACCAATCTGCCCATATACTCTTCCCAGTTCTATTTCATTAGGTGCTACCGGCCAAAACTGAACAAAAAAGCAATGGCAAAGCCAAAAGGATTGGCTTTGGCTAGTCTGCAACCAGCTCTTTGTCTTTTCCACCTTCAGCTATCCTCAATGACAATAGGATCCTAGAACTTAGAATGGCGTATTGGTACTTTCTGCAACACAGGACATAATTTTCTGTTTCAGCTTCATGAGGTATAGAATCCAGGGTATGTGAGGTTTCCAAAGTTGATATCCTCAGCATGAATTTGACAGATGCATGCATGCACAAGGCTTTTCCCTCTTTAAAATCGTGCAGAATGTAATTAGACCCCCGGGTGAAAACATGTTCTGGAGATGAACTGACTTTCATCCACAGGTTATAAGGTACTTGATAACGTTTATATTGCTGTATCACTTTTGATACTCTGTTGGCGGTCTCCAAACGCTCTTTTGTGCAGGTTCCTACATTGGAATTTGTTTTAATCAATTTCTTAGTAAATTGCTATTCTGAAATTTTTTGGTCTGATCAGATTCTCTTTGCACATGTTATTTTGCAGCTTTCCCCCAAAGATCCACCGGTATTCACATGCTTCTATAGGTGGTCCTGAAGAAGGTAGACAGACAATCTTTTTATTCCACCGACAAGTGTTGACTGGTTTAGCGAGAAATCTTAGCCCGCAACACAACAACGGTTTAAACCTGGAGACTTTCTTTCCCGTTTAAATCTGCAGTGTATGTGATGAATGGCTGGGAAGGTTATGAATGGTATATGAGAGAGAATGAATGTCTTTGTGTGAGTGAAGGAGTGAGTGGCAGTGTGACATTGGGGTGAAGAGAAAGGCAGATTTGCCGAATGCAATCAAATATGTATTGTTTTCAATGTAAAAAACATTAGTGATTCTTTGTTTGCTAACGTGTTTTAAGAAAAGGAATATGATGTAAATAATTTCCATCTATAATTCATGTTATGTATGGCCCAACCAAATCTTCTGCCTCTGCTTCTGGCTGCAATACAGGGGAAAAGGAGCAATGGGTGTATCATACTTAATACGATCTATCCTTGCACTCCCAAATGCTAACAAGCATTTGAAATGCAACAGGTCTCGCGTTTGCTCATGTTAGAGCTGATAGCGTTGTAAACTCCTAACCCGACTTTTCACCTATCGGCAAAAGTGCATTTATGTACGTAACCCGAAAAAGTGCAATTAACTATGTAAAGCGCTCGACTTCTGCCAAGCGAAATCGCGCTAGTAAATTAGAGAAAAAGTAGTCCACGAGCCGGACAGAAAACAGCAGGCCTCGCATGTTTTCTGTACTTGGTCGATGCGCTCGAGGAGGGCTAGCCACCGGAAAAGGAATGACGTATGCATGCTTTCGACTACTGAAAGCAAGCAGATTTTATTAGGCAAGCCCACGAACCAATGAAAAACACTGACGTGACGTCAAGAGGGCTCCGAGCCCTTCTTTAAACACTAAAGCGTCTTGTGGCGAAACGCATGCGCGAGCGCCTGCAACGCAGGCTCGACCCTAAAAACACTAAAGAGTCTCGCTGCGATACGCATGCGCGAGCGCATGCAACACAGGCTCGACCCTAAAAAGGGCTTCCAAAGGAAGCAATACATAATATAATTAGCCACAGCCATTGCAAAACTCATTTATAAAGCGCAAGTCACTAGCAAACAGTAAATCTCATAGCAAACCTACTATAAGTTAGAAGATAAGTAAGACTTTATTTCATGAAATATCTGTAAATATCAGAATAGGCTGTGGGGTGCTCAGTGCTCCAAGTGATTACACAAAAGTGTTTAAGTGAAAACACAAGTGTAAATACAAAGAAGTGGGGGTGACCAGGACATTTAGTTTATACAGCAGTAGTGTAATGTGGAAGATCATATGAGAACATCACATCAAATAGGTCTCCAGTCTGCGATTCTATTTGGGGTACACGACACTTAGGTGGTCATTCCGCCACAGTGGCTGTCTCACTGTCGACAGGCCGGTGGTGAAGAAAGAGTTTGGAGGTTTGGCCTGTGCCAAACCGCCACTTTTCCATACTTACTGCCAGGATGGTCGGACCGGCGGGCCAGAAATAAGCATCTCCGACCCGGTGGTCCACCAAATACCACCAGCAGTATCATGATCCCTGGAGGAAAGGCTACCTGCAACAGGAATTTGCATTCCTGTCACCGGTAGACGACTCCCCACACCCCCCGTAATCTAACCAAGAGCTCCCCTTCCCCCATTCCTTACAACATTGCCACCCCCACCTCCCCGAACCCCCCCAGTAACATCCCCTATCCCCCTGCTCCCAGTAGTGATCCCCAATCCCTGTACTTACCCCCACCCCTGCATACACGCATGCACCCACACACACCCTGCCACTCACAACACCCTTACACTCATGCACACACAAAACACACAACAACCCCAATCCATACACACATACACACGCATAACACTCACAAGCATACACACTCCATCCCCCACCCCCTCCTTTCAACATACATACACACACAACCCCCACCCCTGTCTACATACATGCACAAACACACCCCGACCCAGCATTCACATTCACCCACACATCGCCATCACATTTACACACAGACACACATGCACAAACACTCCCGTCTCCCCATTCATGACACACACACTCACACACATCCATTCACACACCCCACCCCTCTCCCCTTGCGGACACTTACCTCTTCCGACGAGGTGCTCCTCTCTGAGGGGACAGGACCCGGCGCTGCCACCGCCTGCAGCACCCAGTCATCAGGACACCACCAGGCCTATACAGGTCGTAATACAATGGGCGGAGTCTGTTTGGTAGGGTGGGGCCAATGTAGAACCGCCTCTGCACCTCCAACCGCCAGCACGACTACTGGAGGATATCCACCCTAATTGTGCCGAAAATCCTCCAGTATTTGTAATCTGCTGGTAGGAAAACCATAAGCACTGGCGGTTTTCTAGCGCCTGCGGCTTCGGCGGTCTGAAGAAAAGACCGCTGAAGCCAGAATGAGCACCTCAGTCCAGCACTTCAAAACTTCTTTCAACATTGTGTGCAAGGATAGCCTTGTATGCAGACTCAAGTTTACAAAACAGACAAAGGAAGCCCAACTTTAAATCCACTCTCTTCCAGTTGTTCTTGTTATATTTTTTCTTCCTGATTTCACATTCTACAATTCTCCTATCATTTAACATCAGGCTCATTATGTTTTACAGGTCTAGCCAATATGTGTTTCACATGGCATCTTGCTTTTTCAAGACTTGGATGTAGGCCGTACTATTTATTTCACCTTTAACGGCTCTGGTAAGTCGGTAACGCTATCAAAGTGCGTGGTTATGCTAGACAGAGACAAAACAGTGTTGGAAGCACCATGAAAAATATTTTAAACTGCTTTGGTCTCAGACAGATCTGAGAGTGAAGGGGCACTGCAAGCAGTCACTGTCCGCAGGCTCGTCTCAGTTCATATGATCACCCTCTTCTTCATGTGGCACTCTGTTGGATCCTAAAATGTTGAATTCCTCTTGCTCCTTTGCTGCCTTCCAGACTCAATACCTTGGCCTTATTATGAGCTCAGCATACTGTAAAGATGAACAGATGCCTTATTGAGCTCAAGTATTGGTTTACTCATCCCCAGGAACAACTGAATGCGCTATTGCAACCACCAACGTAGGAGGAAGCTGCTGCCGTGAACACCGTCCTTTCTCTCCCCGCAACTGTCTCCAGTTTCATCCTTTATCACCATTCTGTGCCCCACCTTCCATAATAAACACTGAGGAAACACAGTACAAGTTTACCACATTACCACATACCCCCCTTTATACAGAAGCAATAACTGAACAAAACTAAACAGAAAAGTAAAAGACAATCTTAAATATAATCTACTCACTTAATATAACACATTCCTTCAAATATTTCATGTGAATGTACAGATACAGCCATCAAAACGTTTACTCTGATAGTTTGATTGTATATTACAGTTTGTGTGTTATTTTGTAGACCATTTGAGATGATACAATCCTTTTTTACCTCCAATACATCTGGCATGGCAATATTATTTCCTTTCTTTGCACTTGTCATCTTATCAACCTCATCCATCCAATCCTAATTACATTCTTTTCTTTGGCCTCCATCCTTACATTTCACCAATCTGCTTAAGTGCCAAACTTCTCTATCGCTCAGCAACGCTGAATTACAAAATAATTTGTCCAATTTAAAAAGGTTCAGTAAATGTACTTTCCCCTTTAAGCCCTTTCCTCTCCTTTCTCACTTTCACCCAGCCTCCCATCTCAAATGGAACCAATTTCACACCATGTTTTTTGTCATAATATTGTTAATAAGCTTATTTAGCCAATTCCAATTTTCCTTTGACAATCCCTGGAGACCATACAGCCAATTTGACCACAGGTATCCATGCCACATCCTTGGCCAATGGGGTTACGCCCTTGTTAATACAAAATGACTTTTTCTGTGGTTAGATTAGGAGTAATTCTGTAAACCCACATTTTGAACACTTCCAATTCATACCATCGCTATTGGCTAATTGAATGGATCCCTTAATAGCTATGTTAAAGCATTCTACAAGACCACTGCCTTCAGGATGATATACTGATGCCTACCATTCCTATCCACAAACATTTTAAATGTATCCAACACAAATTGTGGACCATTATCAGAAATTAAACATTTGGGTAATCCTTCTTTCAGAAAAACTTTAGTCAAAAAAAATGTATTACCCTTTCACTATCAGCCTTTCCTACAATATCAATTCCTGGCTATTTGGTCCATCATCACTATAATATATTTTTTCTGCCATTTCAATTTCTATAGGACCCATTATATTATATATGTTCCATTTGTTTCCCCAAGGCTTATCAGGACATGCTACTGGTGACAACAGTGGGCCAAACATCTTTAGTAGTTTATCTGAGCTGATACATTCTACACCTTATTTGTCCAACTTTTCATTATCTCCGTCCAAATCCAGCCAGCAGTACATACTTTTAATTCTTTGTTTTGATTTAGAAATACCTAAATGCCCTTCATGATGATTTTTTACATATTTTTTTTTAATCATGGGTGGTACAAACTTCCCACACCTCAATAAGCAGCTTTTCTCTTCACTCAATTCATTTGGAACTACCCAAAATGCATGCGTCTCTTCATTCAACTTCGTTTTCTCAAGACATCCATTGTTTACATTATCGAGAACTTGTAGTGAACATCTATCTTTTCTCAGGTGTTCTTTCCATTTCTCCTTGTTGATACCGCCTGGCCCTTCATCAAAAATACCTGCTACACATCCATCATCTTAATATTGTACACTACTGCCAACAGAAGCCAGATACTCTATTATTAACCCATGGTATATGCTGTATGTCATTAAAATCCAGAAGCTTTATGGACATACCAGCTAACCGTGGGGATGATCTCTGCAATCCTGTGGTAGCAAAATCTTTAATTAAAGGTCTATTACACGTTTTCAATAAAACTTTGCAGCCTTTTACATACTGACAGAAATGCGTTAGAGACCAAATGCAAGCCAATGTCTTACTTTCTATTGCTGTATATCTTTCTTCTGCACTTGACAAGGATTGTAAGGCAATAACTACTACCCATTCATTTCCCTTTGCATCTGGGACAATACAGCTCCCAGTCATTTCTTGCCTGCATCTGGAGTGATCAGAAATTTTGCATTTTAGATCAAGGTCCTTCAGGAATGGTACTATACAAATGGCATTATATGGATCAGCAAATTCCCTTTGACATCCCATTGACCAGGAAAATTCGAATCCATTTTGGAGTAAATTTCTGATGTGAAATGTTTTCTCAGAGAAATTTGGTACACATTTTAAGTAAAACTCAACTAATCATAAGAATGCCCTCACATCATCTTTACTTGACGGCGAAGGAGCATTACAAACGGCATTTACAAATGTTTAGGTTTCATCCCTTGTGTATTGATGGTATGGCCTAATAAATTACCACTTTTTGGTAAACTTATACTTTTCAAAAATTCTACAGTAAGTTCACTGTTTCCAATATTCCCATGACTGGTCATGTGCCTCTCCTGATTTGCCCATAATGAGTATCCTGTCCTGAAAAAACAGCACGTTCTCTATACCTTCAAATTTGAAACTCATCAGCCTCTGGAACATGGCAGCTGAGCATGCCAAACTGAAAGGTAATCTAAGGAATTGAAAACACCAAATGGGAGTAATAAACACTGTCAATTTCCTACATTCCAGGTGCAATTGTACTTTATGATATGTGAATTTTAAATCTAGTTGAAAACCAGTGTACAGCTTTCGTATTGGCAAACATCTCATTAATCCTAGACAGAGGAAATTAATCTACTAATATATTTTGATTCAATTCCCTAAGATCCATGAATAATCTGACTTTACCATTAGACCATCCAACTGCAACTAATGGAGACACCCATTCTTCAGATTCCACCTGTTCAATTATATCATTTTACGCTATGTTTATCCATTCCTGGATCACCTTTTCTAAAATGTAAAATGTCTAACCTTGTGTATAGTAGGTTTAGCTTGGGCGTTCTAATTCGATCTTATGAGTGAAATTTTTAAACAACCCAACTTTCCCTGAGAACACTCTAGGAAATTCTTCCACTTTTGCTTGGTCAATCTCTTGCTCAGTTTGAACAGACAAAACAGGTTCTGCATTACTGGGATTTAGCTTTATCCCTAACTCTCCCTGATCATACCATCCAAGCACTGATGGACCTTTTTCCAAAGCGTATAATTTGCAAATGGCTTTCCTACCTTAACATTTGAATTCTGATGTCCTGAACCCATTAAATTAATACTCTCCCCAATATATGTTGTGGCCTTAACGTCAGGCTTCTCAAATCTGTTGCCTAACACTTCGACAAACAACTCATTCCATACTTCCTGACTGACAATCATAAACGGAGATCCGGAATCCGCAACAACTTCCACCAAAACACCATCAATAGCTACTCTGCATATGGGGTTTTTTCCCCCCCTAACTTTATGTTCAATACTGAAAACACTGTATTCAATACAAAATACGCTACTGGGATCAGCATCTGAATCGTTATACCCCCCCCCCCTCAAATGGTTGGAATCAAAATTGATTTCTTCTTGTATTAAATTCATATCCTTCTTCTTCTTGTATACACCTGTGTATTGCCCTACAATTTGCCAATATGCCAAATGGAAAATTTTTGGTTCCTTGCAGGACACTTTTTATAATGAGCTAAGTGCTCTGCACTCCCACACCTGTAACATTTCCCGGAATCCTCCTCAACTTTATATTTGTGTCATATTTGCCAATGCTTTGTGTAGATCTTGTGGAGTAATTACTCTTACCGTTTTTGTGGCTTTAATGTTCCTAGCATGCTTACTTTCAACCGGAGTCTGCTGTCTTTCACTACAGCTTTAGTGAAACTTCCAGTAGGTTTCACTTTCTTTACTAATCCTACTACCTCTTTCAATGGGGCGTCCCCATCCACGCACCATTTGCCCTGTATATTAGGTTTACTATCATGCATTATGATCTGATCTCTAATGAGTTCTTCCTGCAATACAGCAAACCTACATATTTAACCTAGGTGGTTGAGTGCTGCAACATACTCCCTCCACATTTTCATATTTTCTTGTTTACGTTAAACAACAGTGTATCTCTCAACTGACACAAACTACTGGAGAAAAATATGCATCTACATCTTCTAAAGCATGTGTTAACACATCACCCACGCCTTCCTGCCTGGTTTTTTTTTCAAGTTGGTTATATACTTTTAACCCACTGAGATCCAGACCATGCATTCCTTCTGTTTTTTCAGGGGTCGGTTTTTCTTCTTCAAAAGTTTTAATATAGTTACAAAAATATTCGTTCCAGTCTTGCCAATGCATAGGTGATTCCCTTTGGCCAGCAAAAATCCTTGCGAGGTCGATAGATTTAAAGAATTTAAAATGCACATGTTTACATTAGTTTTAGATTATGCAAGCTTGTGCTGAAGTTGCTTGCAGATACTAATCTGAGTTCTGATGAGCTCCTTGAAGAAATGGTTTTCTGTACTGAATAAAGTAATTCTGCTGAGAATATCTCCAAAAAATGCCTCTTTACTCGGCACTCAAATGTCAAACAAATTGAAACAGAAATCTCTGCAGTAGTCAAAATGTGATGAAAATTGCATACCCTGCCCTGCAGTATATGAAAATATAACCCAACTCCTTTTGTAAGATTTGTGTCATCGACATTAAAATGTTGTTAATAAATAAAATGGTGTGCGCATCACTGTTGATTAACAAAAGCCTAATTGTCAAAAATGTAGAGCGCAATGACTTTTAAACAAACTTTTTAAATGAATGTCTTACGGGGAGGTATGCTCATCAGTGTTTATGTACACACAGATCTAACACCCTTATCGCAGAACCTTCGACTTGCTTTAATTACTTTTGAGGAAGGTGTGCGCATCACCGTGTGTGCAAATGGAGGGTATGCACTTCAGTGAGAAGCGTCTGCCGACTTCTACGATTCTCTCCCTAGTGCTTGAAACACACTGAAATCGATCTAAAAATACTCCCAAAAAGACAGCACACACGGCGAGAAGTTGTCACTTTCAATGCTACTCAAACAGATCTGCGTATTGACATCACTGGACCGCAATGCGTAACAAACGCGTCACTCTGCACGTAATCACTCGATGGTACTCTGGGCCTCGCAGAGGCGGCACGAGCCAGGCAGTTGTTTCTATCAAATAAAAGTGTAACATTCACTAAGTGGCTATAAGATACTGTAAAGCCTTTCACCTTGCCAAAACCACAGTACTTACAGATTGCCTATAATAATACAGCTAGTGTAAATGTCTACCGTAAGATTATGGCAGGGTTAGTAGTATTTTATTGTGCTGGTGCTGACTGGTGTAGTTTTCTTTGCCAGAGAGGTTTCCTGCTTGATTTTGATCCTCGTCTCCCTTTGTGAAGATGAACGGATGCCTTAGTGAGATCAATTAAAGGTCTATTCAGCCCCAGGCACAACTTAATGCACTACAGCAACCACCAAAGCCACAGGAAGTTGCTGCCGTCTCCGGAATCACCATTCTATGCCCCACATTAATTGATAAACACTGAGGAAATACGGTACAAGTTTACCCCATTACCACACATGCCACCAGAAAACCCATGCCCGCTGACTAAAAATCTGTGTTCTCTTAACAAGAGCAGTTAAATTGTGCACACTGTTAATTTTAACAGCTCACTAACAGAGGAAACTGCACCTTTTGCAAAAGGGGGGTCGACGTAATATGAAGAAAGAATACCTGCATCTAGAATTTGAATTAATTTTTTATCATGCATGATTAATTCAAACCATTACAAGTACTGACAATTCATACAGAAATGGCTAAAAATTATATAAAATCAATTATCAATTCAATAATATATTGATGCTGCAACGAGGCTAAAACAAGAATACAAAATATACTATAAGTTTTAAAACTGGTATAAAAAACATGTAAAAGGCCCCTTTACAGACGTAATCGAAACAGTTTTGCACTCAACAGCAGGGGCTTTAGCTTTTCTACAAAACCACAAACAGGCAAACCGACAAGATAAATCTTTGCCATGTGGATCAACCTAAGTACTGACAAGGCATCCTATATATGTCAGCTAATTTTTCAAGGTAAGTTGTAAAGAATAGAAACAGTTTCAGGCCGGCTATCCCTTTGTTGTCCAGCTGTCAGATGTCTCCTGGCTTGGTACAAAGATTGTTGGGGCGCTGTGGGCGAGTTGACTACGATGTTTCTTAAAATGCACTTTTCGTTTATGGGTCCTATTGTTGCAACCAATATGGTCACTTGGGTGTCCACGCTATGTGCACCCCAATTTTGTTTGCACCCAAGAATTTAACCAGCTGAACATTCAGTATGGTATTCTTAGGATTCAGGGCCTCAATAATGGTGTGTTTACATAACCAGCTTCCTACATTATTAAACTGCCTGCGCAGAAAGGCCTTCTTTCCTTCAATAAGGCAGGACAAATGCAGACAATGTGAACTGTTTCACTTTGATTCACGCAAAGTCTGCATGTATTTCCTTCACGCATTCTCAGCCACTTAGGCATGTATTACAGCATGGGAAGATCCCAGAACCGTAGTTCCATGAACTTGTCCTTCTTGAAATTTGAGAAGGTGCTTGCTAGATAAGCCTGGGGGTTTTGTTCACTATAAGAGTTTATTACTAACCAGGCATGAGATCGCCTGGCCAGTATGGTTTTCACATCAGGCAGGATGGCAGAAACTTTTGACTTTTCTTGATGGCCTTTCTCAAAACAGATTGTGAAACGTGAGATTCCAAATCTCTCTTGCTGACAATACATCTAGGTCCTCCTCTAAATAAAGCCCATGAGCCAACTTACTGCCTTTGGTGTTAATTTCTCTCTAAGATAGGACGTCTAGGCTGTCTTTTTTTGGCGGCTCGCAGCTTAAGGAAGAATAGCTGTATCTCTCAGGTGTAGCAATGACCCATTTGTAAAACCTGTCTTTCCAGTTCAAGCATTTGAAAAATCAGCTATGGGCCAAATTTACCAGTTCTCGAAGATGAACAATGACTTGGACTCTCCAGATAGAGACCTGGAAAAGGACTCAATTTGATTCTGGTCAATGTACTGTACAAACAGAGAAGATTATGACATTGAACGTCCATTAACAAACGTTAAAATAAATAGTCATTTTTAAAACCACTGGTGACAGAGCCACCCTCCCCGCCATTCTCATATGCACCCATCGATAGCTCTTGTAGTGTCTTACATGGCTCATTATGGTCACACCTTTCCTTTAATGTTTGTTTATGCCTCCTGCATCAATAATCCATTCAATCGTTTTGATTTGCCTTCAGTGGACATGCAAATTATACCTGAATCTCTTCATTTTAAGGAGCTAGCCCCCGATGTGATGAGTTCAATATTTTGGCCAAATACACTGATGCAGAGAAAATTACAACCACTCACATAGTGTTGCAGTTAGACTTCTCAAAAGTATCTCCAACTGACACAGATAAAAATGTTTATTGAGCTGCTCACAAAAATAGTTGTAATGACTGGCAGACAAACAGATCCAACAAAATAACTGTAGTCTGAGTTGGTTTGAGCCAGCCTTGTAGTGATGCCACAATTTAGCCTAAGGCAGATGCAAGATCAATTCTTGCTAAGACACACGCCTCTGGAATAACCTGCAGTTTTTAGCTTGAATATGCAACCGCTTTGACCTGTTGTAAGTATTGTGCCTTTTAACCACGATCATCACTTTCACTCGGTTCATGGGCTTGCTTTTAAAAAAAAATCAATTGTTATCATTGGTAAATACTTTAGGTATGTCCCTCCTTGGGGCGGTTTTATTACCACCTTGCAGACTGCTCCTGTTACATGGATAATTGCACGATACGTGTGACTGTGAGCGATCTTTTTCCTTTTGCGTCTCTCCTTCGCCCTCATGCTTAAGGAGCTTTGAATCAGCTTGCTTATGTCAACTGTTTTACTTTTTATTTCAATTTATGTGGCAGGAAAAGTCCTGATAGGAATTTACAACACTAATAGGTCTAAATCGAGCAAATGAGAGTTTTTTCTGACTTCCTGCACAACCTTTGCTTGGAAAATAATTTAAAACCTGGCAGCACAACATGAAGACTGTCGTGTAAGCTGCCACATCTCTAGCGCCACGAGGCGCTTGTTGATAAAAGATACCACGTACAAAAATCATAACACTCAATCGTTTTGGACCTCAGTTTGTGATGAGAATCTCAAAACGTATTTATACTACGCAAGCCTGCTATGCATACTGTCTTCTGTTCTGACAAAGATAAACAAATGAAATCTGACACCTGCGGTAATCTTTTGCTTTGCACATGTAATGTAGTTAAAACAGTGCGTCCATAGCAATGGCTCCGACGTCTAAAACGTGTCCCTTTCCTTGCTGGATGCACATGGCAGACTCTTTTTGGACAGTGTGGACAAGCTGATTGACTCAAATCGACAACATTCCCTTCAGGGAGGGAAGATGAAGGTCCACGGCCTGTGCTACTTCAAGGCCTCTCTGCTTCGACAAGGATCATCCCCCTCTCCTCTGACACACGCCCTGCCCCAAGCACATTCCTTACACATGACCCCCAAGCACATTCCTTAAACATTGAAATAGTGGGCAACTATCCATAACAACTGTACTTTTTAGTTTTGAACCTAAAATAATCCAAAAGCTTTCATAGATTATAATAAAAGACAACAAACCGTCGGTGTAAAACGGCGAAGTGGGCAGAATGTTGCTACCAATCTTCCACATTTTACAGGAAACAAAGATGGTGGTTTTTCGTGTTCTTATTTCGCAGAACTATAAGTTAGGGTATGTTGTAAATCACAGGAGATCAAATAAGTGTTGCACATATATACTGTAAGCATTAGCTAAGCAGTGTATATATTTTCTTCATGTTACCGTTGTATGTACATTTTAAATAGTACATATTTTAAGACATGGAAACTGTTATGAAAAGAAACACATTCATTACAAGCAAATGTATATGTCAGAAAAAAAGCTGTGTGTGAAACACGAACTCCAAGGTGTTTTCTTAACACTTATGGTTAAAACGGAAGGACAAGTACAGCCAATTCAATGTAAACCACCCCTCACACTGTGCGCAACTGAAAATGAGAAAAAGGCTCTTCCTCTAATCTGCAATATTCAATACTAAGAAACCAAAACTTAGACAGAAAACAGAAGTCATTCTAAAATGCCGAGAAGAAAATCTATACATGGAAGCCTTAATCTCGAAAGGGGTATTGCGTAAGAGTATGTGGGTGGAGAGAAGCTGCTTTGTTACTTGTGTTAAAAAAAACGTTGTAATTCGGGTACATCGTACAGCATCGCTAACGCAATGGCTCTTTAACGCAATGGCTCGTTAACTTAAATACAGAAAAAATAATTGCTATTTTTAGAAAGTAGTCAATGCCGTGTTTATCAAGTTCATAAATGGTCGATTCTTGGCTAATCTACTGCCTTCTATAAATCCAACTTGGAACACATATAGACATGCTATGCATTTTTCCAGCATCTGTATTCTCGGTTTCCACCTTGGTGCTTTCGGAATGCAGGTGCTCTTTCTTCATAGTACTGGCATCTCTCGACCGAAGTCGTCGTGTTTTTTTTTTTTTTTTTTTTTTTTTAACAGTGAAGATCGTTATTACTTTCAAGACCACATAGTATTAAACATTGTATAACTTAGAGGCAAGTGGTGTACGAAGGGTATCGGTAAATGTTAGCACAGTCATGTAGCCTGACTGGACGAGAGGAGACTAGGGAAGGAAATAATGTTCAGAAAAGGAAGAGAATGCAAAAGATCACGTCAAGAACGATGCAGGATGATTGATGGCCAACGTGGCAAAGCCATATGGACATGGACCCCCCCCAAGAAAAAAAATAGGAACCGTATGGCCACAGTAGGAATGAATGGCAGGTAGGGGAGGGTGTCCCCTGGATAGCCGTGTTGTATGATGCCCTCAAATCTTCGAGTTAAGGCCTGGATTTAGGGTCAGGGGTGGTGAGGAACAGCCAAATGCACGCACACAGCAGCATAAGGCACACAGGGGCCACAACCGAAGCAGCAGCGCAGAAGTAAAACTGCAAGGATAAACACCACCCCCCCTTACAATATCCTGGACCACTGCTCTGCCACCCCAATGAGTCCTAGAGTAGCACTTGAAGTAGTAGTCTGTAAACAAATCAGCAACTTCGACCCATACCCCACACGCATGCTCCTCAGTGTGGACGGAAACAGGGTGCTGGTATCACCATCACGTTCTTCTACATGCAGTTCCTTACATCATTCACCAGTCCTGCACGGATGCCACTGGCAACGAGCCTCAAGAAGATCAACGTTCAAAGCACAGTGCCTACCCAGGAAAAAGGCAACCCTATCTTCAAACAAAATTTAAATTGTACAAATATAACATTTTCTCCAATTAGAGCTACCCCTTCGGATCGTCATACTGTGTTGCAATAAAGAACCCACAGGAAAATCTTCTCTTTCCAAAAAAACTTTTGGAACACCACCAGCCAAGAGCTGCTGCATCTAAAACAATTTCAAGATTGTGAGACAGGTGAAAACCTCAAAGCCAGCCACTCTCAATTGACTACCCCAACACCAAGGAACTTAATAAAAATCCAGTAGATAATAACTGCTGGTGAATACAGCCGTTAGCCAACCTTTACGCAAAACGAGGTTATCACCACAGGTCACCTAAACCACTTCTGGCCAGCTTCTTTGTTAAGAAACCCAGGGAGTCTCATTTATGCTTGCAACCAAGATGCGCCGCAGTATACACAGCCATCCCTTTTTAGCACAGATATTAAGACATGAGATGGACTAACCTCAGTATGGTTCTATGGGCCAGTATCATATCCCAGTCCACCAAAACTAACCACCATACCGCAATGTAGCAGAATACAAAGTAGGCATACAACAGAAAGAAAGGTCACACGATGCTGTCCAACAGAGGGCTCTAACTCAGTCTGACACTGCAAGTCGCGCTAGCCATATACTCTGATTTCCACTTATCTCTCATCCAAGTTGGTCATATAGAACTGTAACACAGTCTGTTTAGGGAGATATTTGACAATTTTCCCCCTCTTTCTGATACCACTCCAACCTCCTAACCTTGTTGCATGGTCACCATTAATGCAGCAACCAATACTGAAGCAGGGCAGGAATATCTCTTACAATAAGAGTAAATTCCACAAAGGAAGCTGCAGACCAGACTAACACGACTGGCATATCTAAAATAAAAACATAAGCCACGTTTCTATTCCTCACACTTCTGTCACTCACCAAACTACTAAAGGTTGCATCCCATATCACAATACTCGCACTTCGGTGGTCATCATCCACTACACAGAAACGTTAGCCACATACGATTAAAACGAAGATGACACTCTCCCAATCATGCACCTTGCACAGTGTAACATGCTACCTGGGCTGAACATCTCACATAGGAATAGTAAACACTGCATAAATACTACAATACAAACTACCTAGCCATTCGTAGGTCGGAGCTGCTGCCAGCATTCAGGAGAGGTTCACTGATAACTTCTTGACACACTCCTGTTTGGCTAGTATGTGCTATACAGATGCCATATACATCCATACATATGCCAAGCAGCACAGTGTGATTCGAAATTAAGGTCCTAATGACCTATCATTTTACATCCCACTTCGTGCGTGATATACGATCCCTACACCAGCATCCCTTAGAACTAGCAATGTGGTGCATTCAAGGATTTTATGGGGAGGCCTCAACTTTGATATACATATTTGATAAAATTTAATATGTAGGACAGATCTATGTTGTCTCGGAATTTGTTTATCCCGCATCAGTCAAGTTCAAAGATGTGCTGTAAGGATTCTGCTCACCCCTCTTCTTTGAAATTTAAGTTGCCATCCCTGAGTGGACTATGACCAATCCAAATGTGGTGTTTAAGTTTGGACTTAGAGTATTTAACAAGTGTTTTGGTAAAACAGTGGTTTATTACAAACAATACAAAAAGAGGCTGGGAACAGATGCGACTGGATGTTGACAGAATGCTAAAGAAAATGAGAATCAGAGAGGAAGTGAAGAGGGGGGAGGGACAGTGTGATTAAAGCCGTTATAGATGAAAAAGTGGATGAGAAGGGTGACATGGGAAACACACTTGAAAAGAGAGCAACAGCGTAAGTCGAGTATCAAGGAGGCAGATGAAAGGACAGCAACCGAACTATGAACAGAACTGAAGGGCGGATAAAAGTGACAAAATTTTAGGTAGAGCTCGAGGATGTCGCCAACTGTAGTAGTAACAGCGCGTCAGTAAAGTGAAAGAAATTCACCACCGTAAAATTGGAAATGTTGCGGTGTGCAGAATAGATCCCTGAAAAGGTTGGAACAACAATGAGGACACAAGAACATATTTATTGGAAAGCAAAGTCTGACCGAGCAGAAAGGGCCTAAATATTGAATTTAAGTCAGGCGCTCCAAGGATGGAAACAGAGGTAATGTGCTAAGAAGAGAGCTAGCAAAAGCGATGGTTAATTATCAATATATACATAAAGGGAAGGATGAGGGGGGTATAAAAACAGGAGATTGGGGAAGAAGAGTAATTCGGGTATCGAGGATGAGGAAATAAATGTAAAAAAAAAAAAAATCACCATGACTGTACTTAGAGATAAGGTAATCCATACAGTATCCATTATCAAAAACTGGGTAAAACGTAAAAGAGCAAAACCAGCCCAAAATTAGCGAACAGCAGTAGTTGCAGTGTGTTTGTCTAAGGACTAAACTGGGGTATGGGGCGTTCGGAGCGTGATAATGTACCCGGGAAAAGTGTGACTTGGGGCGAGGGTAGATTCAGGAATGGGAAATGGGCAAACGTATAAAAACTGCTAAGAATGACTGCGGCTCCTGGCCTCAGCTTTGGAGGCTCCATTTAACGGAATCGTAGTCCAAAAGGACCCCGAACGTAGGTAAAACATGGACAGATGTCGCTACTTGCACAAACGCTCTCAATACATCTGTGCCAAACCACCATCGTCCTCAGTATTCACACCTGCTCCATCACCTGCACTCACCGCGCCAGCCTCTTTCATGATGATCCTCTTCACAAGCATGATGCGGTCCCCGGGGCTGCGCCGCTTCTTGTCGGGGCTCATGCTACCTCCATGTTGCGGGTGGGCCGGGCTGCTGCTGCTGGTGTTGATGGTGGGGAGAGGGGACCCGAGTCTGACAGAGGGCGGCGCACCTTCTACCGTCCCGGGCTCTGGTCCACTGCCGACAGGCACACCGTTCCCCTGTCCCGCTTCCTCTCCCCGGCGCAGAGCGGCGGCTCCCCGGGAAGAGGCCGGCAGCGCTCGCGGCTCGGTGGCGGGATCCAGAGTGTTAGCGGCCCGGCCGCGCGCAGCCTTCCGCCCAGCGACCAACCTCCTCCTCCTCCGCCTGCAGCCTCGAGACACCTGGAACCGCCAAGCCTAAACACAGCGCCTTCTCAGCTTCTGACACCGGCAGGACTGACACACCGCCGGAACTACGTCACCATTCGCCCTGACTGACAGCTATCACCCTAGCAACGCTTGGAAAGAGCAGAAGAGGAAGTGGCGAAACGAGCAGGGAAAACAGAGGAGGGACAAAAATAGAAGCGGGACAATAGCTAGAGAAAGAGGAGACTTCAGGAAGGACAACTTAGTGTACACATTGAAATATCAACATTTTGCGACCGTCTTTGAAAATATCCTTTTTGATGGAGCACAAATATAATTTTAGTAAACTTGAATACATGTATAAGTTTATTTATTTTGTGCAATGTTCAAGTGTTAGAACATCGATGCAGAGCAATGACCATTTCTGCATTTCTATATTTACAAAATGTTGATCCGTGGAACAACGCGGTAGGAGTGTTTGATAATTTTACAAGCATCGCTATATGACACCCACAAGCCAGTCATTAACCACGAGGTAGCATACGTGCCACTAGACCCGATTCAAGAGGGAGGCTCCCGATTTTTGAAGCCTAAAATTGCTTTATTAAACTGTCTCATGCCTGAAATTGCATTTGTTTCAGTTGAAGTCAATGGGGGAAATACGTTCTCCCGATTATATTTTTTTTAAATCTCCAACTTTCCTCTTCTAAGATGTTAACATGTAGTAATCACAAGACAGGAAACAACACAGGAATGTTAATACTCACCCCTCCCACCATCAGCTGGGGGCTACTAGCATTCTGTCAGCGCTTCCGGTTTGGTTGCTTGTGGTGGCGCGCCTTGTCCTTAGTAAGTAAACTTACAAGGGGACATGTAAGGTCGATGAATGTTTTGGATCGCATATGGTGTCCTAGTCAAGTATAGCGAGTAAAGAGACAGTTACAACAAATCAATCCAATCAACTTAAAAATACCATGAACTATTCTAATCAGAAAAACCACCATCACTCATATGAAAGTTAGTTCTGTTTATTCCCTATTAGTTACAACTCTAATAATAAACCTTTATTCAACATTATCTTGATTTCCAATTTTTATTATCAACATGAGCAATGAATTCTCAGCAACTTTATTAATATGCAACCAACGTTAAACAAAGCATAGCAATTCATCAGCAATCAAACAATTCAGCAAAATAAGTCAGTCACCCTAAGTCACCCTTGTCAGCCTACCTATCTCCAAATTAGCATCAGCATGTGGGTCTTCATGCAAAAAACAATTGAATCAAAATCATTAATTTGGAAAAAATCTATCTAAAAGAGAAAAACATTTAAAACAGTGCAGTCGGTACCTAGAAAGAAAAAACATTAATTAGTCAGTCAGGTTATAGCTACCTATCCAAGATAGATCAGCAACGAGTCAGTCTTCGGCTCCAGGTCATCAGTCATCAATAAGACTCAGACTCACAGGAAGCAAGCCCAAGTTTCAGCACTTCGGACAGCGTCTCCTGACGTCATCAACTTTCGCCTCTCCGTTCTGATTCTTCCCCTCATGTCATGACTTTTTATTAGGGTCTCTCAGTCCGTCCCACAATTTGCCCATTGGTCAACCTTATCTGGGGTTATGACTCTTTTCTCCAGTTCCAGTCTGCAGCATCTCATCGCGTCTCCAGGTTTATGCAAGCAAGGCCCAGTGCCGACTAGGCCTCTGATATAGCTAAGTTAAGGATATGAAGCATCATAACATAAATTTATATCTCTCATTATAACACATTAGTACAATTATTAAACATTTTCACATTATTTTAGTACTGTTAACACAGATGGTGACCACTCCCCATGGGCACATTTTGCACATTACACGTTATTTTCAATTACTGTTAATTAAATGTAAAATTTTCTCATTAGTCATTATACGCAACTCATTAGCATATTCTCATATTATCATATATGCTGCAACAGTCCCTCCTCTGATGACTAAATATGTCATCACACCCTTCCTTATCAAACATTAAAAATTACTTTCAGTTACATTCTGATTTCTTCTGTTTTCATTTTCCCTATAGATTCGTCTTCTAGGTGGTTCTTCCCTCCTCTGATTCTTCTTGGCTCTTTTTAATTGAATTTTGTGCCATAATTTGCATGCCCCCCCCATAATCCTAATATAATAAAGATCACAATTAATATTCCTAAAACGATTTTCCACAATATCCCGCCCCAAATTTGACTAAACCAATTTCCTAGCGTCGCAAATCCCTTTCCCACTTTTTCCCAAACTCCTGGTTCTTTCAACTCTTTTAAATCTTTACTTGCATTAGCTAAATTAGTAAACAATTCTTTTACTTCTTTCTCATTTGCAGGGATATAAGAACAGCAGTGCTTTTTGTTAATCATTTTGCAGACTCCTCCGTCTTTCGCTAAAATTATGCCTAAAGCAAGCCTGTTTTGAAGCGTCATAGCTCTATCCGCAGCTAACCCAGTGTTTAGTAATAATATAGCTCCTGTAAAATTAGTTAACATAATATCTACTATAGTTGACAACTTTTGTATCTTTTTTGCATTTAATATAACTCCTACTGAAGGAATTACTGCTCCAAAAAATATCCCCTACTATTGCAGAGGCTGTTTCTCTTCTTTGTCTCATTCAGTGTAACTCAGTCATTTTCGGTATCTTTTTCAAATCATCTATTTGATAGATTTTAGGGAATACTATTCCCAAATAACATGTCCCATACCATCCCTTAGGGAGTCGGTAATAAGCATTAAGTCCACAAATGTAATAGATTCCAGGAATCACAGGGTCAGCACCATTTAGCATGAACGTCCATTTACTCTGAAACAAGAACACATGCCTACATTCACTTGTTCCCACAAATAAAGTGTCAGTGCGTGATTTTGGCCTATATATACAAAGCTTCCCTACGTGTAATGCATCTAAAGCTAGCTTACCTTGTGTTTTAATAGCAGTGTAAGCATAATCATTTTTATAAGTCCTTTTCTCTAACCCTTATTCACATTTTTCTTTTAATGCTTTTCTCCTATCGTCAGTATGCCCAATAAAACTCTTTTCCATGGGAGGTAATAAGCAAGTCAAATTATTACCATGCGCATAAGCTGAACCAAATGTTAGTGTAGGCTCAAAGAATCCTCTAACTAATACTATATCATGTTCTTTAGCTATCTTACTTAAGTATCTAATTATAGGAACGAAAGAAAATACTAAATCATAGTTAGAATAAAAATACTGTATAAACTCTTGATTATAAAAGCGTGTTAGTAACAGACTGCAAGTTATGCCATATGTCAGTGGTAGACTATGATAAGTAACCCTTTCTTCCACCGAGGAAGGTATTTGTGTACACACAAGACAATCCTTTGCATCCATCGTTTCCACATACTCACTCAATAAACGATAAAAGACATTAGAAGACAACTCTCCATTTGCGTTAGTATAATCATGCAAATATTGCTCATCTTATTTAAACCTCTCGATAGCTGTTAGTGTATTAGTCTTGTGTACAGATGTTTCTCTCACTTCTTTCATCTCGTGAATTGACATTCCCACAATCATTATCACAAACAATATTCCACACACAATCACCATTCCTACACTCAAATATCTACAATACCTAATGTGCCTTATGTTATTATCTAAATTAGCCATGATCTATAAAGAATCAGAAAGCAGAATTTTCAACTCCTACTTAATATGCAATTCAAAAATCAAAAAATCAAAACTATCTTTCTTTCTTCACACTTCCAATTTCGCACAAGACCCCTTCTTCCTTTGTCAAAATCGGTTAGCAGCAGGTCAGTTCCAGGTTTTAAGTGTCATATCAGGTTATCAATGTCTTATCCGATAACTCATTTCAAACTTTTTTCTTTATTCAACAATACAGTCTGTCTTTTCTTTTTCTCCAGGTTGCGTCAAAATACTGATTCGGAACTTCTCTGTCAAAACAAAAGGACATAAACTCGTTCTGCCAGTCACTTGTTGTGGCGTATGCCCACTCTGGTCCTGCATATTTTCGACTTGCCACTCTTTTTCTTTTCAACCTCCTTTCCCCTGTTAGTTCTCCATCACTCAGTTCATCTTTCCTGGTGGTATCTTGTTCTTTCTCGATTGTTTCATTTATTACCAAGTCCTTTTTCTTGCTGATTTGAGATTCAGGCCAATTATCCCCTTTTCTTACACCTTCTGTCAGCAATCTCTTTAAGATAGGACTTTTCTCCTTGACTTTGTCTGAAGTGTCCTCTCTTGATGGGCCTGCAATGGGTTCAGGAGGAGTCAGATCACTTTTGCTTTGACCTGGCTCAACTCTTTTTCCCCTCAGGCTCTGGCACTGAGTGTCCTTGTTTTTCAGTCCCCTTTGTTTGCGTTAGCACTTCTCCTGTACATGGATCTCGTAACGTCTTCTCTGTATTTTCTGCACGCTTTACCTCTTCATTTTCCACACCCTTGTCTCTTACTGGGGTGATCGATCCTTCTTCTGTCAGTTCTGGATCCACTTCCAGCTCAACTTGCTCTGGCTCTGGTTCAGGCAGAATTATTCGTTTCCCTGCTGCTGGTGTTCTCAGCAACACTTCTTCATGATCCTGAGGACTCACCACCTTTTTCGTATGGCATGCATGTATCCAATTTGGCGAATCCTGCACACTTTCCAGCTGTGGTAGTCATCAACACCACTTGGTATGGACCTCTCCAACGCGGTTCTAGGCAGGTTTTTCGCACATGCTTTTTGATAACGACTCAGTCTCCGGCTCTCAAGTTGTGACCTGGATCATGGATAGGTGGCAGAGTAACAGCTTGTACCCGGTGAGAAAAAGATCGAACCACACCAGCTAGACCTTTACAGTAGTCTAACACCATATCATCTGTGATATTGACAAGAGTATTGGCTGGTATTGCTGGTAGTCTCATTGCTCTTCCCATGAGAATCTCGTGTGGGGATAAACCTGTCTTCCTGTCAGGTACATTTCTCATTGACATTAACACTAAAGGCAATGCATCTGGCCATTTCAAATTTGTGTCTGCGCACTTTTTGGCAATTCTTGATTTCAGGGTACCATTCATTTGTTCGACCAATCCTGATGCTTCTGGACGATAGCTGCAATGTAGCTTCTGTTCAATATTCAGTGCTGCACATAACAGTTTGATCACTTCGTAATTGAAGTGCGTTCCCCTATCTGATTCTAAAGAGATCGGAAATCTGAACCTTGGTATCAGCTCTCTAAGCAATAACTTTGCAACTGTGAGACTGTCATTTCTGTGTGTGGGGTATGCTTCAATCCAATGACTAAACACACACACAATCACCAACACGTACTTCAGTCCACCACATGCAGGCATCTCAATGAAATCCAATTGCATTCTGCTGAATGGTCCTCCTGTTCTTCCAATGTGGCTCAAATTTACCACTGTCCCTTTTCCCACATTCAACTGCTGGCAAATCACACACCTATGGCACACTGTGTAGGAGGCTGGACTGGCTTGTAGTGAGTACCAAGGGGTACTTGCACCTTGCACCAGGCCCAGTTATCCCTTATTAGTGTATAGGGTGTCTAGCAGCTTAGGCCGATAGATAATGGTAGCTTAGCAGAGCAGCTTAGGCTGAACTAGGAGACGTGTGAAGCTACTACAGTACCACCTAGTGTCATATGCACAATATCATAAGAAAACACAATACACAGTTATACTAAAAATAAAGGTACTTTATTTTTATGACAATATGCCAAAGTATCTTAGAGTGTACCCTCAGTGAGAGGATAGGAAATATACACAAGATATATATACACAATAGCAAAAATATGCAGTATAGTCTTAGAAAACAGTGCAAACAATGTATAGTTACAATAGGATGCAATGGGGAAACATAGGGATAGGGGCAACACAAACCATATACTCCAGAAGTGGAATGCGAACCACGAATGGACCCCAAACCTATGTGACCTTGTAGAGGGTCGCTGGGACTATTAGAAAATAGTGAGAGTTAGCAAAATAACCCTCCCCAAGACCCTGAAAAGTGAGTGCAAAGTGCACTAAAGTTCCCCTAAGGACAAAATAGTCGTGTTAGAGGGAGAATGCAAGGAAAACACAAATTAGCAATGCAACAACGATGGATTCCTGTCTGAGGGTACCTGTGGAACAAGGGGACCAAGTCCAAAAGTCACAAGCAGCTCGGAGATGGGCAGATGCCCAAGAAATGCCAGCGGTTGGTGCAAAGAAGCTCTTACTAGGCTGAAGAACTGTGAATACTGCAGGAACGACAAGGGCTAGAGACTTCCCCTTTGGAGGATGGATCCCCCACGCCTTGGAGAGTCGTGCAGAAGTGTTTTCCCGCCGGATGGACGCCAACAAGCCTTGCTACACGCAAATCGTGCGTTTGGCGTTTTTGGACGCTGCTGGGGCCCAGGAGGGACCAGGAGGTCGCAAATTGGACCTGCAGAGAGAGGGGACGTCGAGCAAGACAAAGAGCCCTCACTGAAGCAGGTAGCACCCGGAGAAGTGCCAGAAACAGGCACTACGAGGATGCGTGAAACGGTGCTCGCCGAAGTTGCACAAAGGAGTCCCACGTCGCCGGAGACCAACTTAGAAAGTCGTGCAATGCAGGTTAGAGTGCCGTGGACCCAGGCTTGGCTGTGCACGAAGGATTTCCGCCGGAAGTGCACAGGGGCCGGAGTAGCTTGCAAAGTCGCGGTTCCCAGCAATGCAGCCCAGCGAGGTGAGGCAAGGACTTACCTCCACCAAACTTGGGCTGAAGAGTCACTGGACTGTGGGGGTCACTTGGACAGCGTCGCTGGATTCGAGGGACCTCGCTCGTCGTGCTGAGAGGAGACCCAAGGGACCGGTGATGCAGCTTTTTGGTTCCTGCGGTTGCAGGGGGAAGATTCCGTCGACCCACAGGAGATTTCTTCGGAGCTTCTGGTGCAGAGAGGAGGCAGGCTACCCCCACAGCATGCACAAGCAGGAAAACAGTCGAGAAGGCGGCAGGATCAGCGTTACAGAGTTGCAGTAGTCGTCTTTGCTACTATGTTGCAGGTTTGCAGGCTTCCAGCGCGGTCAGCGGTCGTTTCCTTATCAGAAGGTGAAGAGGGAGATGCAGAGGAACTCGGCTGAGCTCATGCATTCGTTATCTAAAGTTTCCCCAGAGACAGAGACCCTAAATAGCCAGAAAAGAGGGTTTGGCTACCTAGGAGAGAGGGAAGGCTACTAACACCTGAAGGAGCCTATCACAAGGAGTCTCTGACGTCACCTGGTGGCACTGGCCACTCAGAGCAGTCCAGTGTGCCAGCAGCACCTCTGTTTCCAAGATGGCAGAGGTCTGGAGCACACTGGAGGAGCTCTGGGCACCTCCCAGGGGAGGTGCAGGTCAGGGGAGTGGTCACTCCCCTTTCCTTTGTCCAGTTTCGCGCCAGAGCAGGGGCTAAGGGGTCCCTGAACCGGTGTAGACTGGCTTATGCAGAATTGGGCACATCTGTGCCCAACAAAGCATTTCCAGAGGCTGGGGGAGGCTACTCCTCCCCTGCCTTCACACCATTTTCCAAAGGGAGAGGGTGTCACACCCTCTCTCAGAGGAAGTTCTTTGTTCTGCCATCCTGGGCCAGGCCTGGCTGGACCCCAGGAGGGCAGATGCCTGTCTGAGGGGTTGGCAGCAGCAGCAGCTGCAGTGAAACCCCAGGAAGGGCAGTTTGGCAGAACCAGGGTCTGTGCTACAGACCACTGGGATCATGGAATTGTACCAACAATGCCAGGATGGCATAGAGGGGGCAATTCCATGATCATAGACATGTTACATGGCCATATTCGGAGTTACCATGGTGAAGCTACATATAGGTAGTGACCTATATGTAGTGCACGCGTGTAATGGTGTCCCCGCACTCACAAAGTTCAGGGAATTGGCTCTGAACAATGTGGGGGCACCTTGGCTAGTGCCAGGGTGCCCTCACACTAAGTAACTTTGCACCTAACCTTTACCAGGTAAAGGTTAGACATATAGGTGACTTATAAGTTACTTAAGTGCAGTGTAAAATGGCTGTGAAATAACGTGGACGTTATTTCACTCAGGCTGCAGTGGCAGGCCTGTGTAAGAATTGTCAGAGCTCCCTATGGGTGGCAAAAGAAATGCTGCAGCCCATAGGGATCTCCTGGAACCCCAATACCCTGGGTACCTCAGTACCATATACTAGGGAATTATAAGGGTGTTCCAGTAAGCCAATGTAAATTGGTAAAAATGGTCACTAGCCTGTTAGTGACAATTTGAAAGTAATGAGAGAGCATAACCACTGAGGTTCTGGTTAGCAGAGCCTCAGTGAGACAGTTAGGCACCACACAGGGAACATATACATGCACACCTATGAGCACTGGGGCCCTGTGTGACAGGGTCCCAGTGACACATACATATAGGCCACAAACCTATGAGCACTGGGGTCCTGACCAGCAGGATCCTAGTGACACATAACAAACATACTGAAACCATAGTGTTTTCACTATGAGCACTGAGGCCTGGCTATCAGGATCCCAGTGAGACAGTGAAAACAGTGACAAACACCCTGACATACACTCACAAACAGGCCAAAAGTGGGGGTAACAAGGCTAGAAAGAGGCTACCTTCTCACACAACCCCCCCCCAAACGAAGGACAATAAGGCTAACCTTGGCCAGTTGAGACTTTATTGTCTAAGTGGTGATAAGTAGAGAGTAGCTCTGCAATAGACTGGTTACTCCCTTTATCATCCACTATATGGTTACTTCCCTGTGGGGATGTAAACCACCCTGTTTGAAGTTTTTTAGCTAAGCAACAATGTGAAGATGTATTTTCAGAGTTTCTATCAGTAAGTTTTAGTTTAGAGCAGTGGGAATTGTCCACTGAACCTATTTGTAGTGATGGAAATGCCAGACAGGGATGCTGTCTCAGAAAAGCCATAGCTGGGCAAAAACTTTGTCCATATGGCTGGAAGAGAGAACAGGGATGCTGTTTCTCTTGGGTTGGAGCAGGACAGGGATGCTGTCCTATCAGCTCCACACTAGGGCAGGGATGCTGTCCTAAGTGTTGTGAGGCAGTGCAGAGTTTCTGCACTAAAGTTTCTCTGGGAGGGTTGGAGGGATGCTCCATGTTAACTAAAATGGTGCTCTTTTTCTCACCAATGTTAGTTATCCCACAGAGAGGTACTTCCACCTCAGGGAGTCCAGCTTTGCCAGCTGATGATTCCCTTGGAACAGGTGCCACCCCAGGAGAGGTTTCTCCCACCACAGGAATAGTATCCTGAATGGTAGGGTGGTTAGGGGATACTGTGATACCCTTTTTACCTGTTGATGGAGAGGGATCCTGAGTTTTCAGGCCTTCTCTCCTTTGCTTTTTCATTTCACTTGAAATGAGAGGGAACAATTCCTCAGGGATGCCCAGCATGGCTGCATGGGCATAAAACTCTACATCAGCCCAACCTGAGGCCTCTAGGTCATTACCTAAGAGACAGTCTACAGGTAAGCTAGGTGATACCACCACCTGCTTAGGCCCAGTAACTCCACCCCAACTAAACTGAATTATAGCTAAGGGAAGAAACTTAGTGGAGTTATGGACATCAATAATCTTATACTGTTGTCCAATGATGTGTTGTTCAGGAGGCACTAGGTTTTCAGTCACCAAAGTGAAACTGGCACCTGTGTCCCTGTAGGCCAAGGCCTCAACACCATTTATTGAAACTGTCTGCCTGTACTTATCCATTGTAAGGGGACAAGCAGCCAGTGTGGCAAGGCCAATGCCACTAGGTGTGACAGAAACTGTCTTGGGACTGATGACATCAGTTTTCACTATGGACCCATAAGTGAACCCAACTACACCCTTTGCTTGACTGTTGCCAGCAGTCCCACCACTAGTACCACTACTGCTAGGGGCACTAGAGCTTGATGTATTAGTGGTGGTAGGCTCAGGGGGTTTACCTGGACAGGACTTATCCCCTGGCCTATGGCCTCTATTTTTACACACAAAGCACCAAGGCTTTTTAATGTGTGCAGGTTGGGAAGAAGAGGAAGAATTTGTTTTATCCCCACCCTCTGAAGAGTGTTTAAGATTTGAAGTGGGATCTTTGGTTTTACCCTTATTCCCATGCTTATCTTGAGATTTTTCACCATCTTTCTTCTTATTGCCATCTTTGTCACCCCCTGTATGAACTTTTCTGTTCACCCTTGTTCTGACCCATTTGTCTGCCTTCTTTCCCAATTCTTGGGGAGAGGTCAGATCAGAGTCTACCAGGTACTGGTGCAACAAATCAGACACACAATTATTAAGTATATGCTCTCTCAGGATTGTGTTATACAGGCTTTCATAATCAGTAACTTTACTGCCATGTAACCACCCCTCCAAGGCCTTCACTGAATGGTCAATGAAATCAACCCAGTCTTGTGAAGACTCCTTTTTGGTCTCTCTGAACTTTATCCTGTACTGTTCAGTGGTTAAGCCATAACCATCCAGGAGTGCATTCTTAAGAACTGTAAAATTATTGGCATCATTTTCTTTCACAGTAAGGAGCCTATCCCTACCTTTTCCACTAAATGATAGCCATAGGATAGCAGCCCACTGCTTTTGAGGGACATCCTGTACAGCACAGGCCCTCTCAAGTGCAGCAAACCACTTGTTAATGTCATCCCCCTCCTTATAAGGGGGAACTATCTTGTGCAGATTCCTGGAATCATGCTCTTTTGCAGGATGACTATGGGGAATACTGCTGCTGCCACCATGGGTATCTAAACCCAACTTCTGTCTTTCCCTCTCTATTTCTAAAGACTGTCTATCCAAATCCAGCTGTTGCTTCTTGAGCTTCAGTCTGGTTTGTTCCACTCTCAATCTATTGAGCTCCCTTTCTAACAATCTGTCATCAGGGTGGGTGGGAGGGACATTTCTAGATACAGAGGTATGATGGGAATGAACAGAAGGAGACCTGTCCCTTACAGAGGGCACCCTAACAGCTTGGCTAACAGTATAATGTGAGAGCACACCATCAGTATGGTGTGATTCAACCTCTGTACCAACTATGCTAGACTGTCTAGTAATGGGCAGGCTGAGAAGTTTCTTTCCTGAATCTTTTCCTGGGGGAGTCCCTGGATCAGATTGAGAACCATTAGCTACTTTTTCACCAGATTGGGCACTTATGGCCTTATCCTGTACTCTAAGCATGTTAATTAACAGTTCTAAGGAAGGATTCTTCCCTACACTCAAATCTCTCTATGCAGAGACTCCTTGCTCCTTTCCAGCTAAGGTGATCATATGCAAGTTTGGACAGTTCAACATTTTTTCCTGTGCCAGACATTTTTTAGAGAGAGTTAAAGTGATAGAAAAAGAGAAAAAAGTTTTCAGAACTTTTTGGAAAGACAGAAAAAACTTTTTAAACTTTTAAGAACTTTTTGAAAGTTTACAAGTACTTTTCAGCACTTAGAAAAGAGTGAAAAGAGGAAATGCAAAACATTTTGGCTATGTGTATATACACTGACCTTGTTTTGTATATTTTTCTCTTATGAAAAGTACAATGACAAGAGTGGTAAGTAGTCTCAAAGCACTTATCCCACCGCTGCACAACCAATGTAGGAGGCTGGACTGGCTTGTAGTGAGTACCAAGGGGTACTTGCACCTTGCACCAGGCCCAGTTATCCCTTATTAGTGTATAGGGTGTCTAGCAGCTTAGGCCGATAGATAATGGTAGCTTAGCAGAGCAGCTTAGGCTGAACTAGGAGACGTGTGAAGCTACTACAGTACCACCTAGTGTCATATGCACAATATCATAAGAAAACACAATACACAGTTATACTAAAAATAAAGGTACTTTATTTTTATGACAATATGCCAAAGTATCTTAGAGTGTACCCTCAGTGAGAGGATAGGAAATATACACAAGATATATATACACAATAGCAAAAATATGCAGTATAGTCTTAGAAAACAGTGCAAACAATGTATAGTTACAATAGGATGCAATGGGGAAACATAGGGATAGGGGCAACACAAACCATATACTCCAGAAGTGGAATGCGAACCACGAATGGACCCCAAACCTATGTGACCTTGTAGAGGGTCGCTGGGACTATTAGAAAATAGTGAGAGTTAGCAAAATAACCCTCCCCAAGACCCTGAAAAGTGAGTGCAAAGTGCACTAAAGTTCCCCTAAGGACAAAATAGTCGTGTTAGAGGGAGAATGCAAGGAAAACACAAATTAGCAATGCAACAACGATGGATTCCTGTCTGAGGGTACCTGTGGAACAAGGGGACCAAGTCCAAAAGTCACAAGCAGCTCGGAGATGGGCAGATGCCCAAGAAATGCCAGCGGTTGGTGCAAAGAAGCTCTTACTAGGCTGAAGAACTGTGAATACTGCAGGAACGACAAGGGCTAGAGACTTCCCCTTTGGAGGATGGATCCCCCACGCCTTGGAGAGTCGTGCAGAAGTGTTTTTCCGCCGGATGGACGCCAACAAGCCTTGCTACACGCAAATCGTGCGTTTGGCGTTTTTGGACGCTGCTGGGGCCCAGGAGGGACCAGGAGGTCGCAAATTGGACCTGCAGAGAGAGGGGACGTCGAGCAAGACAAAGAGCCCTCACTGAAGCAGGTAGCACCCGGAGAAGGGCCAGAAACAGGCACTACGAGGATGCGTGAAACGGTGCTCGCCGAAGTTGCACAAAGGAGTCCCACGTCGCCGGAGACCAACTTAGAAAGTCGTGCAATGCAGGTTAGAGTGCCGTGGACCCAGGCTTGGCTGTGCACGAAGGATTTCCGCTGGAAGTGCACAGGGGCCGGAGTAGCTTGCAAAGTCGCGGTTCCCAGCAATGCAGCCCAGCGAGGTGAGGCAAGGACTTACCTCCACCAAACTTGGGCTGAAGAGTCACTGGACTGTGGGGGTCACTTGGACAGCGTCGCTGGATTCGAGGGACCTCGCTCGTCGTGCTGAGAGGAGACCCAAGGGACCGGTGATGCAGCTTTTTGGTGCCTGCGGTTGCAGGGGGAAGATTCCGTCGACCCACAGGAGATTTCTTCGGAGCTTCTGGTGCAGAGAGGAGGCAGGCTACCCCCACAGCATGCACAAGCAGGAAAACAGTCGAGAAGGCGGCAGGATCAGCGTTACAGAGTTGCAGTAGTCGTCTTTGCTACTATGTTGCAGGTTTGCAGGCTTCCAGCGCGGTCAGCGGTCGTTTCCTTATCAGAAGGTGAAGAGGGAGATGCAGAGGAACTCAGCTGAGCTCATGCATTCGTTATCTAAAGTTTCCCCAGAGACAGAGACCCTAAATAGCCAGAAAAGAGGGTTTGGCTACCTAGGAGAGAGGGAAGGCTACTAACACCTGAAGGAGCCTATCACAAGGAGTCTCTGACGTCACCTGGTGGCACTGGCCACTCAGAGCAGTCCAGTGTGCCAGCAGCACCTCTGTTTCCAAGATGGCAGAGGTCTGGAGCACACTGGAGGAGCTCTGGGCACCTCCCAGGGGAGGTGCAGGTCAGGGGAGTGGTCACTCCCCTTTCCTTTGTCCAGTTTCGCGCCAGAGCAGGGGCTAAGGGGTCCCTGAACCGGTGTAGACTGGCTTATGCAGAATTGGGCACATCTGTGCCCAACAAAGCATTTCCAGAGGCTGGGGGAGGCTACTCCTCCCCTGCCTTCACACCATTTTCCAAAGGGAGAGGGTGTCACACCCTCTCTCAGAGGAAGTTCTTTGTTCTGCCATCCTGGGCCAGGCCTGGCTGGACCCCAGGAGGGCAGATGCCTGTCTGAGGGGTTGGCAGCAGCAGCAGCTGCAGTGAAACCCCAGGAAGGGCAGTTTGGCAGAACCAGGGTCTGTGCTACAGACCACTGGGATCATGGAATTGTACCAACAATGCCAGGATGGCATAGAGGGGGCAATTCCATGATCATAGACATGTTACATGGCCATATTCGGAGTTACCATGGTGAAGCTACATATAGGTAGTGACCTATATGTAGTGCACGCGTGTAATGGTGTCCCCGCACTCACAAAGTTCAGGGAATTGGCTCTGAACAATGTGGGGGCACCTTGGCTAGTGCCAGGGTGCCCTCACACTAAGTAACTTTGCACCTAACCTTTACCAGGTAAAGGTTAGACATATAGGTGACTTATACGTTACTTAAGTGCAGTGTAAAATGGCTGTGAAATAACGTGGACGTTATTTCACTCAGGCTGCAGTGGCAGGCCTGTGTAAGAATTGTCAGAGCTCCCTATGGGTGGCAAAAGAAATGCTGCAGCCCATAGGGATCTCCTGGAACCCCAATACCCTGGGTACCTCAGTACCATATACTAGGGAATTATAAGGGTGTTCCAGTAAGCCAATGTAAATTGGTAAAAATGGTCACTAGCCTGTTAGTGACAATTTGAAAGTAATGAGAGAGCATAACCACTGAGGTTCTGGTTAGCAGAGCCTCAGTGAGACAGTTAGGCACCACACAGGGAACATATACATGCACACCTATGAGCACTGGGGCCCTGTGTGACAGGGTCCCAGTGACACATACATATAGGCCACAAACCTATGAGCACTGGGGTCCTGACCAGCAGGATCCCAGTGACACATAACAAACATACTGAAACCATAGTGTTTTCACTATGAGCACTGAGGCCTGGCTATCAGGATCCCAGTGAGACAGTGAAAACAGTGACAAACACCCTGACATACACTCACAAACAGGCCAAAAGTGGGGGTAACAAGGCTAGAAAGAGGCTACCTTCTCACACACTGCCTCAGCTGCTTGTCTAAATTTCGGATTAAATTAATCAACCTTGAACAACCTAATCATGGCATCCCTTCCAATGTGGGCCTGACCATGGTAATACCGAGCCATCAGACAACAGACAATTCGGTAGCACCATCTGGCCCTCCTCAGATACCCATATTTCATATGGTCTCTGCATACACTTCAACTTTGTCCACAGCTTTTTCTCTTCCTCGTCCGCATTTTCTTGCAAAGTTTTCAATTACTCTAGGGTGTCAATTACCTTCAGAGCGAAATTTGCACAACTGGTCTCTTCTTCTTGCATTAGTTCCCACTTATCCTTTTATGATATACAGTTCAGGGCACAAAACCTTGCTACCTGATCTGCATAACCATTTCCTAAGGAAATGTAGTCTGGAGTTTTCTGTTGTGCACTGCATTTTACTACAGCAATTTCCTCAGGTAACTGTATTGCGTACAACAACTCTTTTATTCTGTCACCATTTCGTACTGGGGTTCCACTGGAGGTCACCAAATCATGAACAATCCCAAATCCGTATTGGCTATCTGTGTATATTGTCACTCTCAGCCTGGTAGAGACATAACATGCTCTAGTGAGAGCCACCAATTCTACCACTTGTGCTGAATATACACCAGGGAGCCAAGATGCTTCTAGGGTCCCTGTAATTGTACACACAGCATATCCTGCTCTCAATGTACCTGTCCCATCTCTAAGGCATGAACCATGAACAAAAACAATTTGATCATTTTCTTCCAGTCAAGTGTCTCTAATATCAGGTCTAGGCTTTGTACGGAGATCTGTAACTTCAAGACAATCATGCTCTATGTCTTCCTCTTTTTCAACTTCAACAGTATCACTTGGCAGTAATGTTGCTGGATTCAACACTGTACATCTTTTCAAAGTAACATTTGGAGCTCCCAATATACTCGTCTCATACCTTGTTAGTCGAGCCCCCTTCAAATGTTATGTTTTTGTTCTTGTCAGCAAAATTTAAACTAAATGTGGCACCATTACCGTCACTGGGTATCCCATGACTACCCCTTCACATTGGGAAAGACTTTGACCAACTGCGGCTACTGCTCGCAGACAACCTGGTAAAGCTGCTGCAACCGGGTCCAAGGTAGCTGAAAAATAGGCTACTGTATCACTTGGCAGTAATGTGTGAAATAAGCACATCCATGGACCTGTGTCAAGACAGACAAAGAACATGCATCACATTCATGACAAAACAGTGTGAAAGGCTTTGTGTAATCAGGCATTCCCAACACTGGAGCTCTGCACAAACTCTCTCTTAATTCAGTGAAGGCCCTCATTTGATCTTCGTCGAGAGTGATTGGGTCTGTAACTCCCTTGTGTGTCAATTGTTGTAAAGGTTTGGCAATCTCAGCAAAATTCGGGATCCATTGTCTACAGTATCCTACCATTCCTAAAAATATGCGTACATCCTTCTGGGAAGTCGGCGGATTTCTCTGCAAAATCATTGTAATTCTCTCTCGGGAGATTCTTCTCAACCCTTTCTCAATCTGATGACCCAAGTATTTGACAGACTTCTGACAATACTGCAATTTTGCAGGTGATTAAGTAAGACAATTGAATCATGTTTACACTCGTCCCTTGTTCTGGACGCAATCAATAAATCATCAATGTACTGTACAAGAGTCGACTGGCAAGGTAATTCCAATGACTCCAAATTATTTTTCAAAATCTGGTTAAACAAGGATGGTGACTCTGTGTGCCCTTATGGAAGCCTACACCAGTTGTAGATTTTATCTAGGAATTTGAAACTGAAAATAAACTGACTATCCTCGTGAAGTGGTACTGAAAAGAAAGCTTGTGACAGATCGACTACTGTGAACCAACAGTATCACTGCGGGATTGGGCACAATCGGGCAACACTTAACCACCATGTCATTCACCTTTCGCAAATCCTGCACAATACGTACTTTCCCACAGGGCTTTTTCAATCCCATTATCGGTGAATTACATGGACTGCTCAGCACTTCCTTCAAAACACCCTCCTTCAAGAAATCCCCAATTATTGGTGCCACCTTCATCAACACATTCTGTGGCATATTGTACTGTGGAAGTTTTGGAAACTCAACATTCGGCTTCAAAGCGATTTTAATTGGCTCCACATCCTTGATCAAACCCACTTCTTTCCCTATCAAATCCCAAACCTTCTCCTTCACTGTTCCCTGTAAATCTGCATGCAATTCCTACAAAGTGAACACTGGGAAAACCTCAATCAAGGGATATTCTTCAAATGCTCCATTAAGAACCATGGCTGATGCTTGCTCTTCCTCATCATCACTGTTTGTCTGGACTTCTATTCCTGCATCTGTACAATTTATGGAACAATTGGTCTTGCATAATAAGTCTCTGCCTAACAAGGATACTGGACTTGAGTGGCACACTACAAATCTATGCAGTCCTGTATAGTTCCCAATTTCAATCTGTACTGGTTCCGTGATAGGATTCGTTAATTGCCTATTCTCTACTCCCAAAACCTGCATTGTTCTTTCGGAAAGGGGCAACTCTGGTACTTCTATACCCCTTACTGTGGAGCGTGTGGCTCCTGTGTCGACCAAAAATGACACTTTATGTCCCATTACCTTTCCCTTCACAAAAGGCCCTCTCTGATCTACTTCTAGGGACGCAGCAAGAATACAGGCTCCTTCATCTCTCCTTCATCTGAACTGTCACTCATCCATTCATCGTTTATTTCATCCTCACTGTGAAATGGGAATTGGTGTACTGTATTGTTACTGTTATCTGATCTCTGACCATTGACCTGCTGAGTAAGCATAACTCGTTGCTGCTCCATCGGGGCTTGAGGTACTTGCATTTGCTGTCTAGGCACCATAGAAGTCTGCTGCTGTACCGGTGCTCAAGGAGTAAATTGTGCTTGTGGCACCTGCATCTGTTGAACTGGTAAAAAGTTCTGACCTCGAGTTTGAACATTCGGGACTTGGCCCCTCACTCTGGGGACTCTCACCGTTTGTACTGTACTGACATCACCTTGCTGAATCATTCCTTCCTGCACCATTAACCGGCACTCCCGCTTCCAGTGTCCTACGTTTCTGCACAGGTGACATGGCAACATTGTTTTCATCCCCTGCATGTCATTCTGAACAACCACTGTATTCAGATCCGGACCTCGCATCACATCCATACCACGTCCTCTACCCCTCACTTGAGGCTGAAACGCAATAGCTCTCTATTGCGGCGGCATCAGCGGCACTAAAGCTCCTTGCACTCCTGATTGTGCTGCCTTAATCTGCATCACCATCGCTTTTTCCTTCAACTTCTTTTGCTTTAGTTCAATCTCATCATTACAATATTTTGCATACTGCAACACCTCATTAATCGGCTTTGCCTGCCAACAAATCAAATGATTCTTAATCATCTGCCCTACTTCAGGTCTCAACCATTCAACGAATCTAAACACGAAATGCAACATGTCCTTTGGTTCAACTGCTTCTTTGCCTCTGTACTCCTTGAAAGCCTTTAGCAGTCTTTCATAATAGGTATGTATTGACTCTTTGGTTTCCTGAACCATCCTGTCAATTCTCTGCCAATCAATGTTTTTTGGAGAAATCCTAGTTTTCAAAAACTCAGTCACCTTGTAATAATTTTTCACTACCTCAGGCGACGGTTCACCTGTAATTTTGTGCCTCTCAGGTTCACTCGTTGGCCAATCTACTGCTCTTTTGCACTCAACCCATAAGTCAGCTGGTACAACTATCTCAAACAAAGTGTTTAGATCTTCCCACAAACATTTGGAGAGTTTCACAAACCTCTCAGTCTGTTGGTACCATTCAACTGGCTTTTCTCTCAATTTAGGATAATCATTAGTAATAGACAGTATGTCACTTCGATGCCAAGGAACATGAACAAACTGTCCTGGAATTTCCCACATCGGTAACATCTTGACTGCTTCTCCCTTTTCTACTCCCTCTGTTTCCCCTTCTGAATCTCATTTTCGTTTATCTTTTCTTTTCGCCCGTCTGCCTTTCCACTTCTCTAATGCTCCCCACATCTGCGCACTCTGCAGCAAATCTTTCAAATGTGCCTTCATTCCGGCTGAACTCATGTGTTCAAAATCCTTTGCTTCAAACTCTAATCTGTAGCTTTGTCTCAAATGTTTAGTTGTCTTAAGATCCATGTCATGTTTTTCTGCTACTTCTGCTAATTTCTGGTGTATTTTTCCCACTTCATTTGTAATCCTCAGACACAAATACCTCAGCTCTTCTTCAGTATAGGATTCTAACCTGTTTAATCCCATTGTTCCCTCAACCAATTCTTTTGCCTCAATATTTAGTCCTACCCGATTCAGTTGCACTTTCCCTTTGAGACACCTTGCGAAGAACTTAAACTGTCCAGCCAACCAGTTAACTGCTGTGCTGTCAATCCTTGTAATTAAATGTTATTCGCACTAACCACTGGCAACTGTTGTACCCCTGTCCCCACTGCTTGTGGTGTCAAAAGTCTCATACTCTGATTCGCATCTGGTAATGCCACTAGAGGACTAAATCCCACAGGAATTTCAAACTCACTCGAACAAATACTTGAGGATGCTGTCATTGGTGCTGTGTCTCCCGCTCCCCTTTTCCCTAAGTTCTGTGATATCTCAGTTTGTCCCCCTGCTTCTGATTTCTTCTGAGCATATAAGATTACCGTTGGACAAGCAGTAATCAGTAGTGATATTGCATCTGGAGCTGTACTAGAGCCTGCGTTTTGTGTAAGTGGTACTCCCATTGCCTGATTCCTAACCGGTGCGAGATCCACTGATGCCCCAGTTAACTGACTAGGCGTTGGCATATTCTGTATCTGTGCTGGCGGCAGTAACATTGGTGTTGGGTCTGTCTGAACTAATATTGGCTGCGGATGCGCCTGCTCCCTCGATACCAAAATATTTGAAACAGTCTCAAGAGTTGGTACATTCGGGTAAATCACTGGTGCTAAAGGTGTAGGTACCTACACTTGAGCTTCCACTCTCATTCCTGCAACTGGTGTACTCTACACTACCCCTGGTATCTGTCCTCCTTCTGTTTGTACAGCACCCATGGCTCCCTGGGATGTTCCAGGAGGAGCAGGAGGGGCTGTAGCAATATTCCCTGGACCCCCTGCATAAATTGTCATAGGTGAAGGTCAATCCCTCAGCAACTGCGAAATGTAATCTTCTACATCAGAATCGTCATCGTCTACATAAGACTTTTTCCCTTTTCTTTTCTCCTCATTCTCCCTTTCCTTGTTATCATCTCCCTTGTCTGAATCGTCACCCTCCGTGAGTGCATGGAATATCTTAATCTCCTTCATATTTGCCATTCTCCATCTTTTTTGTTCCCAATCCCACCTAGCTTCGGCTAGTGGTTTCTCAATCTTCTTTATCCTTCTATTGATCTTTAGCTCGTGCTGCTGTCTGGCCACTAGCTCCCAAACTGCTAAAGCCTTGAACTGTGGTGGTCTCGGTAACGGTCTCATGTCATACAATGATAATCGCAACTGGTCTAGAACCCTTAAATTAAACGTTCCATGCTCTGGAAATGCTAAGGTTCCTTGATTCTTAGTCAATGCGCTCCATTGCTTTAACAAAAGACAAGAAGCTATGCCCTTTTCTGTCATTACGAGATGTGCTGAACTATCCTCCGGGGGGGGTTGGTTCCCCCACTGAAGCCTTAATGTAAGATTCACCCTTGATCGCACTCCTAAAAGCCTTGAAAAACTTCATTTTGCCTGTTTTATGTATTACATTTCAATAAGTGAAATGACTTTTACTCCCAAGATTCCCTTCACCCGTACGCTCAACCAATTGCCTCTCACGGACGGCTGCCAATCCGGTTGCGGCTATTCTCAGTAACCGACCTATCCCAGCGCGGCACACACTGACGTCACACTAACACACAGCGGCTGACAAAGTCTTGCGGCTTCGCCCTCCTCAACTCAAATTCATTCAATCAATCAATCAATCAAAGGATTTATAGAGTGCACTACTCACCCGTTAGGGTCTCAAGGTGCTGGGGGGGGGGCTACTGGTCGTAAAGCCATGTTTTGAGGTGTTTTCTGAATGTCAAGAGGTCTTGGGTCTGGCGAAGGTGGAGCGGTATGGAGTTCCAGGTCTTGGCGGCTAGGTGAGAGAAGGATCTTCCTCCGGCGGTGGTGCGGCGGACAGAGGCGAGGGCGAGGTTGGCGGAGCGAAGATTGCAGGTGGGGGTGTGGAAGGCGAGTCTGTCGTTGAGGTAGGCTGGACCTGTGTTTTGGAGGGCTTTGGGTGCGTGAATGAGGAGTTAGAAGGTGATCCTCTTTGATACCGGTAGCCAGTGTAGGTCTACGAGGTGGGGGGAGATGTGGTTGCGGCGTGGGACGTCAAGAATGAGGCGGGCGGAAGCGTTCTGGATTCTTTGCAGCTTTGTTTGAAGTTTGGCTGTTGCTCCTGCATTTCTGTAGTCCAATTGGCTGCTGACCAGTGCGTGGGTGACAGTTTTCCTGGTTTCGATGGGAATTCACTTGGAGATTTTGCGGAGCATGCGGAGAGTGTTGTAGCAGGAGGAGGAGATGGCGTTGACCTGCTGAGCCATGCTGAGTGTGGAGTCCAAGATGAAACCCAGGTTGGGTGCGTGGGTGGTGGGTGAGGGTGCAGATCCTAGGGAGGTGGGCCACTAGGAGTCGTTCCATGCTGAGGGGTTGGTGCCAAAGATGAGGATTTCTGTCTTGTCTGTGTTTAACTTGAGGTGGCTTTATTCCATCCAGCTGGCAATGGCGTGAAGTCCATTGTGGAGGTTGTTCTTTGCAGTTGTAGGGCCTTTCGTGAGGGAGAGGATGAGCTGAGTGTCATCTGCGTAGGAAACTATGTTGATGTGGTGGGTTCGTGCGAAGTTGGCGAGGGGAGCCATGTAAACGTTGAAGAGCGTGGGGCTGAGCGATGATCTTTGGGGGACGCCACAGATGCTTCTGGAGGCTTCTGACAGGAACGGTGGGAGTCGGACTCTCTGGGTTCTGCCTGTGAGAAATTACGAGATCCAGTCGAGTGCCTTGTCGCCGATTCCAGCGTTGTGGAGGCGTGTGCGGAGAGTGTAATGACATACCGTGTCGAAGGCTGCGGAGAGGTCCAGGAGGATGAGTGCTACTGTTTCTCCTTCGTCGAACAAGGTCCTGATGTCGTCTGTGGTAGCAATGAGTGCGGTCTCGGTGCTGTGGTTTTTGCGGAATCCGGATTGGGAGGTGTTGAGTGCCTTGCTGTCTTCCAGGAACCGGGATAATTGGCTGTTCACAATTTTTTCGATGACCTTGGCTGGGAAGGTGAGGAGGGAGATCGGCCGGTAGTTCTTGGGGTCGTCTGGGTCTGCCTTTGTCTTCTTCAGCAGTGCGTTGACCTCTGCGTGCTTCCATCTTTCTGGGAAGGTGGCTGAATCAAAGGAGCTGTTGATGGTGTCGCAGAGGTGGGGGGTGATGATGATGTTTGCTTTATTGAAGATATGGTGTGGGCAGGGGTCCAATGCTGATCCGGAGTGGATGGAGGCCATGGTGTTGGCGGTGTCTTCTATGTTGACGTGGGTCCAGGTGTGGAGGAGGTGGGTGTTGCTTGGGGCGTTGAATTCGTGGGTGTTTGTAGTCAGCTGGTGGGTCTGGGGGTTGAAGCTGTTGGGGATTTCTTCTATCTTTCTATGGAAGTGGGTTGCAAGTGAGTTGCAAAAACCTTTTGTGGTGGCAGGGGTTCTTTGGAGCAGGTCCTGGGAGTGGAGAGCTCTTTGATGATGCCGAAGAGCTCTTTGCTGTTGTGGGCGTTGGTGTCAATGCAGTTTTTGAAGTGGGTCCTTTTGGTGGTGCGGATCAGTTGGTGATGTTTGCGTATGGCATCCTTGAAAGCAATGTGGTTGGAGTTGGTAGGTTCAAGCTGCCAGGTTTTTTCCATTCTGCGACATAGCCGTTTGGATTCCTGTAGGTCTGGGGTGAACCAGCTGGCCTTGATTCTGGGGGGGGGGGGTTGGGATTTTTTTAAGCGGTGCAAGGGTGTTGGAGCAGTCTTCTATCCAGCGATACAGGTTGGTGGTGGCTGTGTTGGGGTCCAGGGTCGAAGGGGGTGGGGCCCGGGCGAGAGTGGAAATCAGTTGATCTGTTGATATTTTGCTCCAGTTGCGTAGGGGGGGTTGTGTGTGGTGGTGGTGAGTGACTGGTTTCTGGTAGGAGAAGTGGATGCAGCGGTGGTCTGTCCAGCTGAGTTCAGTGGTGTGGCTGAAGGAGACGTGGTTGCTGGCTGAGAAGATGGGATCGAGTGTGTGACCTGCTGAGTGGGTGGGTGAAGTGACAAGTTGCTTGAGACCGAGGATGGCAAGGTTGTCGATTAGGTTGGTGGTGTTGATTTCGCTGTTATTTTCTAGGTGGAAGTTCAGGTCGCCGAGGAGGATGTAGTCCGTTGAGGCGAGGGCTTGGGGGCTGATGTCGTCGGCGATGTCGTCGCAGAACTGCGGTCTGGGGCCTGGGGGTCTGTAGACCAGTGTTCCTCTGAGGGTGTTGTTGGCGTTGATGTGGATTTTGAAGTGGAGGTGCTCGGCGGATTTGATGGTGTCGTGGGAGTTGGTGAAGACTCTTATGGTGTTTTTGTGGACTATTGCGATTCCTCCTCCTGGTCTGTTGCTGCAGTCTCTTCTGGTGATCTTGTAGTTTTCTGGTATGGCTATGTCTGGTACCGAGGCCGAATTCATCCAGGTTTCGGTGAGGAATGCGAAGTCGGGCGAGTGTGTGGTCAGTAGGTCCCAGAGTTCAACTGCATGTTTGTGGACGGAGCGAGTGTTAAGCAGGATGCATCTTAGGCGGCTGTCTATGGCTTTGAGTTGGAGTTTGGAGGTTAGGTTGCAGTTGAAATTGCAGGCTTTGAAGGAGAAGGGTCCTTTGGTGCGTGTCGGTGTGGACTGGAAGCAGATAGAGTAGCGTCCTGGATTGAGGGCGTGGAGTTTGTTGGCAGTGTAGTGGTGATTGGTGGCGCGGGGCATGTTGGCCAGGGGGTTTGGCGCTGGACGCAGTCTTGGCGCGGACGGGCGTAGATGGGCTTGCCTTTGGCGCGCCAGCGGCATGTCCACGCTGCGGCCGGCATAAGAGGGGAGGTGGGAGGGAGTGGCAGCTGGGAGGAGGGAGGGAACCTCCAATGGGAGTGCGGGGGGGACGGGGCAGCAAGCTACAAAGCGGGAAAAGGCAACGGAGACAAGGAGGAGGGAGGGGGTCGGGGCCGCGGGGACGCAGCAGCAAAATCCTTCAGGGAAAATACCAAAATGGCACCCGTACCGGGAACAGTGAAGAGGAGGAAGCGACCTGCCTGCAAGAATGCAGGGTCAGAGGTCGCTTCTATCCCGCTCTGTGGCCGGCATAAGAAGGGAGGTGGGAGGGAGTGGCAGCTGGGAGGAAGGAGGGAACCTCCAATGGGAGTGCGGGAGGCGGGGCAGCAAGCTACAAAGCGGGAAAAGGCAACGGAGACAAGGAGGAGTGAGGGGGCGGGGCCGCGGGGACGCAGCGGCGAAATCCTTCAGGGAAAACACCAAAATGTCACACGTACCAGGAGCAGTGAAGAGGAAGAAGCGACCTGCCTGCAAGAATGCAGGGTCAATGGTCGCTTCTATCCCCGCGCTGCGGCCGGCATAAGAGGGGAGGTGGGAGGGAGTGGCAGCTAGGAGGAGAGAGGGAACCTCCAATGGTAGTGCGGGGGGGCAGGGCAGCAAGCTACAAAGTGGGAAAAGGTTACGGAGATGAGGAGGAGGGAGGGGGTGGGGACGCAGCTGCAAAATCCTTCAGGGAAAACACCAAAATGGCACACGTATCGGGAGCAGTGAAGAGGAGGATGCGACCTGCCTGCAAGAATGCAGGGTCAGAAGTCGCTTTTATCCCCGCGCTGCATCCAGCATAAGAGGGGAGGTGGGAGGGATTGGCAGCTGGGAGGGGGGTACGAACCTCCAATGGGAGTGCGTGGGACGGGGAAGCTACAAAGCGGGAAAAGGCAAAAGAGATGAGGAGGAGGGACGGGGTGGGGGTCATAACAACCTCAGCGGTCTTTTAACAAGACCGCTGAGGGACCTGAGGGACCGCCGTGCGGAAGACCGCCAGTAGTTGCGGTTTGCCGCTCGGCGTATTATGACTGTTGGTTGCCCTCCGTCGTTTTTCCGACGGAGAGCCGCCAACAGCCATACTGACGGGCGGCGGGGAAGTGGAAGTTGCTCCACCTCCACCACCACGCCAACAGAACACCGCCCAGCGAATCATGTCCTGTGATTCGGCGCGGCGGTGTTCTGTTGGTGGTGTGGTGTCGGCGGAGCTGCCCCCATGGCTCCCATTCCCTCCCGGAGGATCGACGGAACAGGTAAGTATATCGTCCGTTAGGGGAGTGGGGGTGGGGGGGTGTTGTGTGTTGTGTGGGTGCATGGGGGTGTGCGTCTGTGTATGTAGAGGGGGTGTGTGAGTGCGTGTATGCTTGCGGGTGTGTTGCGTGTTTTGGGAATGAGTGCGTGTATGTCTGTAGGTATGTCTGTATGGATGTGTGCGTGTATGTTTGAATGTGGGTGTGCGTGTCTGACTGTGTGTGTGGATGTTGGCATGTATGTCGGTGTGTGTGCGTGTATGTGTGTTGGTGGTGCCTGCATGCGTGTCGGGTGTGTATGTGTAAGGTAATGTCGGGGTGGGGAGGGGGGTCCTGACACCTTTGGGGGGTGGCAGGGGTGGTGGGGGGGTAGGGGAGGGAGTCAGGGTGGGGGCAGGGGGTTGGGGAGACCCCTATCAGTGCCAGGGAAGGAATTCCCTGGCACTGATAGTGCTTACCGCCATGGATTTCATGGCAGTTCCTACCGCTGGAAATCCACGGCGGTAAGCCGGGTCAAAATACCGGCGGCGGTATTGTCACGCCCGCCGGGCTGGAGACCCAGGTCTCCAGCCCAGTGGTCGTCTCCGCCCTGGCGGGCGGAACGGAGAAGCGGCGGATGACCGCCATGGTCATAATACTCAAAAAAAGACCGCCAGCCTGTTGGCGGTCTTACCGCCGCTTTAACACCGTCCGCCAGGGTTGTAATGACCCCCCAAAATGGCACACGTACCGGGAGCAGTGAAGAGGAGGAAACGACCTGCCTGCATTCGACTAATGCAATTATTGTGAGCGTCTTCACCACATAATAACTAAAACAAATCCGCTGGTTTACTACAGGAAGGGACACAATCGCTTCAGGGACCTTACAGATTTTCACTAAAAGGCACTCTCTGGGACCTTAGCTATTCCTCTTTCTCAGTCCCCCACGTTAGCAAGTAAAATTCGACCCGCAAACTTTACTCTCAACTGATCTTTGGGTCTGTCCTGGTGCACATAGGACTCGCCAAATCTCTGTCGGAGCTTCTTCTATTCAACGTTCATTCATTCGTTCATTGTTGACCAAGCCCGATCAACCTACTAAACCAGACAGATTACAACATATACCCAAGTGTCTCCTACACTTGTCAATATACTCCGGAGTCTTAGAGCACGCAGGGTCTGTACATCACCAACAACCACGTGGATAATTTGTTTTTAGCACAAAGCGCCACACACATATGAAGTTCGACGACTTCCCTATTCGTACACCATCTAGGAGTACGCACACTCCTACTTACTCTAAACTGGAGTACACAAACTCCCTACTGTTTACCTCACATACATCACAATTCACCTGCGGTCTGCTTAAGCTTAGGCAAGCGCAATTCTACTGCTCTCATACTATCTCAAATACGCCGGGAACATACCCAACCTTACTCACGGGATCCAGGATCTGGGAAAGTCATTTCTGGGCTTAAGGGAACATCACCTTTGCTACTATTATCAATTCAGAAAAACAAAATCCAAACCTCATGAAATCAAAACAACTATATTCAATTTTAAAACTACCACCATAACCTTTACTCGTTACTTAACTAGTTCCCTAAGGAAACTAACCATCAAGCTGCTACCAAAAACTGGTAGCACGCCTTGTCCTTAATAAGTAAACTTACAAGGGGACGCGTATAGGTCGATGAATCTTTTGGATCGCGTAGGGTGTCCTAGTCAAGTATAGCGAGTAAAGAGACAGTTACAACAAATCAATCCAATCAACTTAAAATACCATGAACTAATCTAATCAGAAAAACCACCATCACTCATATGAAAGTTAGTTCTGTTTATTCCCTATTAGTTACAACTCTAATCATAAAACTTTATTCAACATTATCTTGATTTCCAATTTTTATTATCAACATGATCAATGAATTCTCAGCAACTTTATTAATATGCAACCAACGTTAAACAAAGCATAGCAATTCATCAGCAATCGAACAATTCAGCAATATAATTCAGTCAGTTTAAGTCACCCTAAGTCACCCTTGTCAGCCTACCTATCTCCAAATTAGCATCAGAATGTGGGTCTTCATGCGAAAAACAAAAAATCTATCTAAAAGAGAAAAACATTTAAAACAAAACAGTGCAGTTGGTACCTAGAAAGAAAAAACATTAATTAGTCAGTCAGGTTATAGCTACCTATCCAAGATAGATCAGCAACAAGTCAGTCTTCGTCTCCAGGTCATCAGTCATCAATAAGACTCGGTCTTACAGGAAGCAAGCCCAAGTTTCAGCACTTTGGACAGCGTCTCCTGACGTCACCAACTTTCGCCTCCCCGTTCTGATTCTTCCCCTCATGTCATGACTTTTTATTAGGGTCTCTCAGTCCATCCCACAATTTGCCCATTGATCAACCTCATCAGGGGTTATGACTCTAACCTATAAATTTTGTTTACCACTTGTCTACGTTATTTTGAGAGTCAAGTTCCATTAACATGATTGGTCCTTTTGTCTATAAGTACATCATCGTGTTTTGCGGGTAATTAAATTGTTTCTCCCAACTCATAGTCTGTAGCTGTATTGTTCGAATCCTGGGAAAGTACATTTAGCCTACTCTACACATAATTGTATCAATTTGTTCTTATCGTCTCCTGTCCGCTGGTGAGTTTGCCAATTTTTCTAGTGGCGTTTCATGGTGAACTCTGTGCAGTTCAAGGTCTCTTTTCTCCAGTTCCAGTCTGCGGCAGCTCATCGCGTCTCCACGTTTAAGCAAGCAAGGCCCAGTGCCGACTAGGCCTCTTATATAGCTAAGTTAAGGATATGAAGCATCATAACATAAATGTATATCTCTCATTATACCACATTAGTACAATTATTAAACATTTTCACATTATTTTAGTACTGTTAACATAGATGGTGACCACTCCCCGTGGGCACATTTTGCACATTGCACGTTATTTTCAATTACTGTTAATCAAATGTCAAATTTTCTCATTAGTCATTATACGCAACTCATTAGCATATTCTTATATAAGCATATCTGCTGCAACACTTGTCCCATGGAAAGGGACAAGGATGAGGGGTGCTGAGGTGGGAGCCAGGTCCTGCGCTTCAACTTGTAGCAGAGATTCTATGGCAAGGCTGGAGACTTTGGAATAGGCTTCTCTTTCTTTACTGACGTAAAACACAGCAGCCAATCACATAAGATAAAAAAACTTTAAACTGCATTTCCCAAGAGCATAAGCCCCCCATTTGTCCACTCACATAGCATCGCCACTGTATATATGCCTGCGCCAATATCGCCCTTCCACTTTCTTTGCTGCTGCAGCCTGATGTAAGTTTTACAATTTTGTTTATTAAAGCTATGTATGATTGCTTTGGCTAACCCATTGTATTTTGCGGGTGGTGGCGCGCCCGCGTTCCACAGCTCGATTGTGCTCATGGTCATTCTCATATCAGTCTTTTGAGTCTGTGTTGTTTGTAGTTGCCCAGTGGAGCGGGACTGGCAGGTTTTCCTTTCTTGGAGGACTTCATCCTCTTTCTAATTTGGTGATCGTGCATGCGCGTTAAGGCCGAATGGGAAATCCCTTTTGTTTTTCCGATCGGCTTAACGCACGTTCAGACACCGGCTCTGAGAGGTCCCCAGAATGCTTGATGAGGCACAATAACGTTTGAAGACTCTGCCTTGGGTGTAAGCAGGTGCTCCCTTCACTTCCAGAATATAAATCATTTGCTTCCTGTGTGGCTTAGACTATTTACAACACATACAATATCTTACCTGCTTGGGACCACTCCCCCAAACCTCTTCCTCGCCTCATCAACATGCTATAATGGCATACAACACCAATGAGGAGAAAGGCAATCAAAAGGAATACCAAATGGAAGAGCGTCTGGCGAAAGCACTGGGACCCATGTGCAAGATTGTGTGAACTAGGTATTAATTAGAGCCCTCAAGCCATTTACGCAGCATTTGATGATATTTGGCAATAGAGGACTAATGGGAGGCTCCTATCAGGCCAACTTACCTCCTCAATTGCCATTTCATGAATCTGAATCATGTTCAAGATCCTCAGTAGGGTGTTCCTCTACAGCCGATATCTGGGCACAAATGGCTGCCACTGTGCTCAGAGAACATGAGCATAAGGGAACTAACCTCGGGGATTATGTCCACCCCTTATTCAAGAGATACTTCATATAACCCCTCTGTTCAGGCCACAGACTCTGACAAGTCAGAAGATGAATCCCAACCTCTCAAAAAGAAATGCAAAACTCACCACTCCTCTACTGGGGGAGCAGAATCGGTTGGGCACAATTTATTATTTGAACCGGAAAACATTATCCATTCATGATCTACTAAGTGGGTTCCTTGTGCAGAAGTAGCACACTGTGTTGAAGAGAAATCACACAAAACTTTGAGCGCAACGTTGGTAATACTCAGAGATCGGAGTGCCCTCGACCATCACTCCTTGGCAAAGTGGCGGACACGCCAGAACTAGACCCCAATATGGCGACTTTTCTGAGAAAATTCCCTAAATATCCTAAAAAAGACATGAACGCCCCTGGTGCGGGTGTCAGGTCAAACTATTAGGCCTTTCTGGTCCCCTGACTAAAATTCTTGAGCTTGCAGTTCAAGAGAAGGATAATCAAACCCATCTGGATCCTGAGGACATATTGGAATGGGCTCAATGAGCTATATATACGCTTAAAAATGCCAACTGCGCCATGTCTGCGGAATGGCAGATCTAGCAACTAGGGAAGCATGGTCTTTAGCTAATGGCCTATTATTCAGTGACAAGCTTGTGAAGGAGCTTGGTAAGGTCATGGCTACCTTTTCAGCCCTAGACAAGGCTCAGGCTTCGATCAAAAAAGTGTTCAACAATGCCCTTTTTGCCAGGGCCGGGCATAATAGAGGTTGAATGCCAGGGTGAGGTTTCCAGCAGACCTCAAGAGGATTCGCCCCCAGAGCCACAGGTTCCTTATACTCTAATTTCTACCCCACGAGATACAGAGGTGGACGGGGTAGAGCCCACAGAGGAGGATATTGCGGTGGACCCAACTTAGCGTATGCCTATTTTCACAGATAAAACTAATTCCAGAATCTGAGGTCATTCTGGGGGAGAGAATGCAACTGTTTGTAGACAAGTAGGCTTCCATTACACAGGACCCTTGGGTGTTGCAGACAATACAAGGTTTTCACCCAGAGTTTTACTCCTCCCCGAGGCAATTGCTTCCTCCAACTCCCCTCCCTTTTTCCCTAAACAAGAGCAGGTTCATAAACGACGAAGTCGAGGCCCCGATTATAAAAGGGGCCATAGTAGAGACAGTCCCTCAACCCCAAGGTTTTATCAGCACAATATTCTTGGTACAGAAAAAAGGCAGGGGATCTCGCCTCATATTGAATCTGAAACATTTAAATTCTTGGATAATATACCCCTATTTCAAGATAGAAGGTATCCGTTTGCTCAGATATCTTTTTCAGGAAGGGGATTGGATGGTGCGCCTCGACCTAAAGGATGCCTATCTGCCAGTTCCAATTTTCGCTCCCTATTGATGGTTCCTCCAGTTTCAATGGGGTCAGACATATTACGAGTTCACAGCCCTTCTTTTTGGCATGTTCTCGGCCCCTTGGTGTTTCACCAAGTTGCTTTGTCCAGTTGTTCAATACCTCAGGGAAAGTGGGTACAACTGATTATTTATCTCGATGATATTCTGATCTTGAGGAAGAGCACAGGCGTAGTCATGCTTCATCTCTATTGGTCAAATTAGTTGCTTCAGGATCTAGGTTTTGTCATCACCCACAAAAAGACATGTCTGTGCCCTTTACAAACCTTCGAGTTGTTAGGTTTTCAGATAAACTCAATCAAAATCCAACTGAATTACCACTTCCCAAAAGGAATTCTATCAAAAAGGAGTTGAGAAGAGCCCTTATCTCTCCGACCATATCATTGAAGATTTTGGCTCGCCTGGTAGGCCTCCTATCATCGTCTATTCAGGCCATATTTCCGGGGCCCCTACACTATCAGGCTTTTCAACGCCTGAAGATTTTACATCTTCGAGAGAGGTTGGCAGACTCGGAGTATTTTATGCTCTCGGAGGAGCCCAGGACAGAGATTTCCTGTTGGTTGGATCACATGGATGCATGGGACGGCAAACCCATTTTTGCGTCACAACCGGAGGAGATCATAGAATTGGATGCCAACCATTGGGGCATTTGCCATCAGATTCCTATCCTGTTTCACAGCAAAAAGTTGCATCCTCTTGAGCATGGACAACATCTCGGCAGTCTGTTCCATAAATCGCCTAGGAGGGTCAAAGTCCAGATTTCTAGCTGAGATTGTCAAGGACTTTTGATATTATTGCCTGGAAACCCAGAACTCAGTAATGGCATAATATATTCCGGGCAAGTCCAATGTGAAAGCGGACTGGAACTTCAGATTATTTCGCGACTCCAGTGACTGGAGGCCACATCCCAGGATTTTTTGTGCTATCAATCAGCGATGGAGCTCGTGCCTGATAGATCTTTTTTGCATCAAGACTGAATGCTCAGCTCCTGACTTCAGTTGGAGGCCGGATCCTCTAGTGGCGAATTTGGATGCTTTTCTGCAATCATGGTCATCATGGATCCTTTATGCATCCCCTCCATTTTGCATGATACAAAGGGTCTTGGTACAGATCAAACGACACAAAGCGGAGGTGTTGATGGTATCTCCCTGTTGGAAGGCCCAGCCTTGGATTCCGAAGGCGATGACATTATCGTGCGACCTTCCGGCTCCTATCCGATCCTTTCCGACCTTACAATTGGATCCATTGGGTATGCCTCACTTGCTGATTTCACAGGGCCTTCTGTCTCTCACGGTATTTGAGACTTTCAGGAGACGTTGGAAATGTCTGGAATTTTGGAAGGTGCAATGTTCTTCCTCTCACAGTCTTGGGCTCGCTCTACTCACAAACAGTTAGTTGGTGCAGTAAAAGGAATGTGGCTCCTGTGGGGGGTGGAATTCAGGTAATTATGAATTTCCTATCAGAATTGGCCAGTCAAGGTTTAGCTTACAGGACAGTGAATAATTTTACATCGCCCATCTCAGCGGGCCATCGTCATATTGATGGTAAACCAGTTGGGGAACATGCTGTAGTCTGTAGAGTTTTACGAGGCATTTAATTGATACGTCATCCTCAACCTAAATACTCACTGTTATGGAATGTTAATGTGGTCTCAACATTTCTTAGAAATTGGCCTTCTAATGAAGATCTTTCTTGCAAGCTATTATCAGCAAAATTGATCCTCCTGTTATGTTTGCTATCCTGCAGACGGGTCTCGGATGTTAGAGCAATGGCTATTGTAGGTAGAGTATTCACACCTTCTGGGGTGCCTTTTACTATTTCCAAATGTACAAAGTCTGCTTTACGTTGTGTTTCTTATACTGCGTCTCTTCATAATCAGAAATTGTGTGTAGTTAAGTGTTTAAAAGCATATGAGGATTGTACTCAGTGAGCATCAGCGAGATGCAACAGGTCAATTGCTTATTTCTTTGCAGAAACCTTTCCGCCCGGTCTCTTCTGCGACTTTGGCTTGTTGGGTTAAATGGTTGCTTGGGGAAGCTAGTATAGATGGCAGCCTCTTTGGAGCCCATTCTGTGCAGGGAGCTATGGCATCCAAGACCTATTCAGTGGATATACGATAAGAAGATATTATGGCCACAGCAGATTGGTTTTCTGATTCTACTTTTCAAGTATTTTATCACATAGCAATTGTGGATGTTGCAACAAGAGTGGTAGAACAATTTTAAACTAGCATAATCCAAAATTCCCAGTCCTGCCTTAGACTAAAAAAAAAATCTAGCTATCACATCAAGAATTTTAGATTCTATTAAGGACACAAAGGCAAGGATTATCCCACCCATGCAAAGTCATATGTATGTCATATGGTTTAACTTTGATGTGTAATTGCATCAATATGTATGTTCTTCAGTTGTAATTCTTTCTCACCCTGTTTGATATTATGTTGGTGGTTCAATGGTACTATTACAATTTTCTATTCCTTAAATGCTGACAGCAAAGCTGCTTGAAATCAACAAAATTGAGGCTTGAAGTATTGTGTTCCGGTTCCAAGTGGTTCAATCTCCGGCAATGCTGTTCGTCTTTCAGGAGGTCATTTGATTCCCAGAGTGTTTGGACTTCATTCTGGTTGGCTTTGTTATTGTTGGCAAAGAAAGAGGAAGGATGATAAAAATAAGCAGGAAGCTATGGGAACAGGAGGACGGGATCCCCAAGGTGGTTGGGGAAGATGTGCTATTATTATTATTACTGTGCGTTTCATACCAATTTCTTTTACATGTGATGGAGTGCAATCGCTTGTGTGTGGAATCTGTTTTTCGGTTGTAGTTTTTAATGTACTAGAAATCAAGCCGACGTTAACAAGCCAATTTTATGCTTTCTTTCATTTTGAATGTGACATTGCTATATACCACATGACCACCACTGTTGTTGTCTCCGTTGTCTTAATAAAGAATTGTAAGCTTTTACATTGAAAGACTAAAGCTTTCCCAGTCATACTGAACTTGATGTATGTACTATTCTACTATTGTAATTCTGTTATTGTGATGTCTATGTTTACATTTGATTTGCCTCAAGGTCTTTGCAGTTTAAATCATTCAGATGAGGATTCCCTCTTGGCATCAGTTTATGCGAGGATTCCGAGCTGGATGGTCGCTGTGCACCATAGGCATATCTGTGGACTTGAATAAAAGCATATAAACGCTTTTCTGCATGAAGTCTACTTACTGAATATTAGCGGGGACTGCTGAATCTGCCCACAGAAGCATACCAAGCTTTCTGGCACCTCTAGAAATGTACACTTTTTGCCGATCGCTAACTCCTTTAGTGATCCACTGAACCAAGCAATCACTTGGATTCCATGGCATACTCACAGTGTTTCCAGGTGGCCCGCAGAGGATTGTACACATGAATTCAGGTGATTTTGGGCCACCCTGCCCATCCATGCCTTGCTCTCTGACTGTTGCTCTCCTTGCGCTACAGGCATGGGCACAATACGTTAGCCTCACATGTTGCTAGGATGACACACCCACCTGCAACGCCGAACCTTACTTGTGTTGCCAAGATATGCCAGCAACGCAGGTTCTTTCAGTGTCAATTGAGTTTGTTTTTTCCAGATGTTAGAAATGGGTTCTTTGGTTGGCAGTCAATTTACCCCCTGTTCAAGCAGGACCCTCACTCTACTCAGGGCAAAGGAGAAACACACCTGGTTCACCCCTTTTCACCCCCTTGGTAGCTTGTCACAAGCAGGCAGGCTTAACTCAGAAGTAATGTGTAAAGTATTTGTACCAACACACACAGTAATACAGTGAAAACACTACAAAATGGACGCCACACCAATTTAGAAAAATAGGCAATAGTTATCTAAATCAAACAAGACCAAAATGATAAAAATCCAACATACACAAGTTAAAATATGCATTTTCAAAAGAATAAGAGTCTTACTCCATAGAAAACAATGGAAACGATGATTTAGCACAAAGTACCTGGTGTATGTCAAAAATAAAGCTGCACGGGCGAGCAGGTGTTGGAAAAGTCAGCGATGCGTCGATTCCTTCCTCACAAGGGAGGCCGTATGTCGTTTCTTCTCCGGTCGGGTAGGCGATGGCTCAAGGACTACTGAAAAACTCAATTATACCTGGGGTTTACATCTTTGATACCTCATCTTTGATGCTAGCCCTGACCTTGTCAGTCACTCTATAAACCTTGTGTTTAACAGGTGGACTGTCCCCAGTGTCCACATCATGTGTACACAAGTGTGTGACCCCTGGGATCAAGGAGAACAGGGAGGCAAACTGACCCAACACCTGGCGACAGTCCCTCTGTTGTTCTGAGGTCAGGGACGGGGAGAGTTTCACATCCTCCACAGACCCATCCTACTCCTTAGCAGACAGGAAGTCAGGAAGAGGCTCACTCTCTTCCCACACCCCATCATCTGTTGATAGGAGCATTGTCAATTAAGTTTGCTCAAAGTTCGGCTTGAGACGGTTCACATGCAGAACCCTCAAAAGGTTCCTGGGAGTCTGCAAGTTCACCAGGTAGGTAACTTAGCTCTTGCTCTCCGCCACATCAAATAGCCATGTCCACTTGTCCTTGAGTGCCTGAGGCTCCTCTGGCGCCATTACCCACACTTTCTGGCCAGGCTGAAACTCGACCAGAGTGGCATTCTGGTCATATAAGCGTTTCATGTCTTCCTTGCTTGCCTCTAGGTTCTCTTGTGCGAGAGCCCTGAAGCGGGCAGTCTGGTTCCTAAAAGCCAGCATGTAACTGAATACATCCTGGGGGGGGGTTATTGGGGGCTTTTCCAAGCCCTCCTTTACCAGACTCAAAAGTCCCCTGACAGGGTGGCTATACAATAGTTCAAAAGGACTAAATCCAAGGCCTTTTTGAGGCCCTCTGTAGGTGAACAGAAGGCATGGCAAGAGGACGTCCCACTTATGCCTCAATGGCTCTGACAGGCCCATGATCATGCCTTTCAAGGTGCGGTTGAACCTTTCAACCAGACCATTTCTTTGGGGGTGGTAAGGAGTGGTGAACTTATACGTTACCCCACACTCCTTCCACAGAGACTTCATATAAGTAGATATAAAGTTGGTACTCCTATCAGATACCACTTCCTTGGGGAACCCCATGTGGGTAAAACCCCCCCATCAAAGCACGTCCCACCACAGGGGAGGTGATCGAACTCAGAGGAATGGCTTCAGGGTACCAGGTGGCATGATCCACCAAGACCAGGATAAACCTGTTGCCCATGGCTGTCTTGGGATCCAGAGGCCCCACAATGTCAATACTAACCCTTTCAAAGGGGTACTAATCACAGGAAAAGGTTAAAGGGGAGCCTTGCATTTCCCCCCACTCTTGTTACTTGCCTTGCCCAAAATGTCCAGCTAAAGGCACATTATGAGCCAGGCCCAGTAGGAAGGCTCTGAAGCACTAGGGTACCACTAGCACACTGGCTGACCCAGGCTCAGCAACCTTAGGCTCACTGTACAGGAGGCCGTCCTCCCAATAGATCAGGTGTGATCCTGGTTCCTTGCTAGCCACCTGGTCTGCAGCCTGCTGCCGCAAACCTTCCAGAGTAGGGCATGCTCTCTGTGCCTCAGAGAATGCATCCCTGGTGGGCCCCCTTTCCTGCTGCCACTGTGACAGCTCAGGGACCTCCCCAAGCTCATCCGCCTGTTCCCCTGTAGGCTCCGGGGCGTCACCTTCAGGTTCACCCTTCTACCGGACCGCGGGAACTTCTGGGACCGGTTTCCCACGGCCCTTGCCCTTTCTCCTGCTGGCTTACCCCTGGGCCTCTGTTTCAGGCTCCACGGGCTTTTGACCACCCTGGCGGCCTTCCATTGTACGGGTAGACACACACACCCACTCAGGCAGACCCAACATCTCCAAGTGTAACCTGTTTTCCACCTCCTTCCAAGGTGAATCCTCCAGGTCATTGCCAAGCAAACAATCTACAGGCATGTATAATGATATTTGTGTTTTGACCACTGACTCCACGTTGCACCACCTTGCACTTAGCTTATCTGCCCACCGTCACATTAGTGGTCAACAGCTGCAGACTCCATTTTGTGTTCAGTTTAGCCTTAGCTGCACCACCACGTTAAAAGCTGCAAGTGTTTTTCTGTGCACAATATGTTATGAAGCATGTTTTTATTCTACATGTCTGCATGTTCATTCTCATCAAGAGTTAAGGCATACAATGAGGGAGTTAGGCTGATAAGAATGTGCTAGGATGATGTTAATGGCACAGCAGGGAACGGTTTGGTTTGGGGAAGATAACCTTGGGAACCTGGCAAGTTCCAACGTGTTGCTTTCAAAACTGACCTGAAGTAGCCAGCATTTTTTTAACAACTTGCGGTGCGGGAGGGGTTTTCTAGAAATCTCCTCTCTGGCTTGTTTAGGGTATATAAGAGACCAAAGATTGACGATGAAGTGATTCAGAGACCTGTGGCAGGGTCGGGATGCCGATGCCTGTCATCCTTTGCGTGAGGGTAGATCTGTTTTCTCTTCACAGTCGATCTGGGGCAATGACTTTGTGCTGGCAGCAGAAAGATGAAGCAACTGTGCCCTATGGTGAAGATTTTTTTTATTCCTATTATCTGCTCTGCATTGTGTGTGATTATACATATATCTTTATCTTTGCATATATATTTGCTGTTTATAGATTGAAGATTCCTTATACGTGTTTTCATTTCATTATTGCGCACATTTTAAACGTGTACTTTCAGTTGTACTGACCTTCCTTCACAAGCCTCGCAGAGTGATTTAATAAATGTATTTCCTAGACCAAGAGTTGCATACCAGAGATTATTTTCCGGTGTGTGTATATTTTAGCTCGTCAGCAGTGAAGCAAAACAGTATGATTGGACTCACAGCTACTTTCAAGGAACCTGAGAACCCCCCCCGCTTTCAAAGGGAACCTGTACCACTCTGCACAGGCATTCTGATTTGTCCACTGCAACTACTTGGTGAAGTACACAGGGATCTATCTGCTCTTCTGGCACCAGGTGAGTGCTCACTGTAGTCACACTGGCTCCTGTGTCTCTCAGAGTCTCCACCCTCTGTCCATTGATGGTCTGCCATTGCCTGTACTTGTTAGTGTTTTCAGGCACCAGGGTTCTCTGGACCACGTCACTGTCCCCTAGTGAGACAAGGGTCATTTCAGCTGGCTCCCACCTACCTGGAACTAACTCCTCCCCATGCGCTATACTGGACACACCCTGTGACTGAGCACCAGTGGTTGCCGCTGTCCCCTTGGGACATTTGGGATCCCCTCAGATATGACCCACCTGGTCACATGCATAACACTTGTGGGGACCCCCCCTCTGCGGGTTTGCCTTTGGAGAACCATGGCTTCTTCTCACACGGAGGCTGGAAATCCTTACCCTGGGAACTAGGTTGGGGCCCTTTAGAGAACTCCGCCTGTTTACCCCTTTCCCCCCTTTTTTCTGAGAGGGACCATGCCCACCCTTGGCGTGGTCTCCCTCATACAGCTTGTGGACCCTGGTGCCCTTCCTACAGTCCGCTTCCTGCGCAAGCTTTCTGGGGTGAGTCAGCTTGCTGTCAATCCAGGTGCTGGCACAGCTCTGGACAACAAAGACTGTACAAGTGCTCCCAAGCAATTAAATTGTAAAGCCCCTCATATATTGTTACCTTACTGCCAACCATCCAGTGACCTGCAAAAGGCATCTACACACTCCAACCAAGTTTGGGACTCTTTCTTTTTGTAGGACCTAAACTTGTCCTTATACTGCTCAGGGGTCAGACCATACCTTGTGAGTAGGGCGTCCTTCATTATGGTGTATGCGAGTCCCTCAGGATCCCCTAAGGATGTCAGTGTGTCCCTTCCCTCTACCTCAAAGTGCTTCCTCAGACCCGGTTCATATGGAGAGCAGACTCATTCCCCTTGAATCACAAGTATGTGTCATCCTCCCTCTTATAGGCCTTCACTAAGTCTTTAGGAATGTGTACCCTTCTCTCATGCTGCACTGAGGTACTGCTGCCACAATCCCTACTGGCCTGACTCCTCTGGTCCAGCTCCCTCAAGCTGAGCTCATGAGCCAGCAGTAACGTTTTCTCTTAAATGGCCATCTTCCTCCCTTCCATCTCCATTTTGGGCCTTTCCAGTTCCTTCTGGTGACTCATCTCTGCCTGTCTGTCCTGTAACTTCTCGTGAATCAGACCCTTGGATGACACACTGCTACCTGCCCTGGAGATCCTCCCCCCAGGCATAACTGGTCCATCCACCACACCATTGCATATACCCTGCACTTCCTCATCCTCATTCCCCTCCTCTGTGTGCCCCCAACCTCCTTAGCTGTCACCCAGGCCCTCAATGCCTTTTGCAGCTCCTCCTTCCTGGTGGAGCTCTTAATGGGACAGGCAAAATCCTTACAGAACTATTTCAATTGAGCAACTGTGTCCCCAACTCAAAAACAGCTCCAGCTGGTGCATCTCCAGATTGAGACGTGATGGCAAATCAAAAAGTGCAAAGTTTCAAGGCTGAAAAAAGAGTTCCCAATGAGAAGTTCAAGAATCAATAAAAATATCACCAAAAATATGGAAGCAGGAAAAAGTCCAAAGAGAGCAAAAGTAAAAACAAGTAGTATGTGGTCACGTTATGGTCTGCACTGAAAACAGTAGTGTACACTTAATCATGTCAATGTATGTCAAGTACAAATACAAGTCCAATCCTCACAATGGGGTCTTTGGTTGGCAATCAGGTTATCCCCTGCCAAGCATGGACTCTCACTCTAGTCAGGACAAAGGAGAAACACAGCTGGTTAACCCCCACTCACCCCCTCTGTAGCTTGGCACGAGCAGAAAGGCTTATCTCAGAAGCAATGTGTAAAGTATTTGTACCAACGCACACAGTAACACAGTGGAAACACCACAAAAGCACTCAACACAAGTTTAGAATAATAGCCAATATTTATCTGAGTAAAACAAGACCGAAATGACAAAAATCCAACATACACAAGCAAAGATATGAATTTTTTAATTTAAAAAAGAGTCTTTATCCATACAAGTCAATGGATGTGTGGTTTTTACACAAAGTACCTGGTATGCATCAAAAATAAGGCCGCACAGGCGAGCATGCAGTACATTTCCACTGGTGGAATTCATGATAACGTGATAGCCAGATTAACCAGGTTAATATCCAAGTAGCATGAATGACATTTTGTAATTGAGCATGTGGCAGGTGAAAACAATGCCTGGGCAGATTGCCTTTCGTGCATGCCACCACCAGAAACTGATGATGAACATTGGCATGGATGACATTGAATGTGTTGCTTCAATTGAAGATGTAAAAGAGTGCAATGAAATGATAAAGGAGGATGAATGGTTAGACACATGCCAACAGATGATGTTCTGGAGAAGGTCAGGGAATGTGTTGTACAAGGTTGGCCAGAGTGTAGATGCCAAGGTCGCGGGTGAACTATCTATAAACCATGGGTTGGTTCTGGGGCGATTTACATGTTCCTACTGCAAAAATGCAAAATGTAATAATTTCAAAAGCGCATCAAGTTCATATGGGAACAACCAAAACATGTATATGAATAAAACAGCACTTTTGGTGGCCCGCTTTAGAAACACAAGTTAAAATTTTGATTATTAAGTGTCCTGAGTGTTTGTTATCAGAGAAGCACTGGAAGCTAACCATTACACCTTTGCAGCCAGTTCCACACCCTGATGCAGCATGGAAAAAGTTGGAGATTGATTTTTGTGGCCCATACGTTTCACTGTCAGAAAACATGAGGTATGCCGATTTACTGGTTGATTATTTTTCAAAATGGTTGTACTTTTCCTTTGTTGACTCACCCACCACAAGCGCTGCATCAAAATATTTAGAACAAGTATTCTTCATTGAAGGTTCACCAAGAAAAGTAGTTACAGACAATGGTTCCCATTTTGTTTAAAAGCAGAGAAGTGATTTTTTAAACAAACATAATGTTAAACACTTGCGTATTGCTCATTATTCACCATCTTCGAATGGTTTCGTGAAGCCAGGAAACAAGATTAACAAACAGGGTTTACAAACTACTCTTGCATCAGGTATGGATGTGAGGCAAATCCTCAAACTCAAGGGTTAGAAGTACAACACCAACCACATTGTACTACTGAAGTAACAGCTTTTCAGTTATTGAGGGTCAGAAAGGTCCATTCTTCTTTGTTTCCCACTTGGGTAAAAGAACAAGTCGACTTTTGCTGCTAGGGGGCTCACAGGATCCCAGAGACCAAGGATACTCCTGGGGACTTCATGCCCCATCTCCCCCTGCACCAGGAGGCACAGCTGCAAAGTAATGTTTGGAGGGGGTGTGGCCTCTGACATTGTTTTTACAAAGCACACCCTCCTGTCCCGCTGCCCGGGTTACATAAAAAGAAATCGTATCAGCAAGAGACGACTATCTGTCCTCTCAACCCCCTCCTCCCGAGTGTCACCACTGGCTTCTCTGAATGCGTGCTCTGCAGTGAACACTGACATTCTAAGTATATCAGTGGATTCAATTGTTAACAACTCCTTGTCGGCCATTTCACATCTGGTACTTCATATGCCCATAGGGCCCGCATTTGAAATTGAAATTGCTTCACTGGCTTGAGATTACTCCAGAGGAAAGAGATAAATTATGCAACAAATCTAAGCGCCCATGGACAGTGACTAAAAATCTGCAGGAGAATATAAATGACTGAACCATGAACAATATTGACGATTTGCTGGAGAATTTTTATGTGAGACTTGTGGACGATCTAGAAGCGAAACGTAGGCCAATAAATGAACGGTTAACTGCTATAGAAGTTGCTCTTGGGAATTCTAAGCTACCTATGATGTCCCTGGTGACCCCTTTGATAATCCCTACAACTGCTCCACAACCCATGTTGTGCAGCACAGCTGCATCTACCCTGCCAAAGCATGGGGTGCCAAGTGCACCAAAAATGAGCTCTCGAATACAGGCAACGTTCAACATCCTGCACCACTTGGAAGTGATCTGCGGGAGGACAGCCAGTTGCACACGCAGGACAGCAGTAGTACAGTGGGCCAAGAGGGCATGAGAAACAGAGACGGTGGAAGTATTGGTTCTAAATGTCTAGGGAATCGAGTAAATCTAACAGTACTTGATCTCCCACTGAAGCGTGCCTGTTAGAGATGGTAATATCTAATATGCCAGGTCGTCCAAAGAACACTATTGAATCATTCACCTAATTGAAGAACAATGTCTTTCAATAGTTGCATTTGCATGCTAATGTCCTGCACCCAGTGGTTTCTACTATACTTATGGTGCGGAGGGTGGGATGCCTAAGCAATTCCCTGGTGATTGTTAATTTCAGTTCTGCTCCTCTTGTACACCAATTATTTTCCAATTACTATGCTGGTGGCTGTATGTAGTCTGGTATGACCCTTCGCCCACTAAGCTTTTTTTACCCACCTTTATGTACTGAAACTGCGTCTACATTTGCTCAAGTAAAGAGGAGGGTTTAGCCTAGAAATGAAAACAGAGTGGGGCCTATCTTTGAAGAAAGAGAACCACTCCCCCCTGACCAAGATTGACTGACTTAGTCGGGGTGGCTCTTTGAATACCTCAATCCGCTTAGATCATGATCAGTCTATTAAGCAACATAGTCCAACAACTTTTGTACATGTTACTTATGTTCCACCTAGCAAATGTTCCCATTTCCTATTGTAAGAGCCACTAGCTATTAATGCATTTAACTCTGATCCCAAAACAGCTGTCCCTAGTTTGCCGGAAACATGTGATCTAAATGTGACAGGAGAATTACCACCAGTGCTATAGCTGGGTGTAAAAGAACCCAAAATGGGAAAAACTAATTGGCAATCACCAAATATGTATTTTCCAAGAAACATGGGCCATAGATCTGATATATAAAAGTGGTTATAGGAGCTTTTGGATCCCAGCTAGCGGATCAATAGGAGAACGGCCATCGGGTGGTTTGCTTGTATGGGTAAGTGTGTTACTGTCCTGCACTGTAACCAAACTTAAACTAGGATCCAGAGATATCCAAGAGCTAGTTTTTTCTCTAGATAAGGGTGTTTCTATTGTGTTAGTTAACATATACAACAGAAGTGTAAAGAAATGCTGTGAGTCCCCAACACTGCTAGCACCGGACAAGATCCTCATGGGCTTTCTGGGTTCTCACTATATGATTATCAGGGGTCATTACAATGTTACTTATGAGCCTAACACTACAGCACAGGATCTATCTCTCAAAGAAGATCAATTGTGGGGGATCCCAGAGCTGCAATTTCCCCCAGGAAATCTTAATCTAGGGTAGCCCTCCAGGTATTGGATAATACTTTACCTCACAGGTTGCAAGCATGTAAAGGTCGCTTGCTCTCAGTTATAATACCTGTTCCCACATTCAGGCGTAGGTCTTATGTAAGCCACATTTATTATGTTCTCTTGGACATTAGGCTGTAGAAGCATATGGTTGACATGGTGGTAACTGTATGAGATGAAAGTGATCATAAACCCCTAGTACTTCTTGTCAACAAATTGTTAACACTAGTCCCCCTGCCATATTCTGGGAAATATGAACAGCAATTTCAGAAATGTTATATGGGAGGCTGCAAACCATGCCCCTGAGAGTATGTTCAACTTGCATCAGATTCTTGCCATGCGTATGGAGGTCAAGTACAAAAATTGGGGTGACAGCGGAATGGTTCTCGATGAACATATCAAAACTTTTAATAGACTGAGGGATTTTTTTTATATCTAGGCCCAATAGTATAGGCAGACAAAATACTACTAGTGGGGTGGTTTAACAATCTCTGCAGAAAGACCAAAACAATCCACTAAAAGCTATTAAAAAGGTGAACTGTAGAGAGATCAGGACATCTATAACTGCATTTAGGTGGGAAATAAAACAAGCCAAAACAGCTGGGAAAGCAATCTTTGAGTAGATCTGCTGGAAGCTTCTCAGACTAACGAGCAGAGAGGCTTCTGACAGTTAGTTAGCAGTGTTAGTGGGAACTTACAAACTCCTCCTGGTTCTTCAATACTCCGGTGCAAATGGATTGCTCATTTTAGCAATCTTTACTAATGCCCCCATGATACTGACCTTTCCTTAGAAGCAGCAGTTCTCTCCCATATTGGGGACGAGCCCTGTGTTTCACTAGAGTTTTCTCTTAAAGAGACCACTTTAGCTGTTAATGCACTTAAACATGGGAAAACCCAGGTCTGGACAAAGTCTCAAGGGACCTTTACAAATCAGACAATAGTATCTGGATCCCGTACATCAATACTATTACTAATGCAATCACCACTGACACACCGATACCAGCTACATGAGAGGGATCTGATATTGTGCTTATTTTCAAGAAGGGAAACCCAATTGATCCTTCTAAATTTCTCTCTACCAGCCTTCTGGGTAATCACCAGAAGGTTTTCTATAAGCAAATCTTGGACTGGCTAGTATAGTGGATTGATGATAATAACGTATTGTCTATACTTGAAGCAGGGTTTAGAGTTCTAACCAGCTCCATTGTCCAAGTCTTACATTGTATGCAGATTAAGTGGAAAACTGTTGATTAGGGAGGCAAATATATTTTTGTGGCTTTTGTAGATCTCTGCACTGCCTTTGTCCCAAGAGAAAAGTTGTGGTTCACCCTTTGGTGAATGGGGGTTCCGTGCAATCTGTTAAGTATTATAGTATGCCTCCATGAAGGTAACTATGCCAGGATTAGTTATGGCACTAAGGGTGAAATAATGGACCCAGTATTTGTTAGTGAGGGTGTTTGCCTGGGATGCGTCCTAACACCTACACTTTTTCACCTTACACTAATTATGTAGTTATCAACTAGCTGTGCCACCTTCACTTGGTGGGAAAAAAATCCCAGGCCTTTTTTATGCAGATGATGCCCTCTGAAACCTGGTAGATAGTTTTTGTGCTTTCTGCAAAGACTTTGGCCTAGAAGTTAATGTTACCTAAACAAAGCTGATGGAATACACCAAGAGGAGGAAGCTCAATGGAACGGTCACTTTGAGCAATGAGATATTGGAAAGTGTTTCTGTTTGATTACTTAAGAGTCATATAAGTAGACTATGGATTCTTGTTACCCCAGATTACAAAAAGCTCTCATGAGGTAAGCCACAGAGCAGGGGCCATCATTAGGATGAGAAAAATAGGCCCACTTGTTTCCTGTTGCTCCTGCAAGAGAAAGATACAACGTGCAGGCACGGGGAGTGGCACTTTAAGGGGGCATAACTCTGGAGCCATTACAAACTATGTACTTTGAGCACTAAAGAGAATAATTTTCATTAGAGCTATCACAGGGCCGAGAAAATGGATCCCCTTGTTCCCCTTACATTAGATCTTGGGATCCATCTTGTCGCAGAGCTCTCAGCTTTAAGACCGCTGCTTTACAGAGTCTATATTTGGACTACCAATGAACTCCAAGGATACAGCTCTGGCCTTAGCGATGTGATGCGGCTCCAGTTATCTGCTCTGAAAATTGAAAGGCTAAGTAACATGAAAAAAAGAAGAATTGAGTTGGGCCTAAATGAGGTTTGGGTGGACCATGTCTCTACATCACTTAATGCAGGTTTGATGATCAAACACAGGTATTGGGAGAAGACAGGTTCCCAAACTGAACAAGCAAGCTGAGTTTCTCTACTATATCCGTCCAGTGTGAACTCGCACTTCTTTTCTCCAGTTTAGGTATGGAACTTTTCCAATTGCTGCCTTCACTGCATGCTGGGTTTCTTCCATTGATGGGGCTAGAATTATTTTTTTTTAAATTGCCATTCTAATGATGAAACAGAGGAATACCTGCTCTTTTTTTGTCCCAAGTATGCCACGCCTAGGCCCAGGTGGATCGCTCATCTATGAGGGAATTTGACAACTACAAATCGGGTCAACCCTCTAAGGATCTGTAAGAGTGACTCCTCCTATGTGGTAGAGGCAGCAGTCTCAAAATTCCATTTTGCAGCATAGTCAATTAGATAAAAACAGCTTTCCCAACCATAGTGAACTAGGCCATAGAGGTCTATATCATGATGCACCTATAGGATTTTATTTACTTTCCTTTTTTACTGTATTTTTTAATTATTAACTCCTCTTTTGTGTGATACTGCATGATTTTACTGTTTATACTATCTTGATGATGAACCTACATGGTGCAGATTTTATTGATTATTGTATTATATGATGATGAATAACATGTTGCGATATGCCAATAAAATTGAAACTTGAAACAAACTCTCCTTGAGAAACAGGTTGGTAATGATGGTGAATTCATCAAGGAGGGCAATTACAGAGTAATGGCAAAACAGGCAAAAATGAAGTATAATTTTGACAAAAAACATATGTTATACAATAATGATCGATCAGTTGGTGACTTTGTGCTTATCAAAATACCAGGTAAAGTAAAAAAGGGTGAGTCAGTGTTCTCATCTCCCATAAACGTCTGTAGAGTTGGCAAAGGTGCAGTACTATTGGAAAACAAAGGTTGGTGGAATAAAATACGGTTGGTAAAATTGACACAACAATAAGCTATTATCATAAAGAAAAGGAGAGATACTACTGTTCAGTTTGACTGGGCACAATGGGTACAATCTGCAAGTGAGCCTTGTGTTTTTAATGAAGGAGATGATAACATCTTAGAAAGAGAGGCTACTGGTATTGGTGGAAATTCAGCAACAGCAGCAAGAGTTGTAAGGTCAAGATAGGTGAACATTCCACAAAAGTACAAGGATTTTGTCATGCATTAAGCATTACCATTTTTCCAGGTGTATATAGGCTTTTGCATTATTTTCACTGATTGCACACTTTATTGCTTGCGAATAGGTTTTGCAGTACACAATTGTTCCTTACTTTGGTTTTCTTTTTGTTATTTGGGGTGGGTCGATGTAGTATTCTATTATTGTAGTTCTTGTATTGTGATGAATATGTTTACATTTGATTTACCATTAGGTCTTTGCAGTTTAAAACATCCAGATGAGGATTCCCTCTTGGCATCAGTTGATGCGAGGAATCCAAGCTGGATGATCGCTGGGCATCGTAGGCATATCAGTAGACTTGAATAAAACCCCTTAAAATGCTTTTCTGCATGAAGACCACTTACTACAATATACCTAACCAAGGACAAACTGGCTGTCCCTAGCTGTATTTCATTTACTTTGTATCAACTCATGGTACCTGAATAGACTGTGAGAATGAATGAACCTAATGTAATAGTATTATGAGAGAATCTTCAAATGTATTCTATAGTAAAATGTTTCTTCTTGCTTGTTTCCCATTGGTGCACATCCTGGGAACCATGTTCTTGTGTAGCAAATGTATGAAATTCCTTGTCTAAAGTCCTATAAAAGGACCTGTGTTTTCACTGTCAGAAAGACACGTTTTCCCCACCTTAGAAGGTGAATTTATGCTGGATTTTCTATTTAACTTTACTGAGTGCTTTGTACTTATAATTTATGTCCTATTGTGTTAACAAACCTATGGTCTAGATAATGTACTTCTGCTTTATATTCTTTAAATAAACCTTTTAAACTTTAGCCTGTGTTTGTCATTCTTATGCAGAATGGTACAGCTTTATACTAATGTGTAAAATCTAACATAGAGAGACAGGTCAAGTCGGGCAGCACTAAAGTCCATATGTGAACTACACCATTCCTGATCTGAGCCAGTGGCACGCATTGAGCAGGTCAAGGATGACAGATTTGCACATTGACATATCTGATAGCAGAGCTGGTGGCTCTGACTGGATCGGGTCAGCACTAAATGGACCTATTTGGATGAGGTAAATTGACTTTAGAGCCGATTACTGTACCTTCGTGGTTCAGGCTGTTTTGCCCTGAGATTCAAATTGACGCAACCCGACCCTGATTCCTGAAGACAAGTTGGCTGTTGTGGTCACCAATAGAGATTGATGTATCAATAGGGATTTTTCGCAGGCGAAGAATGAATGAGAAGTGAGGCATGAAGCGGTTTATTTTAGGAATTTTAGTCGGAGTGGTGTGGTGAAATCCAGTGAACAGATTTTGAATTCAACTATTTTGTGGGATTAATTCTTAGAACTGTGGGGATGACAGTTATTGTCCTTTTGACTATGTTTTTCAACTTTTGAGAGCAGCAGTGTGTGGATCATCTATGTAAATGGCACGAAGGTGAAGAGAGATTTTTGGAATTGTTGAATTTGTTTTCTCAGGTGAGGTGTACTGTGAAGCACCACCAGTCACACCAAGAGAGGGAGTAACATTACGTTTGGACAAGTGGATTAAAAGAGCCTGGAGGGTCATTTATTCCTTAGTGAACAGTGTGAACGGGAGTGAGCATGCTGAGTACGGAAAACTCTTTCATGTTGATAAAGTATTTCTCAGCTATGCTTTTAACAAGGTCATTGAGTCTTTCCACCCAGTATAAGGGGTAGAGAAACTAGGCATAAAACTCAAACAATTCAATTTCAGGCTCAGATTTATGTAAATGAGCCTCAAAACAAAATAATAAAGATGCAGTCACTATGGGTTTACGAAGGCTTCGGAAAAGATTCAAGCAAACTAACATCAAAAGGAAACAGATGGGAGCACCCTGTCTCACACTCCAGCATGCAGTCAGCCCCATTGCATGATGGTAAATGCAGTAAAAGTTCGTTTTTAGTCCATTAAGTACAGACTACTTATATGGAGTAAAAACTAACTTGTACTGCATTTACCATGATGCAATGGGGCTGACTGCATGAAGCAGGGTGCTCCCATCTGTTTCCTGTTTAAGAAGGCTCCCTTGAGCAGGTGAGTTGACGGGCTCTGGTTGAAGCACCTGCATGCCAGTGAGTGGTGCAGAAACCTGAGAGGTCGTTTGGCAGCATTTTCAGCAACCCCACAGACAAAACTGCTCTCTGCTGATGAAGTGCTAAACCCAGAAACACTTGTCCAGAGATATGCAGCACTAGCTGCACCCTCTAAGGTAAAAAACTACAGACTACTTTATGGAGTAAAAACGAACTTTTACTGCATTTACCATGATGCAATGGGGCTGACTGCATGCTGGAGTGTGAGGCAAGGTGTTCCCATCTGTTTCCTGTTTAAGACGGCTCCCTTGAGCCAGCGAGTTGATGAGCTATGGTTGAAGCACCTGCATGCCAGTGAGTGGTATAGAAACCCGAGAGGACTTTTGGCAGCATTTCCAGCAACCCCACAGACAAAGCTGCTCTCTGCTGATGAAGGGCTAAACCCAGAAACACGTGTCCAGAGATACAGCACTAACTGCACCTGCTAAAGTGAAAAACTACAGACTACTTTATGGAGTAAAAAAAAACGTGTACTGCATTTACCATGATGCAATGGGGCTGACTGCATGCTGGAGTATGAAGCAGGGTGCTCCCATCTGTTTCCTGTTTAAGACGGCTCCCTTGAGCCAGCGAGTTGATGAGCTATGGTTGAAGCACCTGCATGCCAGTGAGTGGTATAGAAACCCGAGAGGACTTTTGGCAGCATTTCCAGCAACCCCACAGACAAAGCTGCTCTCTGCTGATGAAGGGCTAAACCCAGAAACACGTGTCCAGAGATACAGCACTAACTGCACCTGCTAAAGTGAAAAACTACAGACTACTTTATGGAGTAAAAAAAAACTTGTACTGCATTTACCATGATGCAATGGGGCTGACTGCATGCTGGAGTATGAAGCAGGGTGCTCCCATCTGTTTCCTAACATCAAAAGGACTAAACACTCTACAATAGCAATGCAAAACATCAAAAAATTACCTGATTAGTAGAAAACAAGTGCTGTTCGGTTCTTTTAAGCATAAAGGCAGTTTAAAGGTCATCTAGATTAGCTAGCTAGGGAAAGGGTTAACCCTACAGATTAACAAGTCACGTGTTAGCATGTGCTGGGCTAAAACACATGAGGTCAAACGTAAACAGGGAAAACGACAAAAAGAATTTGGAAAAACAACATCCAGGCCAAAATGTGACTAGCCAAAGTTGGCAAAAAGTAGGTGAAATGAAAGGCTTCAGAATTTCAGAAGTTCGGTCAAGAATCTTTTTTTTAGGTCAGGGGTAAAATTCTAAGTCTCAGAAAAGCATTGCAAAAGAATAAGGGTAGGGAGGTCTGTACCTCTCAGCATCCAAGGGGATCCAGAAAAAAAGATGCTGGGGCAAGAGGGGCGAGCAGAGTGCTCAGGTAGGATCTGGAAAAGAAAAATGCAGCTGATCTAAATGAGGAACTGTATATTGAAGTCTAAGGTGACTGATGATCAGCTGCATGACATCAATCAGAAGATTCAACTGTTCAATCAAGTTTAATCGCATGACATGGAACTGCAACATAGGGAAAGATTCCCATTACTGGCATGGGAAAGGCATCCATCCTAGCTCATCCATATGGGTTGAAACTAATTTATATAGTCAATTTCAACAGTTCCTCAATGTACAGGGCTCAAGCTTACTTTCTCAGGCTCACTATGTGTAAAACAATAGAATATCTATTTCCAAGCTAGCATTTCATGGGAACGAAATCTGAAAGAAACATGACTTTAGCAAGAATGACTGAACATTTTTCTACAGTCAGGAAACAAGGCCTTGTAGGCCTCACTTAGGCTAACTAAAATGAATTAAAATAACACATTCATTTAAATCAAACAAGCCACATATAATGTACAAAATGATGAATTCATCATTAATAAGATTTGTCAGTGTTCATGTTACAATAGATTTAGAATTAAATAACCCTGTTAATACATTCCAATAGCTATAGTGCAAAACTGCATTTTCAACACTTGTGTGTAACATTTAAAACATTTCTTCTTAAAAATTCATTATAATTTTAGTGCAAATTATGAATTCATATCAAAAGGAATCACATAGAATTGAATTAAGTGGTTATGCATGAAGTTTTAAGGTTATACCACAACACTTAAAAACACTGCTCTACAGTGAATACACATTAAAATAGGCTTTCAGTGCACCATTTCCCAGTTAATCTAACAGAACTTCAAATAGCATAATGTAAAGATTGTCACATATAGAAGATTATTGTGATATCAAAGTAGCAGTAACATTTCTGCTACATCAAGGTCAGGAGTCTGCTAATGTGTGAGAGCAGGAAGCATTTTGGGTTTTTAGAAAATTCTTTTTAGAAGAAGCAGACAAATGTTGCTGAGAGACTGAACAATTTAAGAGTGCCTGACAGGATATGGGTGATTACGTCATAAGTTGCTGCAGAGTGATTGGCTGGCAGCGGCTGAAGTCGTGCTCTGATAGGGTGACCTTTGACAGAGACTCGCTGGTATTATTAGGCAGATTGTTAATTTAGTAGTACAGAGAGTGAGTGCGATTGTGACGTGGAGTGACTGAGAACTCTGATAAGATGGAAAATCTATTTTTGAAAAAGCAAAAAGACACAGATAAGAAAGAAATATTACCACCAAAGACTCACCAGCTAGGGAAATGACAGTGAAGGCAGAGAAACACCTGTGCATGTGCCTTTGCCAATGCCAAGAATATACAGCCGAAGTTGGGGAATTACAATACTCTTTGAGCGTGACTTTCCATGTACAGAGAATAGAACATTTGAGAAGGAAAATGTACGATTTTAGAGCACAGCCTAGACCCACATAATTTGAGCCCCTTAATCTTTGGGATCAGGTTTCAAATGAAAAGTAAAGAAAGACATTTGCATTAAATGTCCGTGATAAAGCTTATTCTTGGATAAGTGCACCGGACGATGAGGGGCTGAACGGATAGAGGGAGGAAGAGATTGAGATGATAGGAACAATGCAAATCTTTGAGGGGGCTCCAATCCACTCAGCAGCAGAGCTCTGTTTGTCCTGCTCGGGGTTGTGCTGTTCAGCAGAAGAGATGCCTCAGTTCCGCTGAATCCTCAGAGGCCGCTTCCAAGGGTCCAGGTCTGGTGTGGCACCACATGGCAGGGAAGGCTCACAGATGGAAGAGTCCAGGTACAAGTGTACGGTTGTTGAAGCCTTCTGTCCCTGAGGCTCAAGTCAGGAGGACAGCCAACTAGCTTTTGGAGTAACTCTGGGCTCTGGATTTAAGAGAATTCAGAACCTCAGCATCGTGGTCCGGTTAAGAAGCACACTTGTGGTATTGTCTGTGAAAGAGGTTACTTTTTATTTTCCATGTAATTTTTGAATCACCAGTCTAACTACTGCTCTCTACATCTTGTAGAATATAATCACACTAGTGGGGGCTCAACGTTGTAGAAAGCTGAGAGACCGGGACACACTTTTTTGTTCGCATAAATCATCAGCACATAGCATTTTGCCATGCACGAGCACTGCATTTTTTAAAATACATCTGGGTTGTATTTTTGTTTTCATCACAAACGCTGTTTATTAAGCAGCACTAGTTTTACCTTTATGCACCCTTTCTTCAAGGTCTTGGTTGGTGGGCACATGCTTCTTGGAGTTGTGCGTTCTTGACATTTCTGTGGTATTCTGATGCTGCATGAGGCTCTCCGATTGAGGCAATCACAGTGTGACATCTCATGGCTTGTTGGACACCATTTTTCACTTGGATTCACACTTTGCATGCAATATGGTTATCAATAGTCACCTACTAATCCTCTGCATCTGTCTACAAACTGTTCTGAATAGACGTTTTTATGTTTTACATTACAGTTAACCCAGATGAAGGGTTTTCCCAGAATGCATTGGGTTTACTTCATAACTGTCAATTAGCGACACATTTGTAATTGTTAGCTTCTGCTGCTATGAGTTTGGAGAAGTACACTGGACGAAGTTTTGAATATCATCATCACCGTTTTCAAAAAATCAACTGAAGCATTGAAAAACATAATTTTCATTTTGTCTAACTGGTTCACAGTTGTTGATTTTCTATAAATTGTGGTAGCCCGTGGGCATAAAAGGTTGTGCACTCTGGGTCTGGTTGACCTTTTGGTCACCAGCTATTGCAAAAGGTTTATTTTGCCATGTTGAAATGACATTTTAGGATGCACACACAGGTTGCAATGGCAGGCCTGAGACATGTCTCATAAATCGGTGGCACAGTCAGTGCTATAGACCCACTAATGGCATTTAATTTACAGGCTATGGGCACATGTAATACCTCTTTACTAGGAACTTATAGGTAAATTAAATATGCCAATTGGGGTGAGCCAATACCATGTTTTAAGGAGAGAGCACATACACTTTATCTTCGGTTAGCAGTGGTAAAGTGTGCAGTGTTCTATGGCCAACAAAAACAAGGTCAGCAAAAATATGGAAGAGGAAGGCAAAAGGTTTGGGGCCGATTAATCTAACAACCTCACAGGGCAAAAAACAGACTCCACACAGACTTCATGTTCCCCCAAATAAAAACTGAATATGAAGAGATTGTGATTGCTTTCTGAGACTATTACAACATGGTATACCACACAGACCTGGGGCCCGCTCCCCAGCAATTGGAATCGTTCCTGAATATGGCCCCCCCCTAGCAAAACTTTCCACCCTGCAGAGGGAGGCCTTTGAGGTACCCAAGCAACTGGAGGAAATATGATTAGCGATCTCCCAGATAGCCTGTACCAAAACACCTGGTACAGACGGCCTGCCGATAGAGTATTATACTACATACTCAGCACATCTTTTCCAGCGCCTGCTAGAAGTGTTCACAGAAGCACGGACACGTGGTGAGCTTCCTGGCTTTGATTCTAATGCTACCTAAACTAGGACATGATCCTACAGAGGTACGATCTTATAGACCGTTATCTCTCCTTAACAGATTATTGCTAGGGCTCATATGGGGCAAGGATAGACACAGAGCGGCACTCTTGATTCTGCAATGCTCACTTCAGGAAGGGGGCCTAAGCGCACCAAATTTTGAACTCTACTATGCTGCGGAGCAACTGCAATGGCCCTTTCGTTGGCTGAATGCCTCTGCAGACGCAGAGGCTGAAATGGTGAGGGCGCACCTGGGAGCGACCCCCATATATAGTTGCCTCTCGGAAAGGACACAAGTGCAAACCGAGGACAATATACTGAGGAAATCTGCCCACGCCTGCTGGCGTCAATATGTGCAGGTAGGTTGACCCCCCTCCATAATTCCCCCTAATACCGATTGGCCAGATACCGGACGGCACACATTTGACCAAGTCTCATGACCTTACTCCTTGGATGGAAGCAGGGATGGAGGCAGTGGGTGACTACTTTTATAACAGCACTCTAATGTCATTTGAAGACATCATGAAGCTCACCTTCCTAGGCTCAGGACACTTCTTGACATACCACTCTATCCATCGTCTAGTCAAAGCAGTGTGGGGGTCGAGCAACAGGGAACCCCTGCACTCTCTCATTCTTCACACAATGTTCTCAGACTCTGGCTCAAAAAAAGTAACATCAATCCTGTATGGGACATTGTCGGTGACTGATGTCATGCAACCGGAGGCGGGACTCAACAGATGGAACGCAGTTCTCCCGCAATCCATGACACCCAAAACCTGGGCAGTTAGCTCTCCAACCCATAAGGAAAGTGTCCCATAACCCCGATTCCATCATAATTTCACTTCATACATCAAACATACCTATCCCCATACTGTATCAAACCCATGTTTCCTACCTCGACCCCTAGGTGTCCACATTGTGGGACTGATAAAGCAAGTTTTTATCACATGGCGTGGGAATGTCCCTTGTTATTGACTGTTTGGCAGGTAATTGTAGCAGATGTATCTGACAGAACGTACCGCTCATTTGTTCCTACCCCAGAGTCTTGCCTCTTGGGGGTTCGTGCTGGACCCACACAAGACAAATATCTTCACATGTTTGCTGACCTGGCATTTATTATGTACAAAAGACAAATTGCCATGAGATAGAAGGCACCCATGCCACCAGAGATCTCTGGTTGGCGTCATCTGAATTTGAAATGGGCACGAACGGAGGTACGCATATTGAGATCCCTCCATGACAGAGGTCAGTTGTGCACAGGATATGACACATGAGATAAGTTGGTAATGAAACTTTAGGCAAAGAGTGATATTTGCCTGCCGTGAAGAGTTTGACAGCCTGCAAGTGTTCTTGAGTACGTACATCTACCCTACCTCCCGGGCTATCAGAGTACCCACACCAGATGCCCCTAACTACATGTACTCAGATAAGAAGTATAGCGATGACTGGAAGATATTTTTATTTGAAATATAGGGTTATAATGTTCTCCAGTGTAATCAAGAAGTGAATAGTTTGGATTATTTGGGTTCGGTTCAAGTAAAATTATAGCTGTGTGGCTCTCATGTTATCCGTTCATGTAACATGCACATCTGTAATGATAACTGTTATTATGTATGTGATTGATCCCAAGGAGGAACTAGGACCATGAATGATACTGGAATCTCGCTCAAATTATATTGTAAAAGCTGATCTAAGTATGCATATAATGGTCATGTGAAAATTTCCCCTGAATATGATTTTGAATCTATTGCACACCATACCCGACTCTGTAGCTGTTGTAGTTGACAAGGTGAAAATTATTAATTCAGATTTAAAGAAAAAAATGAAGAGATTGTGAAGGATAACATAGCGATGGATTTCTTAGGGCAGTACAGTGAGAGGGAATTACTTTACGTGAGCAAAGGAGTCACAAGAGTGACACGTGATGCAAGTGTGAAAATGTAGAAGGTAGCACATGAATCCGGAGCTAATCTAACACAGAGAAAAAGTTGCAAAGGAATGTTAGGATGATGATGGGCGACAAGGAACTGAAGCTGTTCATATTGAGAGGATTAAAGACGCATGTGAGAAAACTGATCGAAAACATTAGAGATTGGTGTGAGCTGAGGAAATTTAGGGAGCTGCGGTCTAAGAAAGAAAGAGAGAAGGTGAATGGGAAGAAAGAGCATGTAAGATGTGAGGAGGGAGAAGAAGCTGAGGATGCACTATAGAAATTCCCCCTGATAGATGTACAGGGAGGAACATAAATGTACATGTCCCCTGTTACCGAACAGATCTTTTCCACGTCACAAATTCTCTTCCCAGATTGAGGGGAAAATCCTTATAAATGACACACATAGATAGAGCTGATAGTGACCATTTTAAAAGTTTTGTGGAAGGACCTGGATGTGCTATTTGGAGTGGCAGTCTCAAAGGACCTTTAGGCAGAATGCAAGAGAGCTGTTAATCAGCTGACCCAGGACCACCCCAGATAGAGAACACAAATGCACCATCACTATTGGTCAAAACTAAACATGGCTTTGTCATTGCCCACCTTAAACCCAAGGTTCCCCAAAGAAAGATAAATTAGCTCAAGATTTTTCAAACATCCCAAAAGCCCAATGAATTAATGCATGCATACTTTGAGAGGCTAAATCATGTATACAAAGAGCAAAGTGGTCTGAATGACCGTCTTCAAAACAATATGGGAGGCTTCCTGCCTTCTTTGTGTAAGGGCTTCAACTCAAGATTAGCAATCACTTCATGCAAGGTGTGCTCTGCTGGCAAAGCAAACATGTAGACTAAATTCTCCAGTATGTGAAGTATTGCATCAACATCCTAAACGCTAAGCAAAGAGGGCTGAAAGAGAAATTCAGGTTGCACAGATCCAGCTAACACAGCATAGAGGTGTGAGAGTGTTATAATTACCCAGTCCAGGATTAGATATTGACCCCAGAGCTGGATTAAACATAGAGGGAGTCTCTATGTCATATGGAGGGAATGCCAAAGGAATAAAAAGAAGGAAATAAGTTGAGGACATGCACCAGGAAGTAGCATAAGGTCTTTAAAGAAGGTTACTTCTTGTCACATCTGTTACAAGGTCTGTCATTGGAAGCACAAAGTTTGCGATGCAGGAAGAGCTCCCCCCAGTACCCAGACTTCCTAGGGCAACTCCAAAGATCTGGGAACCAGGTTTGTCACCAAATCCTCTTGGGTCCATGCAGATGAAAGGGAGGAATCCCCATTTCCAACCCACCAACAGAGTCCCACACACTCCATTTCCACCCCAGACTTCCCAGATTCCTGTCATGTTTAGGAGTTCCACAGAATTTGAACGGGTAAAATGATGTTGCCCTGGGGGGGGGGGTGGGGGTGGGGGATAGAATGAGTGCATGCTTGGCTCAGTCCTGGAAGTGGATCAGAGTGGCACATATGTAGATGGAGAGAATAATGGGTGGACATCCCATGTCCTTTCTGATAGATACAGGAGCCACTCATTCAGCTGTTAGAACAGTAGATGTCCCGAATCTACCCCTCTTGTGAAAGGAAGTTCAAGTTGTTGGCATTAAAAATTACCAGCATACAAATTAAGTTACTGCCACAGTCCCAGTGAAAACTGGGGACAGCAAGGAATACCATCAGTAGGATGTATGTGACTCGAGTCCTGTAAATTTATTGGGAAGGGACCTGCTTTGTAAACTCAGTTGCATCATATACTGTACACCAGACAGAGTGGGTTTGGAAACCCAAGCAGCAGAAGCTTAGTTCATATTGCAGGCACCTGACCAAAATGTGGGTCTTACTAAAGAAGGCCTACATATTGACCTAAAAGAGACAGTCAAAGAAGACATTTGGGATTTCACAGGAAAGAATATTGGGTTGATTAAGGGTGCCACACTAGGGTGCATGGCCAAGATGGCACCATGATCAGACACTTGGAGCTGGAGCTCTGTGCCTAACTGGGCCCGGTAATTATTATCCTTGTTAGAAATGTGGTCTCTATGTAGCAGTTGGTATACACCCTGTCAATGCAGGGACACTCACTCTAGTCAGGGTAACAGAGCCACACACCTAAGATAACCTCTGCTCACCCCCTTGGTAGCTTGGCACAAGCAGTCAGGCTTATCTCAGAGGCAATATGTAAAGTATTTGTACAACCACACATATTAACACAGTGAAAATACCACAAAAGGACACCACATCAGTTTAGAAAAATAGCCAGTATTTATCTAAATCGAACAAGACCAAAATGACAAAAAGTCCAACATACACAAAAAGAGATATCAATTTTTAAAGTTAAAAAATGGGTCTTAACCAATAGAAATCTATGGATGTGTTGTTTTAGCACAAAGTGCCTGAGATGCATCAAAAATAAACTCGCAGGGGTGGGCGTGTGTCTGAGAAGCATGTGATGCGTTGATTCCTTACTTCCAAGTGAGGCCCTGCATCAATTCTTACCCCGCTGAGTAAGCAATGCGTTGATTCTTTCCTCGCAAGGAAGGGTTGCATCGATTTCTGGGCAGGCAGCCTCAGGTCTGTGCGGTGATGTTGAAGGTTTGACACCCAAGGACAATGCGTTGAAAATCTGGATGCACAGCAGTGATGAATCTGCTCAACTGGCGATGCGTCGTTTTCACCAGCCCTGCGTTGAGTTTTTCAGCCACTGTGCAGGTGCTGTATCAATTTTTCTGCTGCGCCACTCCGGTGCGTGGATTTCAACTTGGGTTCGGCAGCTTTTCCTTTCAAGGCCCTGAGGACTGGATGTAGCACCACTTGACAGAGTAGGGGTCTCAGCAAGAGAGCCCACATGCTGTGAGATGAATCCTTTGATGGCTCTGAGACTTCAGAACAGGGGGCAAGCTCAGTCCAATCACTTGTAGAAGCTTCACAAGCAGGATGTAGAAAGCAAAGTCTAGTCTTTTCACTCCCAGGGTAAAAGCAGCAGCAGCAGGCCAGCACGGCAAAGCAACAGGCAGAGTGGCAGGTCCTCCTCAAGCATCCAGTTCTCTCTGCCAGAGTCTCCTCTTGATCCAGAAGTGTTCTAAAAGTTTAGGGTTTTGGGTTCACTACTTATACCCCTTTCCGCCTTTGAAGGAGGCAAACTTCAAAGCAAAGTCTTGCACCAGACCCTGCCTCTTCCTTGTCCTTGCCCAGACACAGCCCTTTCAAGTGCAGGTGACAGCTCCTCCCTCCCACTCTAGCCCAGGAAGACTCATCAGGAAATGCAGGACACACCTCAGCTCCCTTCGTTTCACTGTCTAGAGGGAATTCACAAACAGCCCAATCGTCAGTCTGACCCAGACGGGGATTCAGCAGCCAAGCAGAGGGATGGAATGGTTAAGCAAGAAAATGGCCACTTTCTAAAAGTGGCAATTTCAAACAGACAATCTAAAAACCAACTTCATTAAAAGATGTATTTTTAAATTGTGAGTTCAGACACCCCAAACTCAATTTTTCTATCTGCTGCCAATGGGACATTACACATTGAAGGTATTTCTAGGCAATCCCCATTTTAACCTATAGGAGAGATTGGTCTTGCAATAGTGAAAAATGAATTTGGCAGTATTTCACTATTAGGACATGTAAAACACACCAGTACATGTCCTATCTTTTAAATAGACTGCACCCTGCCCATAGGGCTACCTTGGGCCTACCTTAGGGGTGACATACATGAGGTGAAAGGGAAGGTTTGGGCCTAGCAAGGGTGTACACTTGCCAGGTTGAACTGACAGTTCAAAACTGTACACACAGACACTGCAGTGGCAGGTCTAAGATATGCTTACAGGGCTACTCATGTGCGTGGTACAGTCAATGTTGCATTTGATTTACAGTCCCTGGGCACCTGTAGTACACTTTACTAGGGACTTACTAATAAATCAGATATGTCAATCATGGAAAAGCCAATTACACATACAGTTTACACAGAGAGCACTTGCACTTTATCACTGGTCTGCAGTGGTAGAGTGTCCAGAGTACCAAAAACCAGTAAAAACTCAGTCCAGCACACAGTCAAAAACACAGGAAGCAGAGGCAAAAGGACAGGGGAAACCACACCAAGGATGCCAGGTCTAACACCGGCCTGAAATTTGCCCAATTTAACTACTTACATCAAACCTACCTAACAATACATCTCCTCCATAAAATGATCCCGGGAGTGTCTCCGGCTTGCCCGTGTTGTGGCAACATAGATGTCACATTTATACATATGGTATGGGAATGCCCTCCATTACTGCGGGTGTGGGCACAGGTGATGGAACAGGTATTGAAGGTGATTGGCATTCAGTTATCAACTGATACATTCCTCTGCCTCCTGGGGTTCACGAAATGCACAAAATACAACAAACACTACCTAAAGATGGTAGACCTGGTGTTAGTCCTCTTTAGGCACTTAGGGCCTGATTACAACTTTGGAGGAGGTGTTAATCCGTCCCAAAAGTGACGGTAAAGTGACGGATATACCACCAGCCGTATTACGAGTCCATTATATCCAATGGAACTCGTAATACGGCTGGTGGTATATCCGTCACATTTGGGACGGATATACCACCTCCTCCAAAGTTGTACTCAGGCCCTTAGTGCCAAATGTTTAAAAGGTTTTTACCCATTCTGTGTCTATGGGAAAATGTGTTCGTACATATGGCTCTTAATTGCTATGGTTTGTAGACCCCACACCCACCTCTGCTCAGATTTTGGCTTCAAGTGAATGTCAAATGAGATCTTGCAGAGGTGAATGCCATGGAGCATGACTGCTGGCTCCAGGAATATGCAGGTGCAGCCACGCTCTGGGACATGTATGTTCTCAAACCATTTGACAAGTTACACAAGCCTCCCCCCAAGGGGCAGATCCCTCCTGCACTGTGCCATGGACATAGTTGAGTGGTAATGGTGGCCACTCATTCGGGCAGGTGTGCATACGTACTGAGTCACCATGAGGCTCCTGTGACCCCGGGATAGAGTCCTTGTGAGGGTGCGCCCCCCCAGCTCCCATCCCTCTGCGTACCCTCAGCGGTGGCCACTGCTGAAACATTAGGTTGGTGCTGAGCTCCTGGTACACCTACCGCAGCTCTCACATGGGCTACCTAGAGGGACTTCAACCAAAGGGTTTCATTAGTTGTTAGTAGGCCCGGGCAAAGAAATCCGCTTCACTGGCAGAGTTTGCTGAATTCGGGCACTTTGTGCTACGCAGAGTAGTGCAGAGTTCCCGAGTTCTGCAATCCAGCTCGGCTTGGAGTTTGTTCGCGTGCCCAAGGTTCGGTTTTGGTGCTCTCTCACTAGAGCAACCATACTCCTCGGCCACTAGCGAGGGCGCTCAAAACTTTGCGTTCGATCATTCTGTTTCCGGCCATACACGCAAGACTTTGAGTTTACTCGCACTGCTTCCGGCCGCCAATGCAGCCAAAACAGTCCTTCTCGCAAGCACCTGGAGTAGATTTTCTACTCCAGATACATCTAAATCTAGTCAAAAAGTGTTTTGTGAGTGGAATTTCTTCTCCAATGGACCCTTCAAGTTGTTTTTTTAGATTGAGAAGCCTTTTTTTTCAAACAGAAAGGAAGTGCTCCAGAGACTCCAACTTCTTGTTCCTGTTCAGCAGGCTCCTTCCAGTGCTTTGTCCATCTCCTGGTCACTTTTCACTTGGATTTCAAGCTGGAAGGATCACTCTCTTTTTCTTTTTGAAAACTAGACACCTAGGGGCATTCAGAATGGTTTGACTTGTGGGGCTCTCGCCAGGTTATGTTACCCAGAATCCTTTGCAAACCTCAAAATTTAGCAAAAAAACACTTTTTCCTCACATTTCGGTGATGGAAAGTTCTGGAATCTCAGGGAAGCCTCAAACTTCCTTCCACCCAGCATTCCCCCACATCTCCCGATAAAAACGGTACCTCACTTGTGTGGGTAGGCCCAGTGCCTGCGACAGGAAATGCCCCAAAACACAACGTGGACACATCACATTTTCCCAAAGAAAACGGACATGTTTTTTCCAAAGTGCCTAGCTGTGGATTTTGGCCTCTAGCTCAGTCAGCACCTTGGGAAACCTAGCAAAACTATAACATTTTGAAAATTAGACACCTAGATGAATTCAGAATGGGGTGACTTTTGGGGCACTCACTGAGTTCTGTTACCCAGAATCCTTTGCAAACCTCACAAATAGGCAAAAAAAACACTTTTTCCTCAAATTTCGGGGCTGCAAAATTCTGGAATCTGAGAGGAGCCACAAATTTCCTTCCACCCAGCGTTTCCCCACATCTCCCGATAAAAATGGTACCTCACTTGTATGGGTAGGCTAGTGCCTGTGAAAGGAATCATACACACAAGGGTCAATGATAGTCCTTGCATGAGGGCTACTGTTAACCCTGGAGTGATCCATTCCTGACGCAGGCACTAGGAACAGGCACACAAGTGGGGTTGTATTTTTATCAGGACAAGTGAAGAAACACTGAGTGGTAGGAATTTTGTGGATCCGTGCACATTCCTGTAGCTTCTGTGATGAAAAAGCATGGAAAAATTGTGTTTTTAATCAAAGTTTCACTTTTGCAGGGTATTCTGAGTAAGAAAACTTAGTGAAATCCAAACATGCCATACTTCTGTGGACTGCCCTGGTTGTTTTCAGAAATGTCTGGGTTTGGTAGGTTTCCCTATATGGCCGCCAAGCCCAGGACGAAATACTCAGGTGACTGCCTTACAAAACCAGGCTGTTTTGTGGTAGGTAATTTTGATGTCTTCACAATCCGTTTTGGGTACTTCCCTGTTGTGGTCACTTGTCCACCCACTAAAGTGAGGCATTGTTTTTCTCTTAGTGGAACGCTGGGTGGTAGAAAATGTGCGGCTGCCTGTAGCCTCCAGGACCTGCCCTCACTGAAATGCGAAGGCAAAAGCATTTTTTAAGCAAAGTTTATGATTTCAAGAGGATTCTGGGCGAAGGAAAAGCTGGTGAGAGCCACACAAGTCCTGCACCCTTGGACTCCCCTGGTACTAGTATGTTAAAGTTAGTCCACCACCCACACTGGTTGATTTTAGCACATCCAGAAATTATGGTTTCAAAGCATGAATACGTATCAAAATAGCTGAATATTGAAACCAAGCCTTCTGAAGGTGGGCCATAAAGCCACATCCAGGCACCAACCTCTTAATAGTCCATTCACACGCCATTCACGCACAACAAACAACCCTTTCGTACCTCCGGCCACGGACCCAATCCAACCAAACACTGCACTCACATTAACTTACCGCTGCCAGACAAGGGCCCATCACTTTCATACGCCACAGGACTGAATAAGTTTGACTACATTTTCATGAACATTACAGAAGCATGCGTAACACACCTTTACTAATGGCTCCCATGACAGCCACCCGAGGCTCAGGAAGACATGTTTTTCATGCACCTTTAGCGCACTCACTATGCTAAATCCAACTCCCTCCAGTTTGTGGATGCATGTTTGAGGTGTCCGAGTATGCTGTACAAAGTGGTTCCTCTAACTGAGTGAGCACATCTACCTTTGAAACTAAGGCAGACATGCTGGGGAATTCTCACGATGTTCCCTAAAGAGAAGGTCATAGGCTATGAAAAAGGGTAGTGTTTGGCACACAGGGGAGACCGTGAGAATGTAACAAATGTCCCAGCCAACTTTATGTGCAGTGCTGTGACTGTAATGCACTTATTATATAGCAAATTGAACATCTACTAAGTTCTGATGGAGGATGAACATGAAAAGCAGGTCAAACACTGACCCATAGGTGTCATTGTCCTTTAGTGCTGGGATGGCACCAATGGGTTTGAAACCATAGGTGTAGATGATGTACATCTGTACTACCTTTACTATCTGCCTTCTACCTGTGCAATATCCCTTTGAAGGCACACCTACCATAAGCTTTCCTTACCCATTCATGTCTCTGTCCTCATCAGAGTTCTGACTAATCCTGTTTAATTGCCAAGTGAACCTATACTAGTTTATGTATGCAAGTTGGGGGTGTCTGAGTATGCCTTGGGAGGCCTATTCCTCGAACTGAGCAGGCATATTTACAGTTGAAACTAAGGCAGACATGCTGGTGAAGAAATCCTAAGGTCTCTAAAGTAAAGTAAAAAGTCAAACAAATATCCTGTGGGACTCATTCACCAACACTTCTACTTTTGCTTTGAAAGTGAAGCTACAAATTGAGTTTGCAAACTTTCAAACAAGTAGAAATAATGGTGAAACAGGCCATAAGGAAGGACATGATGTCCTGAAGCGGATGAAGTAAGCTTCTGTGGCTGTCTACCTAACGGCCCATGGACGATCGCTATCCATGCACAGCCACTGAAAAGATGACCCAATGGCAGCTCCACCTCAGTCGATTTCCCAGAACTTTGCTTTAGTATGATACAACATAGAGCAAGTAGGGACACAGAGGCCTGGTTGAGATTGGCACTGGAGACAGTAATTCAGACTCTCCTGCCGCTTTCTTTGCTTCGAGCACACTTTACAGCGACGACATGGACGATCCTTTTTGGGTGTTTTAGGAATGCGATCAGCCAAGTGTTGCTCCTGCAGCCTTGCCACATCCTCCAGATCATATAAGGTGGAGGCTGCTGCTGCTTCTGTAACAGCAGTGAGGCTTTCAATTACAGACAACTGGATGTCAAGGAAAGTCATGAGTCTTCCTGTGGTTGTCTGACGGTAAACAACGTACGCATTGTATGTTGCCATCTGGATCAGGTGGGTAAACTGTTTCTTGTACCAAATGCGATTTTTACGACACGCATTGTCCACTCCGCCCATGTACTTATTGTAATCAAGTATACAGATGGGCTTGTGGACTTCGGCCATCTGACCACAAACCGCGATGGGAAAGAGCACCCATCATGAATTGTAGTGAGCACATATACATCACGCCTATCCAAGAACTTGACAACGAGCAGTTAGTTGGAATGCAACGCAGTACTCTGGGATTTCTGGAGCTTCTTGGAAACAAGCTGCCGTGGGAATCATTTGCGGTTACAACTAACTATACCGCAGCCCACAGTGCCAGCTTTGTAGAGCTCACTGAACAGCTCTACTCCTTTATAGAAACTGTCCACATAAAGGTTATAACCTTTGTGAAGGAGTAACTGGACAAGTTCCCATACAATCCTACCTGTGACCCCTAACTCCTTCAGGGTTTAGGGTAGAGTCCTTCCCTGTATACACTCTCAAGCTGTACACATCGCCAGAAGAGCTCTCACACAGCATGTACAGCTTTATGCCATAGCGAGCTCTTTTGCTCACAATGTACTGTCTGAACAGCAGCCGTCCTTTGTACAGGATCAAGGACTCATTGACTACTGTATTCTTTCCAGGAGTAAAGATCCTTGGAAACCTGGCAGACAAATGATCTACGAAAGGCCGAATTTTGAACAACCTGTCATGGTCTGGATGGTCCTGGGGCAATGTAGCATTATTGTTATTGAAATGCAGCATGCGCTGCAGTAGCAAAAAACGATCTCTGCTCATGTACGGTGCGAAGATGGGGGTTACCCAAACCGTGCAAGTCGTCCAGTAGGACTTCAAGGTGGGTTTCTGCACTAACCCCATTTTGAGCATAATGCCCCAAAATATTTTCAACTCTGCCAGCGAAGTGGAAGTCAACTAACGGGGTTCTAGAGTGCCTCCATACTCCCTCAGAAATTGATCTGCACGCAAATTTGTGTGCTGCACAATTTCCTGGAGGAAGTCAACATCCAAAGATAGATGGACGTAGTCGACTGGCAAAAAGTTGGCTGTATCGACTTTACATCCAGGGTCACCAGTAAAAGGTGGAATATGGGGCTTAACTAAATCGGAGGGCTGCCAAGAGCGCACTCTCTCTGTACTTGCTGCCACATGCACCTGCTCTCTGGGTTCGGCTAACCTGCTGTTGTTCCGCTGCACAGACTGTGCTTGTGAAGGGACAGCACAACTATCATCATCGGCTCCCTCACAATCACTAGAATGTCGGATGGGACTCCGCCGACTGAAAAATCATTCCCAGATTCTGCCCCATTGTCTCAGTCTCTGATCCTGCCTCAGAGCTCTCTTCCATAACCTGAGGTAGGGCTTGAGCAGCAGTCATCCAACGAGACACCATCTCTGCTCCTGGCTAAACTGTCCATCTAAATTACTAGCCTACGTAGAAGACAGATAGAATCACAAAATTGCTTGTAGGTGTGTGTCAGGTGTCCAATAGTAAATGTCGTCACCTTACCTTTGCTTCTTCTCTGACGCAGCAGATTCTCTGATGACACTGAAAAAAACAAAAAAGACACACTATTACTTCACCTTACCACATACACATCATCACAGCCTTTAACATTTTTCTTTTAAACATTTATTTCTTAACCTGGGGGGTGCGATCGCCCCCCCAGAAGAACCACAACATCTTTTTTTATTTTTTTGTGCCCCCATGGGGGGAAAGCCCTCTTATACGATCCATAGTGCATAGGGGCATTTCCTGCCCATGGATCGCAGCTCAGCTGTAATCCATGGCCAGGAAACGGTGCCAGGAAGGCAACAATGGAAAGGGGAGACTCTCCCCTTTTCATCAATGCCCCCTGGCATTTGGGAATGCCGTTTTGGCCTTTTTTCCCCCACCGGAGTGGGGAGAGGACGCTCACCTGCTCCTATGCTGCTCTGGTAGGGAAAAATGTGATGTCAGCATGCTTTGCGGTGTGCTGACGTCACAGACAGGTGGGGGGGGGACGCAGAAGTTCTTCCACGTCTCCCGGGGTAATAAATAAAATACAACCCTCTGGAGGATCTTTTAACCCCCTCCCTGGTGTCGGCCACTGGTGGTGACCCACACCAGGGAGTAAGTGCAGGCGTCGGTCAGTGGCCAACACCTGCACCAGAGAGGTTAAACTTAATTTAGGGCAGAGATGGCATTGGATTAAATTAAAAATGTTGCCTATTTTTTGCATTTCAGTTTTTTTTTTTACAATAAGTGTATATGTTGTGAGGAAATATTTGATGTCAAAAGAGGAAGTGTGTACTGTTGTTGTAAAATTTGAATAGTTCAGTTAATGTTCGTGTTTCGCTTTGCTGAATTGATGTTAGTGTTTTCTATAGTGTTACCACCATGCAACTGTATGGCCATTGTGTATATGTGTGTGTGTGTGTGTGCTCGTCATCGTCCACCATTTGTCTTTGTTCTCCATGCCATGTGGCCATGGGCTATTTTGTGTAGTCTATGTCTATAGGCTTGCATGTGTTCTTTGTTCTCCATGCTCCTTGTTTGCAGTTGTTGTTTAGCCATGTGGCTGGCGGCCATTTTTTGCATCCAGCCTGTGTGTCATTGCCATAGGCTTGTATGTGTTCTTCTTAGTTCTCCATGCTCCTTGTTGTTGTTGATTGACCATGTCACAGGTAGCCATTTTTTACATGCAGCCAGTGTTCCTTTGCCATAGGCTTGCATGCCTTCTTTATTTGTTCCTCATGCCTATTTGCTCCTTCTTGGTGTTGTTTGGCCATGTGGCTGGTGCCCATTTTGTCCATCCAGCCAGTGTCCCATTGCCATAGGCTTGCATGTGTTATCTGTTTGCCACGCCTCCTTGCTTGTTGTTGTTTGACCACATGGCTGGTGTTGTTTTGTCCATCCATCCAGTGTCCCTTTGCCATAGGCTTGCATGTGTTCTATGTTTGCCTTGCCTCCTTGCTCCTTGTTGTTGTTGTTTGACCATGTGGCTGGTGGCCATTTTGTCCTCCAGTCAGTGTCCCTTTGCCATAGGCTTGCATGTGTTCTTTGTTTGCCATGCCTCCTTGCTCCTTATTGTTGTTTTACAATGTGGCTGGCAGCCATTTTGTGCATCCCGTAAGTGTGTCTTTGCCATATGCCTACATACAAACATCAATAATTATTGATCAGTTGTTTATTTTAAGTTTATATTTTAATTTTTAATTGTCATTTTAATTTTCTTTTTTAATTTTTTATTCTATTATTTTTTAATTCAATTGTTTATTTCATTTTTTATTTTAATTTCTTATTTTAGTTTTTTCATTTTAGTTTTTCATTTTAAATTAAAATTTTGAATTTTGGTTTTTTGATTTCTTCTGTTTTTATTTGAATTATTAATTTAGTATTTTTTATTTTTTAAAATATTTTCTTATCTTTTTTTATTTTTTATTTTATTAAATTCTGCATTTTGCCTGGATACAGCCATCCACATCTATTTCTCCATCTGTTGAAGCCTTTCTGATTCAAGAACAAAAGCCAAAGACTGACTAGCGCTTTGAATATGAAGAAAGGTATTTGAATTAACGTGCCCGTAGACTATTGGCTTGAGAAGCCAAGTCCAAGCAGTCCAAATTAAGGAAGTCATACATTATCTTTTATTCCTACAAACCACAAGGCGTGTTCATGCATCTCATTAAATCTCAATATTAAGATGTGATAATTTCTCAAAAATTTCAGAAGGTGTTACTGTATAAGGTCAAGTAAAATACAGTAAAGAAAATTACAAACATGGCCTTCATGCCTCATATTGCAAGGTGAAATCTTCCACCTGGCCTTGGCAACACGTGCACAGGATGGTACATTTCTTAATACATATTGTTTCAGTTAGGGTGCAACGATATTTCATGATGGCTGTCCTAATAGCAAGCCATGCATCATAATGCGTTCTGAGCAAACAGAACAGAACAGTAACCATTGTTCACCTAGGTCATGAGCTATGCAACAAACTTGCCTTGTTACTATTGGGTATCACAGGACCTAGCAGGCCCAAGATGGATTCCAGATAAAATGCAATTCTACATTTTTCCCTCTGATACTCAATGACAAAATAAACATGTTCCTGCAGCAGGGTTGCCTCCTGGGTGCCATCTTCTTTGGGGCATCTTGTTTTTGGAGATGTTGGTAATATACAGCAGTCTCATCACAGCATCTTTCTAACACCACTCGAATGCAGGTGGGGCCTGCTTGTATCAGCACACACAATGCTATCAGTGCCACTATTCCTATCACTAGGGCCTCTATCAACCAAGATCCCCAATCAGGGAACCACGTGCCTAGCATCTCCCAAATTCCTCTGGGGTCTGTGGAGACCTTCACACTCTTGGCTTCCTTCTGAACCTCCTTTATTTTCCCTCTTACCACTATTATGCGGTATGTATACAAACCAGGCCTGGTGGATCACGTGACATACCCTACCATCCTTTGCTAGGGTGATGTCTAGTGCAATCCTATTTTGAATTACCATAGCCCTCATGTCAGTGAGCTTCTCTGTAATATTCCCTAGGGCAGCTGCTGTGGAGTCCGCCAACTTTTCCACTAGTCCTGCTAATTAGTGTATTTAGGATGTGGAATATACGACCCCAACGGGAGTACCATTACTCCCATAACCGCCATGGCCTTATCTATCCAAGTGGGGGCCTCCTTCTGCATGTTCCCTGTCGGCCATGCTACTTATCTCTGATATACTGGTTACATGGATCATCTGTGGCAAAACTAAGGTGGGATAGCAACTACCATACCATCCAGCTGGTAGTCTGAAATATGCATTCTTCCCACATGTGAAGAAACCCCCCTTAGACCCTGATAAGCTCGCTGATAGTCACTTCGGACCATCCCTTATCTTATCTAAGTTGGTATAGCTGTGGCATTTGCTCGTTCCCACATATATATTAATGTTGTCATCAGTGGCAACTTCCGCAATATTGGGTATGGGGTAACCATCAGCAAGACTGTGGATCGTCAACGCAAGGCACAGGTCTTTATTGACCTCCTTCTTTACAGGTGCACTTCCCTTGGTGTATTTTATGCATCATGGCGCATCCTCTGTCTCACTAGTTTTCAGGTATGGAACACCCACGCTTTCTGCAGTCCTATTACCTGGAATCTGCCAGCCCTTTTTCCCCCATACTCACCCCCAACCAGCCACCTCCCCCACTCCAGTTGATCTAATAGAAACTTATCCTCTGCTTGGGGTGTAAGTTCAGTACATGATTTACCATTTCGGGGCCTGTGCCTGCCGCAGGTGCGCTGGGCATATTTAACAACTTTGTTAAGGCTCTGGTCAATTAACCTATTTACTACTGCAAAGCCTACATATTTACTCAGTGGTACATCAGTATAGTTCATTGTGTCTTGGGAGCGTGTTGGTAAGTGGGTGCACACATAGCAATTTGATACATTTGTCACATCTACATATGTATTTACCATCTGCACAAACGTATTCCCAGCGTATGTTTCCCGGTACTCACTCTAGGGTACCTGTCCCTTTTCTGTCTCTTCACCTATGTTCCCAACTCCTCCTACCCCTGATGTATTGCCATGTTGCTCCTCATTCAATGCACCACTTTCATTGATGTATTTATGCTCATCCAAAAAAGGTATGTATATTTTATCTGCAAACACTATCGGTATAAATGTCACTATTATTCCTGGAACAGGGGTACAGATGGCTGTTAGAACTACAGGCCATTTCCTCTCCTCTTTCTTTTCCTTTGACATTGTCCTTGCCGCTGGTAAGTCAGTGTCGGAGACAGATAAGTGTTCCTGTGTGATTCTTATTGTCTTCTTGGCCGTTACAATTTATTTCAGCAGCTCCAGTTGGTGGACTGGTGGTAATCAATTATTTTTTTCTCTCGGTGGTACCCCGGAATGTGACATCAGAGGTTATCTAGCAAATAAGGCCATTCAGGTACATCTGTAGACAAATCCAGACGTGATCCACTTGCATCCTGTGTTTTTCGAAGGTGTGCAGCATGAGCAGTCCTATGAAGAGTCACTGCAGGACCCGCTTGCACCCCCTGACTTTCAAGGAGGTGCAGCACAAGCAGTCCTGTCAGAGTTCACTAGTCTTGTTCATGGAGAGAAGGTTGTATCTTGGTGGTGGTGGCGGAGCTGTTTGTTGCACCATAGATGGCTGTTGCAGATCTGTTGATCCCGCCGCCTTCTTGGTGTGGAAGCTGTGGGTCCAGGAAGTTAGCCCCTCACACTTGACTGCTGTAGCTGTTGTCAGAAGGACCTGGTAGGGTCCCTCCCACCGGGGCTGTATACAATGTCATCTGGTGTGGGCCTTGACCCACACCCAGTTGCCTGGCTGCAGTCTGTGTTCTGGTGGTGTTTCTGCTTCTGGTAAGGCCTGCAGTACCTGGCGGTAGAGATAACGTAGAATCTCTGTTAGTTTCTTGCAATATTATAACAATAGGTCATCTGCTAGTGGTGCCACAGACATGTGGCCGGGAATATGCCTGGGGTGGCAAAATAGTATTTCATGGGGGCTCAACTTTGTCACTCTGTAAGGGGTGCTTCTCATGGCGAGCAATGCCAATGGCAGTGCATCAATCCAGGAGAGTTCAGTGGCTGCACAGATCTTTCTTATCTTATTCTTAAGTACCCCGTTCTTCCTCTCAACAGCTCCTGCTGCAGGTGAGTGGTATGCACAGTGCAACATCTGGGGTAACCCCCAGCCCTTTGCAGAGCCCCTGAATTACATGAGAAATTAACCCTGGTCCGTTGTCGGAGCTCAGGAGGGTTGGGACACCAAACCGTGGAATAGGCTCTTTCAGCAAGCACTTGGCGACTGTCTGTGCATCACAGTTCTTTGTGGGATAAACTTCTGTCTGTTTGCTAAACATGCACACAATGACCAGAATGTATTTGTGCTTGTGTGTAGGGGCATTTCGATGAAGTCCATTTGCAGGCTCTCAAAGGGTCCATGTGGCGGTGGGAAGTGGCCTGGTGCAGTGGGTGTACCCTTACCTGTGTTGTACTCAGCACAAATAGTGCACTGCTTACACAAATGCTCGGCATACTGGCAAAATCTTGTGCTAAGCCAACATCAGGAAAACAGACGGATCATTCCATCCTGCCCCACTTGCAGGGGGACCATGGAAGAGGCAGGCCATGGAAGGGAGCAACATTGTTGGCAAACATATCCTACCATTTGGGGCTACCCAAACCCCCTCCCTGTTTTGGGTACAACCTCCCCTTTTCCACTCCTCTAACTTCTCCGCCCTGGCCTCTTGCTGAACACATTAGGGGTCCAAATATGTACATTTGTCTTTAGCTAGTGGGGCGAATGTTACCTGCACCATTGCACGCTCACACCCACTTAGGGCTATTCTTCCGGCTTCCCCATCAATGAACGCATTTCCTGTTGAAACATTAGCCCTCATTATGACATTGACGGTAAATCACACTAACCGCCATGCTGACTGCCGCCAACATACCACTGTCATGGCGGATATCTGTTAACCATATTATGACACACACACACCAATCCGTCACTATTCAGCCACACCAAAGGTCAGTGATAAACTGGCGGTATCAAAACCCACACCGTTACGCCAACAGAACTACGCCCATCACATTATGACCCACGAATCACCACGGCGGACATTCAATGGTGGTAAACCATTGGCGGTACATACCGCAGCGGTCAAAATACACACACATATACAAAACAACTTTACATTGGTCAATTTAAATAGCACACACCTGACACCCATACACACACCACACCCACACACCCACCCACACCACTATAAAACACACAACCACATTACCCACAACCCTTTATGACTACAAATAATTGCCAACCGAGAGAAACAGCAAGAGCACTCACACAACCAGAGCCACATATCACTCACACCTATACACCACTCACACACAGCACATCACAAACCCCAACACATTACCCAGCACACCCTCACCTACACACCTTACACAACAACCATGGCACCACAAAGACAACCCCAATTCTTAGAGGAGGAGCTAAGGGTCATGGGGGAGGAAATCATCAGGGTAGAGCCACAGCTATTTGGAGCACAGGTGCAGCAGATATTCATTGCTAGGAAGATGGAGCTATGGCAGAGGATCGTGGACACGGTTAACGCCGTGGGACAGCACCCAAGAACCAGGGATGACATCAGGAGGAGTGGACACAGTGTTGACAGCAACTCTGGTCGCCTGGATCTGTATGACCAACCTGGCCCATCAGGGACCTCTGGACAGTTGGTTACCCAGGCAGAGTCACACACCACCACAGAGCCTCCCCCCTCTGGAAACACCACCACAACACCCACCCAGCGTACCCATACCTCTGTCCCCAGGACACGCCAATCAGCAGTGTGTCCACCTCTACAGGGACCCCAGGGCACACCTCATATCCAAGACAATCAGGAATGTGGGGTCAGTGGCAGTGGGCACACAGTTCCTGGGACAGAGGCACAGGACAACAGGGACACTGGGAGGACTGCTGTGCGCCAGGGGGAGGACAGGCACAGGGAACCAACTCTCCAGGAGGCACTTTCAGAGAGCATACCAACATTCCTAGGATACGCTGAGCCAGATCCTGGACAACGTTCAGGAGAACAGGCGGCTGCAGGAGGGTCAGTACCAGGGGACAAGGGAGGACTTACAGGCCATTAACACCACCCTGGTCTCCATTGCAGGGGTGCTGGCAGACATGGCCAACATCATGAGGGAGGCAGTCTTACAACAGTGGGCCCCTGCCACTAGCCAGACATCTGAACTGCCTTCCACCTCTGCTGCCACTAGTGGACAGGAGGCCCCGCCACAGGGCCAACAGGCCACCAGCACCCCTTCCCCTGCAGAAGGAGAACCACCCTGCAAACACTCCCTGCGATCCAGGCAGAAACCAGAGACTATTGCCAAGACCCCTGCCAGGAAATGAGACTCTCCTGATTGTCGCCCTTGTGTCCCACTCTGTCACCCTGTCTACCTTGAACTGCCATTGCTCCCCTTCCTATGTCCCTATGGACAATGCACCTGTGCTACCAATAGACTGGAACAATACCCTGGACTTTTCTCCATCATCATCCCAGCCCATTGCACTTGCCCCTCTCCTTCTTAGCACTTAAATAAACACAATTTCAAAAAACTACAAGTATGGAGTATGTTAAACTTATTTTAGTATGTACTGGTTTAACCAGGCTCAAACATGGCAGGTCAACTGTACAGTAATGTTCACATAGGAAAGACCTGTAGTTGGCTGCAGTGATCACACCAGGAGCGATAGTGGGGCACCACCATCTGCAAAATGAGTTGCCAAAGGGAACATTGAGTGGGCATAAATGTGGGAAAAACAGCATGACAAAGATAAACCGTAAATTGAAAATGAAATATGAAGTAACACTGTCTTACCTGTGTGTCATTGGAAGTATTGTCGAATCACTGCAGTTCTGTTGTCCTCATCCTCATCCTCTGCCTCCTCATCTTCACTGTCCACCATGTCCACTGCTGCCACACGGCCATCTCCAGCATCCTCCTCCTGCAGAAAAGGCACATGGCATGTCAGGGCCTGGTTGTGCAACATGCAGCATGCCACGATTATCTGGCAGGTGAGTAGCACAGGAATCCACCTGTTAGATGTGGGCACTGAAACCTGGCCTTCAGGAGGCCAAAGGTACGTTCGATAATCCTTCTTGTTCGCCCATGTGCCTCATTTTAATGTTCTTCTGCCCTTGTCCTGGCATTCCTCACAGGGGTCAGTAGCCATGATAGGTTTGGGTAACCAGAGCCACTTGCAAATATCGAGGGACAACATTAAGCCACACACTATCCCATATGGCCCACACAATACTTACACCCCAACATCTACTTGGTGGGAACCAGGGCTTACCTGTTAGCCACACCCTGTGCCTCCGTAGTTGAGCCATCACATTTGGGATGCTGCTATTCCTTAGGATATAGCCATCATGCACCGACCCAGGATACTTAGGTGATGGGAGATGTACTTGTCCGCCACGCACACCATCTGGACATTCATTGAGTGAAAACTCTTTAGTTTTCTGAATACCTGTTCTTTTTGACGGGGGGGACAAATGCAATATGTGTACCATCATTTGCCCCAATGATGTTGGGGATATGTCCCATTGCATAGAAGTCAGCTTTCACTGTGGCCAAATCCTCCACCTGGGGGAAAACAATGTAGCTGGACATGTGTTTAATCAGGGCAGACAACACTCTTGTGAGCACTATAGAGAACATCGGCTGGGACATTCCTACTGCCAAGCGCACTGTCACTTGGAAAGAACCAGTTGCCAAGAAATGGAGCACAGATAGGCCTTGCACAAGAGGGGGGATCCCAGTGGGGTGACGGATAGCAGATTTCAGGTCAGGCTCCAATTGGGGACACAGATCTGTGATTGTGGCCCTATCATGTCTATAGGTGAGGATAATGTGCCTGTCCTCCAGTGTTACTAATTCCACCAGGGGTCTGTACACTGGAGTATGTCTCCATCTCCTATTCATCCGCAGTGGTAGCAATCTATGGGGCAAAAGAGTGAGGAGCCAGTCACAAACTGAACATCATAGCCACAAGTGTACAATGCATGATGTTACATTTCAATGTATAAGTGGCATTTGTCCTGTATGTCCAATTTTGATCTGTGACGCAGTTATTATCGAGGGCCTACCCCCCCCCCCCTGAAATGGCGTCCTCCTGTCCTGTGTGGAGGGACAAGTGGAAGTGAGGTAATTCCGCTGATGTTGTGTGCCGTTGCGGGAGGCGGTCGGGAACCGCCGTGCAACTCCTCATTGGTTATTATTGGGCCCTATGGGGTACATTGGCCAATGGTAATGTACGCCGGCGGTGACGGAATGCACTGCCGCGGACGTGACTGCCATATTCTATCTGATCACTCACTTGCGACCTGCCCTTCAACAGGAGAGGACCTACACTGCATGTGCTGCTGTGACCTGTGTCTTGAACCTACCATGGCTCGTGTGACTGGGGAAAGGGCCCCTGCCTTCACCTCGACGCAGTTGGAGCAACTGGTGGATGTGGTACTACCCCAGTACGGACTGCTGTATGGGCCTCCAGACCAACAGGTGAGTACACTGTGAGCACAATGCATGGGGCATGAACGCCTCGTGTTGGGAGGGGTGGGTGGATGTCCCCTGGGCAGCGTGCAGCTTGTGTGCTGGGCCCTGTGTGTGCAAATGGCGATGTGGAGGGGTATGGTGGGCCATAAGTGTAACAGGCAGGACTGTTTGTCTAAATCTATTTTCCTGTGTGTATTTCCTCTGCAGGTCAGCGCCTATCAAAAGAAGGGTATATGGCGTGCCATCGCCAAGGAGGTGCAGACCCTGGGGGTCTACGGCAGGCAGAGCACCCACTGTCAGAAATGGTGGGAGGACCTGAGATGCTGGGCACGGAAGACAGCGGAGGCCCAGCTGAGGATGGCCTCCCAACGAGGAAGGGGTGCCCGTCGAACCCTGACCCTCCTGATGGCCTGCAAACTGGCGGTGACCTATCCAGAGCTGGATGGGTGCTTGAGGGCATCACAGCAGCCACAAGGGGGTGAGTATTGTTCCCATCATTACAACTTATGCACAGTAGGGGGGTACCCGGGTGGGGGATGTGTGTCAGTGGGTGCCCCTAGGCCAGGCCTGACATTGCAGCATAGGTCCCCTGGTGGCTAGGGTTCTGAAGTGATAATCCTGCTACCTAGCTTGTAGGCATCCACTACTAGTCAGGGCTGTGTGAGTCCCAGGTGTGTTGCAGATGGTGGTATGTGCCCCTCCCCATGCCCTGGTGGCTAGCATTATCACTGGTAGTGCATTGCTATGTGCGTAGGGCTGTTCCCTTTGTGTGAGAGTGCTGTGTATGCCAACGGTGGTGTTGGAGCAGCCACTGACAAAGTGTATCCTTTGTCTCTTCCCCCCCTTTTTGTTTTGTCATCGTGTACTTATGTGCATTAGCATCATCTGGCGGAGGAGCAGAGGCACCGGTGACAGAGGTAGCTGCATCCCACAGGTCCCAGGAGGCAGAGTCCACCGACGGTGAGGGCACCAGTGGGATGGAGGGCGAGGGGAGCACCATGGCGGAGACAGGAGGTGACAGTTCAGACACAGATACCTCCTCCGATGGAAGCTCCCTGGTGCTGATGGATACTTCAGTGACCACCCCAGCTACAGCTGCCACCCCTGTACCAGCACCGCCCTCCCAGCATCCCCTCAGCGAGTTGCCCATGCCCGATCACCTAGGAGGGTGGGCATCTCCTTTGCCCTGCTGCCCTGAGTGAGGAGGCTATTGACCTCCTGAGATCCATCTCTGTAGGGCAGTCAACCATTGTGAATGCCATCCAGGGGCTGGCAGCCCAAATGCAACAGACTAATGCATTTCTGGATGGCACTCACACTGGCTTGGCGGCCCAACAGACCAATCCAGGCTCTGGCCTCCTCTCTGATGGCAGCCATTGTCCCTGTTTCTACTGTTACCCCTCCAACTTCCTCTTTTCAAACCCATTCCCCTCAACCTATCCCAAGCGCACAGGCAGACGAGCATCCACACAAGACAACACACAAGAGTGGCACAGGCAAACACAAGCACCACACATCATCCCACAGGCACTCACACAAAAACCATCCAGATGCAGACATACCAACATCCACTGCCTCCACTGTGTCCCCCTCCTCCTCCTCCTTCTCCACCTCCCTCCCAGTTCCATCTACACCCACACCTGCATGCACTGCACCATCATCCACTACCAGCATCACCACCACACCTAGCAGAACACACCCCTCATTTGTAGATACCACTACAACAGTCATGCACACATCCCCTGTGTCCTCTCCCACTGTGTCTGTCTCCCCCTTCCCAAGGTACACAAACGCAAGCACTCAGACACCCAACAGCTATCCACCTCACAACAACATCCAGCCCATGCACCTGCACCCAAACACAGCAGACAGACACCTCCTACAACCAGTCCCTCTTCCTCCACTCCCAAACCTTCTCCCTCTTCCCACCCAGTGTCCCTAAGAAGCTTTTCCTCTCCACCATTGATCTCTTCCCTACCCCTACCCCTCCCCCTGTCCTTCACGTGTGACCAGGGTGGCAAAAACACAGGCAAGCATCTCAGCCACCCAGTCCACGGGACCACTAGTCTCCACAACCACTCGTGATGGGAAAGGATCCAGGGCACCAGCCAGCCTTAAAGAAAGTATGCCTGCCCCAGCTGCTGACTGGAAGGGCAAGGAGCCATCCCCAGCTGCTTCCCGGAAGGGCAAGGAGCCTGTCCCAAGTGCTGCCAGGAAGGGCAAGGAGCCATCCCCAGCTGCTGCCAGGAAGGGCAAGGGGCCTCCACCAGCAGGCAGGAAGGAGAAGGGGCCTGGTGCAGGGATTCAGTCGGAGCCCCCACCACCAACCATGGTTGTGCAGCCGTCCGAGGCTGCAGGGGATGGGCTAGAGCTTCCCTCCACCACCAGCAGCAGCAGCACTGCCACCACCAGCAGTGGGCAGCCGTCCGAGGCTGCAGGGATGGGCTGGTGCTTGCCCCCACCAATACCAGCAGCAGCACCAACACCAGTGAGCAGCCTTTCAAGGCTGCAGGGGACGGGCTGGAGCCTCCCCCCACCACCACCAGCAGCAACACCAGCACCAGTGAGCAGCCATCTGAGGCTGCAGGAGATGGGCTGGAGCCCCCCCACCACCAGCTGCAGCAGCACCACTACCACCACTGAGCAGCCGTCACCACTGGCAGACAGTCTGTAGTCCTGCCTCCATTGGTTGCTGTGCAGCTTGCCCCCTGCAAAATCTGTGGAAATGACACCCAGCTGAGAGACTGTAACCTTGCAGTCCCCAGGATCAGAAGCACAGGGCACAATGCCCCCTCCAGAACCAGTGAGTAAGCCACCCACTCACCCCATCCTCCCCAGGATCAGAAGCACAGGGCACGATGCCGCCTCCAGAACCAGTTGGGAAGACACCCACTTGTGAGACTGTGGCCTTGCACTCCCCAAGATAAAGAGCAATGGGCATGTTGCCCCCTCCAAAGCATGTGGGCAAGTCACCCACTTGAGAGACTGTGGCCTTGCACTCCCCAGGACCAAGCACAGGGCATGTTGCCCCCTCCAGGACCAGTGGTGTTGTTAAATCTCCCGGCTGAGGTGCCCCCGTCTCCCGTCCCCCTGAGGTGCCTGCCTATTTTCCAACTGATGCCCCTGCAGTGTATTCTTCGTGTTGTTGCAGGTGACAAGTGGGGCCTTGGACTTTGGCCTGTGGCTCTGTGGCTCTGTGGCCCATGGACAATATGGACTGTGCAGTGTCCCTGAACTGTACATATGTATATACTATTAGATTGATTTTTTGTATTTCTACCATATTTATATTATTACACTCACTTTTCATCCATTCCTGTAGACCTTGCATTATTCCTGAGGAGTACGGGGTAGTTATGTTTTATTATTACATCTGATTGTGTGTATGGTGTTGGGGTGGGTGTTGTGCGTGTGTGTGTCACTCTCCTTTTCCTCCCCCCCTCCCTTGTCTACTAGGTGGCTGTACTCACCATGCTCGTCTTCGCTGTCATTGGCGTTCGTGGTGGAGCAGGATGTAGAAGAGCATGGGGAAGATCTGAAGTTCAGGCTCCATGGCGGCGTGGTTGTTCCCTGTGTCTCCCAAGGTGAGTCCTTTCCCTTCAGTGTTCTGTTTCCGCCAGGCTTTTGATGTCGTTGGCACTGCCCCGGAAAAGCTGGCAGATTGGGTTGTCATAATATGGTGGGCGGAACATTGACTTCCACCTGGCTGTAGGTGGCTACCGTCGTGGTGGCTGTTGTTTCCGCCCTGGCAGTTGGTGTGGGAAATTGGCTGTCTATCGGAGTTCGCACCGCCATGGTCATAATTTGGTGGTAGTTACAGCCAGCCTGTTGGCGGTATTACCGCCACTTTATCACCGACTGACAGGGTTGTAATGAGGGCCATAATCTTTGGCAGAGGTATAAGCTTCACACTTGACAATAGCAATCGTTTTCCGTAAAAGCAACGGTTCAGCAACCAGTGATGCATGCTGTATGTGTTGGCCAGCCGAGGTGAGAAATGCCCTCATTGCCCACAACTGGCCAAAGTCATAGGTGACTCCAAATGCATACTGACTGTCGGTGTAAATATTCACTGACTTTCCTTCTGCCAACTTGCAGGCCCTGGTTAGTGCCACTAGTTCTGCTGCCTGGGCACTCTTTACAGTCATCAGCCTTCCCCCTTCTAACAGCCTTTTGGCTTCGCCCACCACATGGGCGCCTGCAGTGTTCCGTTGTTATCCCTAATACACGACCCATCAACAAACAAGGCTCCTTCTGCATCTGGGGGAGGGGTATCTCTGTTATCTGGTCTCACTTTGGTGTGCCTGTCAACTGTCAATATGCAGTCATAGAAAGAGTTGTCTGTTGAGGGGTCATAATGCTCATGCTCAGTTGGCAGCAGACAGGTAGGGTTCAGAGATGTGCATCTTTTAATGATAATATGTAGTGTCAACAATGTTAGTTCGGCCGGGACGGGCATTTGTGAGATGTTAGATCTTTGTTGTTGTCAGTACTGTGTCCGCTGCATGTGGCACATGCAAGATCAAGGTGTGTGCCAGCACTACGCTTTACGACTGCTCTACTGCCAGGGCCGCCAAAGCTACCGACCTCAAACATGGTGGAAGTGCAGCTGCAACAGGGTCTAAAGTGGCAGAATAGTAGGCCTCTGGGCAGCAAAAGGAGCCATGCTTCTGGGCTAGCACTCCCAAGGAGCAGCCCCCTTTCTTGTGGCAGAATAAATGAAAATCTTTACAATAATTTGGGAGACATAGCGCTGGTACTGCACACAGTTCTCTTTTCAGTGTTTGGAAAGCTTTCTCACAGTCTGGGGACCAGGGGACATTGTCTGGCACCTCCTTGTGGGTGAGGTTCTGGAGTGGGTGTGCTATTAGGATAAAATTAGTTATCCAGTGTCTGCAGAAGCCTGCTACACCAAGGAAGGCCCTCACCCCACTCTGAGTGTGTGGTCTAGGGCATTGGGTGATGACAGCTATCCTGTCAGGCAGCAACCTTCCAGTCCCCTGAGAGAGTTCATGGCCTAGGTACCGCACCCTTTGTTGGCAAAACTGTAACTTCTGGGTGGACACCTTGTGGCCTTTTCTCGCTAGGTGGCACAATAGTGCTATGGTGTCTTGGGTGCAAGCTGTCCGAGACAGTGAGACCAACAGCTGATCGTCAATGAACTGTATTAGGGTAGACCCTGCGGGTAGCTGTAGAGATGTCAAATCTGTCCCTAAGGCATTAAAAAAGATGGAAGGGGAGTCACATAACCCTTGTGGTGTTCTTTCCCAAGTTAGCCTCCTGCTTCAAAATGTAAAGGAGAAAAGGTACTGGCAATTTCTATGGAGGGGTACGGAAAACAAGGCATTACTAAGGTCTAGGACTGAGAAGTAGGTGGCAGTTATTGGAAAGCTGGACAAGATGGTGGCTAGGTTTGGGATCCCTGGAAATGACGGGACCACTACCTTGTTCAGTTCACAGAGGTCTTGTGTCTGTACACTGGGGCCCCATCAGGCCCCTTGGATGCCTTCTTCGCTGGGAGGATCAGAGTGTTGCACGGCTGTCCTGTGTTTCTCTCAATACTCCCTCACACAGAATGTCTTGTATTACTGGAGCTATGCCCTCCTCTCCTTCCATTGAAATTTTGTATTGTGGGACCGCGGGAATGGTGTCCTGGGTCGCAATGTTACCTGTACCGGGGGGGTAGTACCCATCCCACATCATTCGCTCCTTGCGCCCAGACCTCACTAGGAGCAAAGTCCTGCAGTTCTGGGGAATTCCTTTGCTTTCCCTTGGGGGCCACATCTCATGAATGCCTGGTATAATAGTCTATTTGAGCAGCAGATGGTGCACTGCAACTTGCATAGCAAGTCCCTTCCCATCAAATTAACAGGGCAGTATCTACTGAACACAAATTGGTGGTCAACAGAGATAGGGCCAACCACTAGCTTCAGGAGCTGTGTCAAATATTCATCAACTGGTTGTCCTGTCATACCCACTGCTATTATCTGTGTTCCCGACAGTGGTGCCTGTGGTATGTCAGATGCCTTCAGCATCAATCTTCTTACACCGGTGTGAACCAAGAAGGGAATAGTCTTACTCAACACGGTCCCCTCCATATACATACCTTCATGATCCACTGGTATTACTGGAGACATAAGATATTCTTTCTTTGTGATGCACCCACAGACGTATGTTTCTGCGGTGGGGGTGGGTGGGTTAGGTGAGTAGCCACCACTGCTATCCTCCTCTCTCATCCAGTGTCCACCATCATTTCTGGGTGGCGGTGGAGGCTGGGGAACCTGTGTTTGGCCCTGACGGGATTGTGTGGTATTGGTGGCACCATCAAATACTTGTCCTTGTATGGTTGGGGAGCACTTTGTGGTTGCCGCTGCTGGCTTCTGCCATTTGGTTTCCTACCTAGAAATGGGCACTCAGCCTTCCAGTGTCCTTGTTGGTTACAATGGAAGCATGTTGTGCGGGGAGGGGGCTAAGAGGATGCTCTCTCATTCTGTCCCCGTCCTCTACCCCTACCTCTACCCTGTCCCCCACTATAAAACTTTTCCTGCGCCATCATCAACTTTACTTTTTCCCTTTTCGTGTTTTCTTCGTCTGCCACCTGTAATTGCGATTGATAGTCTGCACAGTATCTGGCTGTGGCCAGCACAATGTCTATGGGCTCCTGCTGCCAACAGATGAAAGAGGTCTGTGGGTGTGTTTGAATCGGTTGTCGTAGCCCATATACAAACGTGGTAACGAATGCTGGCATTGCCTCACCTAGTCAGTTTTTCATTCTACTGCTCTGCTGGTAGACTTAAAAAAGGTAGTCATAATAGTAGTTGACTCTTTCATTCTTATCCTGCTTTGTATGTATTATTTATGACCAGTCTATGTTATCTTCTGGCACCTTTCCCTTTATATACTCCATCACCATTTTTCTGTTCTGTTTCCGCCAGGCTTTTGATGTCGTTGGCACTGCCCCGGAAAAGCTGGCAGATTGGGTTGTCATAATATGGTGGGCGGAACATTGACTTCCACCTGGCTGTAGGTGGCTACCGTCGTGGTGGCTGTTGTTTCCGCCCTGGCAGTTGGTGTGGGAAATTGGCTGTCTATCGGAGTTCGCACCGCCATGGTTATAATTTGGTGGTAGTTACAGCCAGCCTGTTGGCGGTATTACCGCCACTTTATCACCGACTGACAGGGTTGTAATGAGGGCCATAAGCTTTGGCAGAGGTATAAGCTTCACACTTGACAATAGCAATCGTTTTCCGTAAAAGCAACGGTTCAGCAACCAGTGATGCATGCTGTATGTGTTGGCCAGCCGAGGTGAGAAATGCCCTCATTGCCCACAACTGGCCAAAGTCATGGGTGACTCCAAATGCATACTGACTGTCGGTGTAAATATTCACTGACTTTCCTTCTGCCAACTTGCAGGCCCTGGTTAGTGCCACTAGTTCTGCTGCCTGGGCACTCTTTACAGTCATCAGCCTTCCCCCTCCTAACAGACTTTTGGCTTCGCCCACCACATGGGCGCCTGCAGTGTTCCGTTGTTATCCCTAATACACGACCCATCAACAAACAAGGCTCCTTCTGCATCTGGGGGAGGGGTATCTCTGTTATCTGGTCTCACTTTGGTGTGCCTGTCAACTGTCAATATGCAGTCATAGAAAGACTTGTCTGTTGAGGGGTCATAATGCTCATGCTCAGTTGGCAGCAGACAGGTAGGGTTCAGAGATGTGCATCTTTTAATGATAATATGTAGTGCCAACAATGTTAGTTCGGCCGGGACGGGCATTTGTGAGGTGTTAGATCTTTGTTGTTGTCAGTAATGTGTCCGCTGCATGTGGCACATGCAAGATCAAGGTGTGTGCCAGCACTACGATTTACGACTGCTCTACTGCCAGGGCCGCCAAAGCTACCGACCTCAAACATGGTGGAAGTGCAGCTGCAACAGGGTCTAAAGTGGCAGAATAGTAGGCCTCTGGGCAGCAAAAGGAGCCATGCTTCTGGGCTAGCACTCCCAAGGAGCAGCCCCCTTTCTTGTGGCAGAATAAATGAAAATCTTTACAATAATTTGGGAGACATAGCGCTGGTACTGCACACAGTTCTCTTTTCAGTGTTTGGAAAGCTTTCTCACAGTCTGGGGACCAGGGGACATTGTCTGGCACCTCCTTGTGGGTGAGGTTCTGGAGTGGGTGTGCTATTAGGATGAAATTAGTTATCCAGTGTCTGCAGAAGCCTGCTACACCAAGGAAGGCCCTCACCCCACTCTGAGTGTGTGGTCTAGGGCATTGGGTGATGACAGCTATCCTGTCAGGCAGCAACCTTCCAGTCCCCTGAGAGAGTTCATGGCCTAGGTACCGCACCCTTTGTTGGCAAAACTGTAACTTCTGGGTGGACACCTTGTGGCCTTTTCTCGCTAGGTGGCACAATAGTGCTATGGTGTCTTGGGTGCAAGCTGTCCGAGACAGTGAGACCAACAGCTGATCGTCAATGAACTGTATTAGGGTAGACCCTGCGGGTAGCTGTAGAGATGTCAAATCTGTCCCTCAGGCATTAAAAAAGATGGAAGGGGAGTCACATAACCCTTGTGGTGTTCTTTCCCAAGTTAGCCTCCTGCTTCAAAATGTAAAGGAGAAAAGGTACTGGCAATTTCTATGGAGGGGTACGGAAAACAAGGCATTACTAAGGTCTAGGACTGAGAAGTAGGTGGCAGTTATTGGAAAGCTGGACAAGATGGTGGCTAGGTTTGGGATCCCTGGAAATGGCGGGACCACTACCTTGTTCAGTTCACAGAGGTCTTGTGTCTGTACACTGGGGCCCCATCAGGCCCCTTGGATGCCTTCTTCACTGGGAGGATCAGAGTGTTGCACGGCTGTCCTGTGTTTCTCTCAATACTCCCTCACACAGAATGTCTTGTATTACTGGAGCTATGCCCTCCTCTCCTTCCATTGAAATTTTGTATTGTGGGACCGCGGGAATGGTGTCCTGGGTCGCAATGTTACCTGTACCGGGGGGGTAGTACCCATCCCACATCATTCGCTCCTTGCTCCCAGACCTCACTAGGAGCAAAGTCCTGCAGCTCTGGGGGAATTCCTTTGCTTTCCCTTGGGGGCCACATCTCATGAATGCCTGGTATAATAGTCTATTTGAGCAGCAGATGGTGCACTGCAACTTGCATAGCAAGTCCCTTCCCATCACATTAACAGGGCAGTATCTACTGAACACAAATTGGTGGTCAACAGAGATAGGGCAAACCACTAGCTTCAGGAGCTGTGTCAAATATTCATCAACTGGTTGTCCTGTCATACCCACTGCTATTATCTGTGTTCCCGACAGTGGTGCCTGTGGTATGTCAGATGCCTTCAGCATCAATCTTCTTGCACCGGTGTGAACCAAGAAGGTAATAGTCTTACTCAACACGGTCCCCTCCATATACATACCTTCATGATCCACTGGTATTACTGGAGACATAAGATATTCTTTCTTTGTGATGCACCCACAGACGTATGTTTCTGCGGTGGGGGTGGGTGGGTTAGGTGAGTAGCCACCACTGCTATCCTCCTCTCTCATCCAGTGTCCACCATCATTTCTGGGTGGCGGTGGAGGCTGGGGAACCTGTGTTTGGCCCTGACAGGATTGTGTGGTATTGGTGGCACCTTCAAATACTTGTCCTTGTATGGTTGGGGAGCACTTTGTGGTTGCCGCTGCTGGCTTCTGCCAATTGGTTTCCTACCTAGAAATGGGCACTCAGCCTTCCAGTGTCCTTGTTGGTTACAATGGAAGCATGTTGTGCGGGGAGGGGGCTAAGAGGATGCTCTCTCATTCTGTCCCCGTCCTCTACCCCTACCTCTACCCTGTCCCCCACTATAAAACTTTTCCTGCGCCATCATCAACTTTACTTTTTCCCTTTTCGTGTTTTCTTCGTCTGCCACCTGTAATTGCGATTGATAGTCTGCACAGTATCTGGCTGTGGCCAGCACAATGTCTATGGGCTCCTGCTGCCAACAGATGAAAGAGGTCTGTAGGTGTGTTTGAATCGGTTGTCGTAGCCCATATACAAACGTGGTAACGAATGCTGGCATTGCCTCACCTAGTGAGTTTTTCATTCTACTGCTCTGCTGGTAGACTTAAAAAAGGTAGTCATAATAGGAGTTGACTCTTTCATTCTTATCCTGCTTATTATGTATTATTTTTGACCAGTCTATGTTATCTTCTGGCACCTTTCCCTTTATATACTCCATCACCATTTTTCTGTTCTGTTTCCGCCAGGCTTTTGATGTCGTTGGCACTGCCCCGGAAAAGCTGGCAGATTGGGTTGTCATAATATGGTGGGCGGAACATTGACTTCCACGTGGCTGTAGGTGGCTACCGTCATGGTGGCTGTTGTTTCCGTCCTGGCAGTTGGTGTGGGAAATTGGCTGTCTATCGGAGTTCGCACCGCCATGGTCATAATTTGGTGGTAGTTACAGCCAGCCTGTTGGCGGTATTACCGCCACTTTATCACCGACTGACAGGGTTGTAATGAGGGCCATAAGCTTTGGCAGAGGTATAAGCTTCACACTTGACAATAGCAATCGTTTTCCGTAAAAGCAACGGTTCAGCAACCAGTGATGCATGCTGTATGTGTTGGCCAGCCGAGGTGAGAAATGCCCTCATTGCCCACAACTGGCCAAAGTCATGGGTGACTCCAAATGCATACTGACTGTCGGTGTAAATATTCACTGACTTTCCTTCTGCCAACTTGCAGGCCCTGGTTAGTGCCACTAGTTCTGCTGCCTGGGCACTCTTTACAGTCATCAGCCTTCCCCCTTCTAACAGCCTTTTGGCTTCGCCCACCACATGGGCGCCTGCAGTGTTCCGTTGTTATCCCTAATACACGACCCATCAACAAACAAGGCTCCTTCTGCATCTGGGGGAGGGGTATCTCTGTTATCTGGTCTCACTTTGGTGTGCCTGTCAACTGTCAATATGCAGTCATAGAAAGAGTTGTCTGTTGAGGGGTCATAATGCTCATGCTCAGTTGGCAGCAGACAGGTAGGGTTCAGAGATGTGCATCTTTTAATGATAATATGTAGTGCCAACAATGTTAGTTCGGACGGGACGGGCATTTGTGAGGTGTTAGATCTTTGTTGTTGTCAGTAATGTGTCCGCTGCATGTGGCACATGCAAGATCAAGGTGTGTGCCAGCACTACGCTTTACGACTGCTCTAATGCCAGGGCCGCCAAAGCTACCGACCTCAAACATGGTGGAAGTGCAGCTGCAACAGGGTCTAAAGTGGCAGAATAGTAGGCCTCTGGGCAGCAAAAGGAGCCATGCTTTTGGGCTAGCACTCCCAAGGAGCAGCCCCCTTTCTTGTGGCAGAATAAATGAAAATCTTTACAATAATTTGGGAGACATAGCGCTGGTACTGCACACAGTTCTCTTTTCAGTGTTTGGAAAGCTTTCTCACAGTCTGGGGACCAGGGGACATTGTCTGGCACCTCCTTGTAGGTGAGGTTCTGGAGTGGGTGTGCTATTAGGAAGAAATTAGTTATCCAGTGTCTGCAGAAGCCTGCTACACCAAGGAAGGCCCTCACCCCACTCTGAGTGTGTGGTCTAGGGCATTGGGTGATGACAGCTATCCTGTCAGGCAGCAACCTTCCAGTCCCCTGAGAGAGTTCATGGCCTAGGTACCGCACCCTTTGTTGGCAAAACTGTAATTTCTGGGTGGACACCTTGTGGCCTTTTCTCGCTAGGTGGCACAATAGTGCTATGGTGTCTTGGGTGCAAGCTGTCCGAGACAGTGAGACCAACAGCTGATCGTCAATGAACTGTATTAGGGTAGACCCTCCGGGTAGCTGTAGAGATGCCAAATCTGTCCCTAAGGCATTAAAAAAGATGGAAGGGGAGTCACATAACCCTTGTGGTGTTCTTTCCCAAGTTAGCCTCCTGCTTCAAAATGTAAAATAGAAAAGGTACTGGCAATTTCTATGGAGGGGTACGGAAAACAAGGCATTACTAAGGTCTAGGACTGAGAAGTAGGTGGCAGTTATTGGAAAGCTGGACAAGATGGTGGCTAGGTTTGGGATCCCTGGAAATGACTGGACCACTACCTTGTTCAGTTCACAGAGGTCTTGTGTCTGTACACTGGGGCCCCATCAGGCCCCTTGGATGCCTTCTTCACAGGGAGGATCAGAGTGTTGCACGGCTGTCCTGTGTTTCTCTCAATACTCCCTCACACAGAATGTCTTGTATTACTGGAGCTATGCCCTCCTCTCCTTCCATTGAAATTTTGTATTGTGGGACCGCGGAATGGTGTCCTGGGTCGCAATGTTACCTGTACCGGGGGGTAGTACCCATCCCACATCATCCGCTCCTTGCGCCCAGACCTCACTAGGAGCAAAGTCCTGCAGTTCTGATGGAATTCCTTTGCTTTCCCTTGGGGGCCACATCTCATGAATGCCTGGTATAATAGTCTATTTGAGCAGCAGATGGTGCACTGCAACTTGCATAGCAAGTCCCTTCCCATCAAATTAACAGGGCAGTATCTACTGAACACAAATTGGTGGTCAACAGAGATAGGGCCAACCACTAGCTTCAGGAGCTGTGTCAAATATTCATCAACTGGTTGTCCTGTCATACCCACTGCTATTATCTGTGTTCCCGACAGTGGTGCCTGTGGTATGTCAGATGCCTTCAGCATCAATCTTCTTGCACCGGTGTGAACCAAGAAGGGAATAGTCTTACTCAACACGGTCCCCTCCATGTACATACCTTCATGATCCACTGGTATTACTGGAGACATCAGATATTCTTTCTTTGTGATGCACCCACAGACGTATGTTTCTGCGGTGGGGGTGGGTGGGTTAGGTGAGTAGCCACCACTGCTATCCTCCTCTCTCATCCAGTGTCCACCATCATTTCTGGGTGGCGGTGGAGGCTGGGGAACCTGTGTTTGGCCCTGATGGGATTGTGTGGTATTGGTGGCACCATCAAATACTTGTCCTTGTATGGTTGGGGAGCACTTTGTGGTTGCCGCTGCTGGCTTCTGCCATTTGGTTTCCTACCTAGAAATGGGCACTCAGCCTTCCAGTGTCCTTGTTGGTTACAATGGAAGCATGTTGTGCGGGGAGGGGGCTAAGAGGATGCTCTCTCATTCTGTCCCCGTCCTCTACCCCTACCTCTACCCTGTCCCCCACTATAAAACTTTTCCTGCGCCATCATCAACTTTACTTTTTCCCTTTTCGTGTTTTCTTCGTCCGCCACCTGTAATTGCGATTGATAGTCTGCACAGTATCTGGCTGTGGCCAGCACAATGTCTATGGGCTCCTGCTGCTAACAGATGAAAGAGGTCTGTAGGTGTGTTTGAATCGGTTGTCGTAGCCCATATACAAACGTGGTAACGAATGCTGGCATTGCCTCACCTAGTCAGTTTTTCATTCTACTGCTCTGCTGGTAGACTTAAAAAAGGTAGTCATAATAGGAGTTGACTCTTTCATTCTTATCCTGCTTTGTATGTATTATTTTTGACCAGTCTATGTTATCTTCTGGCACCTTTCCCTTTATATACTCCATCACCATTTTTGCTTGCCTTCTTTACCTCTTCTCCCGGTATCCCCCTTTTGCCCCTCGGTGGCTTGTCTGTGGGCCAGTTTGCCACTTTCATGCAATCCTCCCACAAATCTTTTGGCACAATTATGCTGAACAGGGTGTCCAGATCCTTCCACAGTAGCCCTCCCATTGCTTTTATTCTATTTAATTTTGTATACCACCTGTGGGGTTCCTCCCTCAATTTCGAGAAGTCTTGAGTGAATGACATTAAGCCAGATCGAGTCCATGAACATAAGATTGTGTTGTTGAGTCATCGTCCCCTGATGATACTGTTGGTATCTCTCTCAGGGGTATGGTCACTACCCTACCTGTTAGCATCCGGTGGGCAATGGTGCTGATGTTGTTAATAACCTGAGCCGTTGTGATGCTCTCTAACAGTTCCTTCCACCTTTGCAACTTCTGTATGGCATATTGCAACTTTTCTGCTAGAAGAGGTGTTGTCGGATGGGACTCCGCCGACTGAAAAATCATTCCCAGATTCTGCCCCATTGTCTCAGTCTCTGATCCTGTCTCAGAGCTCTCCTCCATAACCTGAGGTAGGGCTTGAGCAGCAGTCATCCAACGAGACACCATCTCTGCTCCTGGCTAAACTGTCCATCTAAATTACTAGCCCACGTAGAAGACAGATAGAATCACAAAATTGCTTGTAGGTGTGTGTCAGGTGTCCAATAGTAAATGTCATCACCTTACCTTTGCTTCTTCTCTGACGCAGCAGATTCTCTGATGACACTGAAAAAAACAAAAAAGACACACTATTACTTCACCTTACCACATACACATCATCACAGCCTTTAAAATTTTTCTTGTAAACATTTATTTCTTAACCTGGGGGGTGCGATCGCCCCCCCAGAAGAACCCCAACATCTTTTTTTATTTTTTTGTGCCCCCATGGGGGGGAAGCCCTCTTATACGATCCCTGGTGCCTAGGGGCATTTCCTGGCCATGGATCGCAGCTCAGCTGTAATCCATGGCCAGGAAACGGTGCCAGGAAGGCAACAATGGAAAGGGGAGACTCTCCCCTTTTCATCAATGCCCCCTGGCATTTGGGAATGCCGTTTTGGCCTTTTTTTCCCCACCGGAGTGGGGAGAGGACGCTCACCTGCTCCTATGCTGCTCTGGTAGGGAAAAATGTGATGTCAGCATGCTTTGCGGTGTGCTGACGTCACAGACAGGTGGGGGGGGACGCAGAAGTTCTTCCACGTCTCCCGGGGTAATAAATAAAATACAACCCTCTGGAGGATCTTTTAACCCCCTCCCTGGTGTCGGCCACTGGTGGTGACCCACACCAGGGAGTAGGTGCAGGCATCGGTCAGTGGCCAACACCTGCACCAGAGAGGTTAAACTTAATTTAGGGCAGAGATGGCATTGGATTAAATTAAAAATGTTGCCTATTTTTTGCATTTCAGTTTTTTTTTTTTTACAATAAGTGTATATGTTGTGAGGAAATATTTGATGTCAAAAGAGGAAGTGTGTACTGTTGTTGTAAAATTTGAATAGTTCAGTTAATGTTCGTGTTTCGCTTTGCTGAATTGATGTTAATGTTTTCTATAGTGTTACCACCATGCCGCTGTATGGCCATTGTGTATATGTGTGTGTGTGTGTGTGCTCGTCATCGTCCACCATTTGTCTTTGTTCTCCATGCCATGTGGCCATGGGCTATTTTGTGTAGTCTATGTCTATAGGCTTGCATGTGTTCTTTGTTCTCCATGCTCCTTGTTTGCAGTTGTTGTTTAGCCATGTGGCTGGCGGCCATTTTTTGCATCCAGCCTGTGTGTCATTGCCATAGGCTTGTATGTGTTCTTCTTAGTTCTCCTTGCTCCTTGTTGTTGTTGATTGACCATGTCACAGGTAGTCATTTTTTACATGCAGCCAGTGTTCCTTTGCCATAGGCTTGCATGCCTTCTTTATTTGTTCCTCATGCCTATTTGCTCCTTCTTGTTGTTGTTTGGCCATGTGGCTGGTGCCCATTTTGTCCATCCAGCCAGTGTCCCATTGCCATAGGCTTGCATGTGTTATCTGTTTGCCACGCCTCCTTGCTTGTTGTTGTTTGACCACATGGCTGGTGTTGTTTTGTCCATCCATCCAGTGTCCCTTTGCCATAGGCTTGCATGTGTTCTATGTTTGCCTTGCCTCCTTGCTCCTTGTTGTTGTTGTTTGACCATGTGGCTGGTGGCCATTTTGTCCTCCAGTCAGTGTCCCTTTGCCATAGGCTTGCATGTGTTCTTTGTTTGCCATGCCTCCTTGCTCCTTATTGTTGTTTTACAATGTGTCTGGCAGCCATTTTGTGCATCCCGTAAGTGTGTCTTTGCCATATGCCTACATACAAACATCAATAATTATTGATCAGTTGTTTATTTTAAGTTTATATTTTAATTTTTAATTGTCATTTTAATTTTCTTATTTAATTTTTTATTCTATTATTTTTTAATTCAATTGTTTATTTCATTTTTTATTTTAATTTCTTATTTTAGTTTTTTCATTTTAGTTTTTCATTTTAAATTAAAATTTTGAATTTTGGTTGTTTGATTTCTTCTGTTTTTATTTGAATTATTAATTTAGTATTTTTTAATTTTTTAAATATTTTCTTATCTTTTTTTATTTTTTATTTTATTAAATTCTGCATTTTGCCTGGATACAGCCATCCACATCTATTTCTCCATCTGTTGAAGCCTTTCTGATTCAAGAACAAAAGCCAAAGACTGACTAGCGCTTTGAGTATGAAGAAAGGTATTTGAATTAACGTGCCCGTAGACTATTGGCTTGAGAAGCCAAGTCCAAGCAGTCCAAATTAAGGAAGTCATACATTATCTTTTATTCCTACAAACCACAAGGCGTGTTCATGCATCTCATTAAATCTCAACATTAAGATGTGATAATTTCTCAAAAATTTCAGAAGGTGTTACTGTATAAGGTCAAGTAAAATACAGTAAAGAAAATTACAAACATGGCCTTCATGCCTCATATTGCAAGGTGAAATCTTCCACCTGGCCTTGGCAACACGTGCACAGGATGGTACATTTCTTAATACATATTGTTTCAGTTAGGGTGCAACGATATTTCATGATGGCTGTCCTAATAGCAAGCCATGCATCATAATGCGTTCTGAGCAAACAGAACAGAACAGTAACCATTGTTCACCTAGGTCATGAGCTATGCAACAAACTTGCTTTGTTACCATTGGGTATCACAGGACCTAGCAGGCCCAAGATGGATTCCAGATAAAATGCAATTCTACATTTTTCCCTCTGATACTCAATGACAAAATAAACATGTTCCTGCAGCAGGGCTGCCTCCTGGGTGCCATCTTCTTTGGGGCACCTTGTTTTTGGAGATGTTGGTAATATACAGCAGTCTCATCACAGCATCTTTCTAACACCACTCGAATGCAGGTGGGGCCTGCTTGTATCAGCACACACAATGCTATCAGTGCCACTATTCCTATTACTAGCGCCTCTATCAACCAAGATCCCCAATCAGGGAACCACGTGCCTAGCATCTCCCAAATTCCTCTGGGGTCTGTGGAGACCTTCACACTCTTGGCTTCCTTCTGAACCTCCTTTATTTTCCCTCTTACCACTATTATGCGGTATGTATACAAACCAGGCCTGGTGGATCACGTGACATACCCTACCATCCTTTGCTAGGGTGATGTCTAGTGCAATCCTATTTTGAATTACCATAGCCCTCATGTCAGTGAGCTTCTCTGTAATATTCCCTAGGGCAGCTGCTGTGGAGTCCGCCAACTTTTCCACTAGTCCTGCTAATTAGTGTATTTAGGATGTGGAATATACGACCCCAACGGGAGTACCATTACTCCCATAACCGCCATGGCCTTATCTATCAAAGTGGGGGCCTCCTTCTGCATGTTCCCTGGCGGCCATGCTACTTATCTCTGATATACTGGTTACATGGATCATCTGTGGCAAAACTAAGGTGGGATAGCAACTACCATACCATCCAGCTGGTAGTCTGAAATATGCATTCTTCCCACATGTGAAGAAACCCCTCTTAGACCCTGATAAGCTCGCTGACAGTCACTTCGGACCATCCCTTATCTTATCTAAGTTGGTATAGCTGTGGCATTTGCTCGTTCCCACATATATATTAATGTTGTCATCAGTGGCAACTTCCGCAATATTGGGTATGGGGTAACCATCAGCAAGACTGTGGATCGTCATTGCAAGGCACAGGTCTTTATTGACCTCCTTCTTTACAGGTGCACTTCCCTTGGTGTATTTTATGCATCATGGCGCATCCTCTGTCTCACTAGTTTTCAGGTATGGAACACCCACGCTTTCTGCAGTCCTATTACCTGGAATCTGCCAGCCCTTTTTCCCCCATACTCACCCCCAACCAGCCACCTCCCCCACTCCAGTTGATCTAATAGAAACTTATCCTCTGCTTGGGGTGTAAGTTCAGTACATGATTTACCATTTCGGGGCCTGTGCCTGCCGCAGGTGCGCTGGGCATATTTAACAACTTTGTTAAGGCTCTGGTCAATTAACCTATTTACTACTGCAAAGCCTACATATTTACTCAGTGGTACATCAGTATAGTTCATTGTGTCTTGGGAGCGTGTTGGTAAGTGGGTGCACACATAGCAATTTGATACATTTGTCACATCTACATATGTATTTACCATCTGCACAAACGTATTCCCAGCGTATGTTTCCCGGTACTCACTCTAGGGTACCTGTCCCTTTTCTGTCTCTTCACCTATGTTCCCAACTCCTCCTACCCCTGATGTATTGCCATGTTGCTCCTCATTCAATGCACCACTTTCATTGATGTATTTATGCTCATCCAAAAAAGGTATGTATATTTTATCTGCAAACACTATCGGTATAATTGTCACTATTATTCCTGGAACAGGGGTACAGATGGCTGTTAGAACTACAGGCCATTTCCTCTCCTCTTTCTTTTCCTTTGACATTGTCCTTGCCGCTGGTAAGTCAGTGTCGGAGACAGATAAGTGTTCCTGTGTGATTCTTATTGTCTTCTTGGCCGTTACAATTTATTTCAGTAGCTCCAGTTGGTGGACTGGTGGTAATCAATAATTTTTTTCTCTCGGTGGTACCCCGGAATGTGACATCAGAGGTTATCTAGCAAATAAGGCCATTCAGGTACATCTGTAGACAAATCCAGACGTGATCCACTTGCATCCTGTGTTTTTCGAAGGTGTGCAGCATGAGCAGTCCTATGAAGAGTCACCGCAGGACCCGCTTGCACCCCCTGACTTTCAAGGAGGTGCAGCACAAGCAGTCCTGTCAGAGTTCACTAGTCTTGTTCATGGAGAGAAGGTTGTATCTTGGTGGTGGTGGCGGAGCTGTTTGTTGCACCATAGATGGCTGTTGCAGATCTGTTGATCCCTCCGCCTTCTTGTTGTGGAATCTGTGGGTCCAGGAAGTTAGCCCCTCACACTTGACTGCTGTAGCTGTTGTCAGAAGGACCTGGTAGGGTCCCTCCCACCGGGGCTGTATACAATGTCATCTGGTGTGGGCCTTGACCCACACCCAGTTGCCTGGCTGCAGTCTGTGTTCTGGTGGTGTTTCTGCTTCTGGTAAGGCCTGCAGTACCTGGCGGTAGAGATAACGTAGCATCTCTGTTAGTTTCTTGCAATATTATAACAATAGGTCATCTGCTAGTGGTGCCACAGACATATGGCCGGGAATATGCCTGGGGTGGCAAAATAGTATCTCATGGGGGCTCAACTTTGTCACTCTGTAAGGGGTGCTTCTCATGGCGAGCAATGCCAATGGCAGTGCATCAATCCAGGAGAGTTCGGTGGCTGCACAGATCTTTCTTATCTTATTCTTAAGTACCCCGTTCTTCCTCTCAACAGCTCCTGCTGCAGGTGAGTGGTATGCACAGTGCAACATCTGGGGTAACCCCCAGCCCTTTGCAGAGCCCCTGAATTACATGAGAAATGAACCCTGGTCCGTTGTCGGAGCTCAGGAGGGTTGGGACACCAAACCGTGGAATAGGCTCTTTCAGCAAGCACTTGGCGACTGTCTGTGCATCACAGTTCTTTGTGGGATAAACTTCTGTCCGTTTGCTAAACATGCACACAATGACCAGAATGTATTTGTGCTTGTGTGTAGGGGCATTTCGATGAAGTCCATTTGCAGGCTCTCAAAGGGTCCATGTGGCGGTGGGAAGTGGCCTGGTGCAGTGGGTGTACCCTTACCTGTGTTGTACTCAGCACAAATAGTGCACTGCTTACACAAATGCTCGGCATACTGGCAAAATCTTGTGCTAAGCCAACATCAGGAAAACAGACGGATCATTCCATCCTGCCCCACTTGCAGGGGGACCATGGAAGAGGCAGGCCATGGAAGGGAGCAACATTGTTGGCAAACATATCCTACCATTTGGGGCTACCCAAACCCCCTCCCTGTTTTGGGTACAACCTCCCCTTTTCCACTCCTCTAACTTCTCCTCCCTGGCCTCTTAGTGAACACATTAGGGGTCCAAATATGTACATTTGTCTTTAGCTCGTGGGGCGAATGTTACCTGCACCATTGCACGCTCACACCCACTTAGGGCTATTCTTCTGGCTTCCCCATCAATGAACGCATTTCCTGTGGAAACATTAGCCCTCATTATGACATTGACGGTAAATCCCACTAACCGCCATGCTGACTGCCGCCAACATACCACTGTCATGGCGGATATCTGTTCACCATATTATGACACACACACACCAATCCATCACTATTCAGCCACACCAAAGGTCAGTGATAAACTGGCGGTATCAAAACCCACACCGTTACGCCAACAGAACTACGCCCATCACATTATGACCCAAGAATCACCACGGCGGACATTCAATGGTGGTAAACCATTGGCGGTACATACTGCAGCGCTCAAAATACACACACATATAAAAAACAACTTTACATTGGTCAATTTAAATAGCACACACCTGACACCCATACACACACCACACCCACACACCCACCCAGACCACTATAAAACACACAACCACATTACCCACAACCCTTTATGACTACAAATAATTGCCAACCGAGAGAAACAGCAAGAGCACTCACACAACCAGAGCCACATATCACTCACACCTATACACCACTCACACACACCACATCACAAACCCCAACACATTACTCAGCACACCCTCACCTACACACCTTACACAACAACCATGGCACCACAAAGACAACCCCAATTCTTAGAGGAGGAGCTAAGGGTCATGGGGGAGGAAATCATCAGGGTAGAGCCACAGCTATATGGAGCACAGGTGCAGCAGATATTCATTGCTAGGAAGATGGAGCTATGGCAGAGGATCGTGGACACGGTTAACGCTGTGGGACAGCACCCAAGAACCAGGGATGACATCAGGAGGAGTGGACACAGTGTTGACAGCAACTCTGGTCGCCTGGATCTGTATGACCAACCTGGCCCATCAGGGACCTCTGGACAGTTGGTTACCCAGGCACAGTCACACACCACCACAGAGCCTCCCCCCTCTGGAAACACCACCACAACACCCACCCAGCGTACCCATACCTCTGTCCCCAGGACACACCAATCAGCAGTGTGTCCACCTCTACAGGGACCCCAGGGCACACCTCATATCCAAGACAGTCAGGAATGTGGGGTCAGTGGCAGTGGGCACACGGTTCATGGGACAGAGGCACAGGACAACAGGGACACTGGGAGGACTGCTGTGCGCCAGGGGGAGGACAGGCACAGGGAACCGACTCTCCAGGAGGCACTTTCAGAGAGCATACCAACATTCCTAGGATACGCTGAGCCAGATCCTGGACAACGTGCAGGAGAACAGGCGGCTGCAGGAGGGTCAGTACCAGGGGACAAGGGAGGACTTACAGGCCATTAACACCACCCTGGTCTCCATTGCAGGGGTGCTGGCAGACATGGCCAACATCATGAGGGAGGCAGTCTTACAACAGTGGGCCCCTGCCACTAGCCAGACATCTGAACTGCCTTCCACCTCTGCTGCCACTAGTGGACAGGAGGCCCCGCCACAGGGCCAACAGGCCACCAGCACCCCTTCCCCTGCAGAAGGAGAACCACCCTGCAAACACTCCCTGCGATCCAGGCAGAAACCAGAGACTATTGCCAAGACCCCTGCCAGGAAATGAGACTCTCCTGATTGTCGCCCTTGTGTCCCACTCTGTCACCCTGTCTACCTTGAACTGCCATTGCTCCCCTTCCTATGTCCCTATGGACAATGCACCTGTGCTACCAATAGACTATAGAGCAGTGATCACACCAGGAGCGATAGTGGGGCACCACCATCTGCAAAATGAGTTGCCAAAGGGAACATTGAGTGGGCATAAATGTGGGAAAAACAGCATGACAAAGATAAACCGTAAATTGAAAATGAAATATGAAGTAACACTGTCTTACCTGTGTGTCATTGGAAGTATTGTCGAATCACTGCAGTTCTGTTGTCCTCATCCTCATCCTCTGCCTCCTCATCTTCACTGTCCACCATGTCCACTGCTGCCACACGGCCATCTCCAGCATCCTCCTCCTGCAGAAAAGGCACATGGCATGTCAGGGCCTGGTTGTGCAACATGCAGCATGCCACGATTATCTGGCAGGTGAGTAGCACAGGAATCCACCTGTTAGATGTGGGCACTGAAACCTGGCCTTCAGGAGGCCAAAGGTACGTTCGATAATCCTTCTCGTTCGCCCATGTGCCTCATTTTAATGTTCTTCTGCCCTTGTCCTGGCATTCCTCACAGGGGTCAGTAGCCATGATAGGTTTGGGTAACCAGAGCCACTTGCAAATATCGAGGGACAACATTAAGCCACACACTATCCCATATGGCCCACACCATACTTACACCCCAACATCTACTTGGTGGGAACCAGGGCTTACCTGTTAGCCTCACCCTGTGCCTCTGTAGTTGAGCCATCACATTTGGGATGCTGCTATTCCTCAGGATATAGCCATCATGCACCGACCCAGGATACTTAGATGATGGGAGATGTACTTGTCCGCCACGCACACCATCTGGACATTCATTGAGTGAAAACTCTTTAGTTTTCTGAATACCTGTTCATTTTGACAGGGGGGACAAATGCAATATGTGTACCATCATTTGCCCCAATGATGTTGGGGATATGTCCCATTGCATAGAAGTCAGCTTTCACTGTGGCCAAATCCTCCACCTGGGGGAAAACAATGTAGCTGGACATGTGTTTAATCAGGGCAGACAACACTCTTGTGAGCACTGCAGAGAACATCGGCTGGGACATTCCTGCTGCCAAGCGCACTGTCACTTGGAAAGAACCAGTTGCCAAGAAATGGAGCACAGATAGGCCTTGCACAAGAGGGGGGATCCCAGTGGGGTGACGGATAGCAGATATCAGGTCAGGCTCCAATTGGGGACACAGATCTGTGATTGTGGCCCTATCAAGTCTATAGGTGAGGATAATGTGCCTGTCCTCCAGTGTTACTAATTCCACCAGGGGTCTGTACACGGGAGTATGTCTCCATCTCCTATTCATCCGCAGTGGTAGCAATCTATGGGGCAAAAGAGTGAGGAGCCAGTCACAAACTGAACATCATAGCCACAAGTGTACAATGCATGATGTTACATTTCAATGTATAAGTGGCAATTGTCCTGTATGTCCAATTTTGATCTGTGACGCAGTTATTATCCAGGGCCTACCCCCCCCCCCGAAATGGCGTCCTCCTGTCCTGTGTGGAGGGACAAGTGGAAGTGAGGTAATTCCGCTCATGTTGTGTGCCGTTGCGGGAGGCGGTCGGGAACCGCCGTGCAACTCCTCATTGGTTATTATTGGGCCCTATGGGGTACATTGGCCAATGGTAATGTACGCCGGCGGTGACGGTATGCACTGCCGCGGACGTGACTGCCATATTCTATCTGATCACTCACTTGCTACCTGACCTTCAACAGGAGAGGACCTACACTGCATGTGCTGCTGTGACCTGTGTCTTGAACCTACCATGGCTCGTGTGACTGGGGAAAGGGCCCCTGCCTTCACCTCGACGCAGTTGGAGCAACTGGTGGATGTGGTACTACCCCAGTACGGACTGCTGTATGGGCCTCCAGACCAACAGGTGAGTACACTGTGAGCACAATGCATGGGGCATGAACGCCTGGAGTGGTGTGTGTGAAGGCCTCGTGTTGGGAGGGGTGGGTGGATGTCCCCTGGGCAGCGTGCAGCTTGTGTGCTGGGCCCTGTGTGTGCAAATGGCGATGTGGAGGGGTATGGTGGGCCATAAGTGTAACAGGCAGGACTGTTTGTCTAAATCTATTTTCCTGTGTGTATTTCCTCTGCAGGTCAGCGCCTATCAAAAGAAGGGTATATGGCGTGCCATCGCCAAGGAGGTGCAGACCCTGGGGGTCTACGGCAGGCAGAGCACCCACTGTCAGAAATGGTGGGAGGACCTGAGATGCTGGGCACGGAAGGCAGCGGAGGCCCAGCTGAGGATGGCCTCCCAACGAGGAAGGGGTGCCCGTCGAACCCTGACCCTCCTGATGGCCTGCAAACTGGCGGTGGCCTATCCAGAGCTGGATGGGTGCTTGAGGGCATCACAGCAGCCACAAGGGGGTGAGTATTGTTCCCATCATTACAACTTATGCACGGTAGGGGGGTACCCGGGTGGGGGATGTGTGTCAGTGGGTGCCCCTAGGCCAGGCCTGACATTGCAGCGTAGGTCCCCTGGTGGCTAGGGTTCTGAAGTGATAATCCTGCTACCTAGCTTGTAGGCATCCACTACTAGTCAGGGCTGTGAGTCCCAGGTGTGTTGCAGATGGTGGTATGTGCCCCTCCCCATGCCCTGGTGGCTAGCATTATCACTGGTAGTGCATTGCTATGTGCGTAGGGCTGTTCCCTTTGTGTGAGAGTGCTGTGTATGCCAACGGTGGTGTTGGAGCAGCCACTGACAAAGTGTATCCTTTGTCTCTTCCCCCCCTTTTTGTTTTGTCACCCTGTACTTATGTGCATTAGCATCATCTGGCAGAGGAGCAGAGGCACTGGTGACAGAGGTAGCTGCATCCCACAGGTCCCAGGAGGCAGAGTCCACCGACGGTGAGGGCACCAGTGGGATGGAGGGCGAGGGGAGCACCATGGCGGAGACAGGAGGTGACAGTTCAGACACAGATACCTCCTCCGATGGAAGCTCCCTGGTGCTGATGGATACTTCAGTGACCACCCCAGCTACAGCTGCCACCCCTGTACCAGCACCGCCCTCCCAGCATCCCCTCAGCGAGTCGCCCATGCCCGATCACCTAGGAGGGTGGGCATCTCCTTTGCCCTGCTGCCCTGAGTGAGGAGGCTATTGACCTTGTGAGATCCATCTCTGTAGGGCAGTCAACCATTGTGAATGCCATCCAGGGGCTGGCAGCCCAAATGCAACAGACTAATGCATTTCTGGATGGCACTCACACTGGCTTGGCGGCACAATAGATCAATCCAGGCTCTGGCCTCCTCTCTGATGGCAGCCATTGTCCCTGTTTCTACTGTTACCCCTCCAACTTCCTCTTTTCAAACCCATTCCCCTCAACCTTTCCCAAGCGCACAGGCAGACGAGCATCCACACAAGACAACACACAAGAGTGGCACAGGCAAACACAAGCACCACACATCATCCCACAGGCACTCACACAAAAACCATCCAGATGCAGACATACCAACATCCACTGCCTCCACTGTGTCCCCTTCCTCCTCCTCCTCTACCTCCCTCCCAGTTCCATCTACACCCACACCTGCATGCACTGCACCATCATCCACTACCAGCATCACCACCACACCTAGCAGAACACACACCTCATTTGTAGATACCACTACAACAGTCATGCACACATCCCCTGTGTCCTCTTCCACTGTGTCTGTCTCCCCCTTCCCAAGGTACACAAACGCAAGCACTCAGACACCCAACAGCTATCCACCTCACAACAACATCCAGCCCATGCACCTGCACCCAAACACAGCAGACAGACACCTCCCACAACCAGTCCCTCTTCCTCCACTCCAAAACCTTCTCCCTCTTCCCACCCCAGTGTCCCTAAGAAGCTTTTCCTCTCCACCATTGATCTCTTCCCTACCCCTACCCCTCCCCATGTTCTTCAAGTGTGACCAGGGTGGCAAAAACACAGGCAAGCATCTCAGCCACCCAGTCCACGGGACCACTAGTCTCCACAACCACTCGTGATGGGAAAGGATCCAGGGCACCAGCCAGCCTTAAAGAAAGTATGCCTGCCCCAGCTGCTGACCGGAAGGGCAAGGATCCATCCCCAGCTGCTTCCCGGAAGGGCAAGGAGCCTGTCCCAAGTGCTGCCAGGAAGGACAAAGAGCCATCCCCAGCTGCTGCCAGGAAGGGCAAGGGGCCTCCACCAGCAGGCAGGAAGGAGAAGGGGCCTGGTGCAGGGATTCAGTCGGAGCCCCCACCACCAACCATGGTTGTGCAGCCGTCCGAGGCTGCAGGGGATGGGCTAGAGCTTCCCTCCACCACCAGCAGCAGCAGCACTGCCACCACCAGCAGTGGGCAGCCGTCCGAGGCTGCAGGGATGGGCTGGTGCTTGCCCCCACCAATACCAGCAGCAGCACCAACACCAGTGAGCAGCCTTTCAAGGCTGCAGGGGACGGGCTGGAGCCTCCCCCCACCACCACCAGCAGCAACACCAGCACCAGTGAGCAGCCATCTGAGGCTGCAGGGGATGGGCTGGAGCCCCCCCACCACCAGCTGCAGCAGCACCACTACCACCACTGGGCAGCCGTCACCACTGGCAGACAGTCTGTAGTCCTGCCTCCATGGGTTGCTGTGCAGCCTGCCCCCTGCAAAATCTGTGGAAATGACACCCAGCTGAGAGACTATAACCTTGCACTCCCCAGGATCAGAAGCACAGGGCACGATGCCCCCACCAGAACCAGTGAGTAAGCCACCCACTCACCCCATCCTCCCCAGGATCAGAAGCACAGGGCACGATGCACCATCCAGAACCAGTTGGGAAGACACCCACTTGTGAGACTGTGGCCGTGCACTCCCCAGGATAAAGAGCAATGGGCATGTTGCCCCCTCCAAAGCATGTGGGCAAGTCACCCACTTGAGAGACTGTGGCCTTGCACTCCCCAGGACCAAGCACAGGGCATGTTGCCCCCTCCAGGACCAGTGGTGTTGTTAAATCTCCCGGCTGAGGTGCCCCTGTCTCCCGTCCCCCTGAGGTGCCTGCCTATTTTCCAACTGATGCCCCTGCAGTGTATTCTTCGTGTTGTTGCAGGTGACAAGTGGGGCCTTGGATTTGGCCTGTGGCTCTGTGGCTCTGTGGCCCATGGACAATATGGACTGTGCAGTGTCCCTGAACTGTACATATGTATATACTATTAGATTGATTTTTTGTATTTCTACCATATTTATATTATTACACTCACTTTTCATCCATTCCTGTAGACCTTGCATTATTCCTGAGGAGTACGGGGTAATTATGTTTTATTATTACATCTGATTGTGTGTATGGTGTTGGGGTGGGTGTTGTGCGTGTGTGTGTCACTCTCCTTTTCCTCCCCCCCTCCCTTGTGTGCTAGGTGGCTGTACTCACCATGCTCGTCTTCGCTGTCATTGGCGTTCGTGGTGGAGCAGGATGTAGAAGAGCATGGGGAAGATCTGAAGTTCAGGCTCCATGGCGGCGTGGTTGTTCCCTGTGTCTCCCAAGGTGAGTCCTTTCCCTTCAGTGTTCTGTTTCCGCCAGGCTTTTGATGTCGTTGGCACTGCCCCGGAAAAGCTGGCAGATTGGGTTGTCATAATATGGTGGGCGGAACATTGACTTCCACCTGGCTGTAGGTGGCTACCGTCGTGGTGGCTGTTGTTTCCGCCCTGGCAGTTGGTGTGGGAAATTGGCTGTCTATCGGAGTTCGCACCGCCATGGTCATAATTTGGTGGTAGTTACAGCCAGCCTGTTGGCGGTATTACCGCCACTTTATCACCGACTGACAGGGTTGTAATGAGGGCCATAATCTTTGGCAGAGGTATAAGCTTCACACTTGACAATAGCAATCGTTTTCCGTAAAAGCAACGGTTCAGCAACCAGTGATGCATGCTGTATATGTTGGCCAGCCGAGGTGAGAAATGCCCTCATTGCCCACAACTGGCCAAAGTCATGGGTGACTCCAAATGCATACTGACGGTGTAAATATTCACTGACTTTCCTTCTGCCAACTTGCAGGCCCTGGTTAGTGCCACTAGTTCTGCTGCCTGGGCATTCTTTACAGTCATCAGCCTTCCCCCTTCTAACAGCCTTTTGGCTTTGCCCACCACATGGGTGCCTGCAGTGTTCTATTGTTATCCCTAATACACGACCCATCAACAAACAAGGCTCCTTCTGCATCTGGGGGAGGGGTATCTCTGTTATCTGGTCTAACTTTGGTGTGCCTGTCAACTGTCAATATGCAGTCATAGAAAGAGGTGTCTGTTGAGGGGTCATAATGCTCATGCTCAGTTGGCAGCAGACAGGTAGGGTTCAGAGATGTGCATCTTTTAATGATAATATGTAGTGCCAACAATGTTAGTTCGGCCGGGACGGGCATTTGTGAGGTGTTAGATCTTTGTTGTTGTCAGTAATGTGTCCGCTGCATGTGGCACATGCAAGATCAAGGTGTGTGCCAGCACTACGCTTTACGACTGCTCTACTGCCAGGGCTGCCAAAGCTACCGACCTCAAACATGGTGGAAGTGCAGCTGCAACAGGGTCTAAAGTGGCAGAATAGTAGGCCTCTGGGCAGCAAAAGGAGCCATGCTTCTGGGCTAGCACTCCTAAGGAGCAGCCCCCTTTCTTGTGGCAGAATAAATGAAAATCTTTACAATAATTTGGGAGACATAGCGCTGGTACTGCACACAGTTCTCTTTTCAGTGTTTGGAAAGCTTTCTCACAGTCTGGGGACCAGGGGACATTGACTGGCACCTCCTTGTGGGTGAGGTTCTGGAGTGGGTGTGCTATTAGGAAGAAATTAGTTATCCAGTGTCTGCAGAAGCCTGCTACACCAAGGAAGGCCCTCACCCCACTCTGAGTGTGTGGTCTAGGGCATTGGGTGATGACAGCTATCCTGTCAGGCAGCAACCTTCCAGTCCCCTGAGAGAGTTCATGGCCTAGGTACCGCACCCTTTGTTGGCAAAACTGTAACTTCTGGGTGGACACCTTGTGGCCTTTTCTCGCTAGGTGGCACAATAGTGCTATGGTGTCTTGGGTGCAAGCTGTCCGAGACAGTGAGACCAACAGCTGATCGTCAATGAACTGTATTAGGGTAGACCCTGCGGGTAGCTGTAGAGATGTCAAATCTGTCCCTAAGGCATTAAAAAAGATGGAAGGGGAGTCACATAACCCTTGTGGTGTTCTTTCCCAAGTTAGCCTCCTGCTTCAAAATGTAAAGGAGAAAAGGTACTGGCAATTTATATGAAGGGGTACGGAAAACAAGGCTTTACTAAGGTCTAGGACTGAGAAGTAGGTGGCAGTTATTGGAAAGCTGGACAAGATGGTGGCTAGGTTTGGGATCCCTGGAAATGACGGGACCACTACCTTGTTCAGTTCACAGAGGTCTTGTGTCTGTACACTGGGGCCCCATCAGGCCCCTTGGATGCCTTCTTCGCTGGGAGGATCAGAGTGTTGCACGGCTGTCCTGTGTTTCTCTCAATACTCCCTCACACAGAATGTCTTGTATTACTGGAGCTATGCCCTCCTCTCCTTCCATTGAAATTTTGTATTGTGGGACCGCGGGAATGGTGTCCTGGGTCGCAATGTTACCTGTACCGGGGGGGTAGTACCCATCCCACATCATTCGCTCCTTGCGCCCAGACCTCACTAGGAGCAAAGTGCTGCAGTTCTGGGGGAATTCCTTTGCTTTCCCTTGAGGGCCACATCTCATGAATGCCTGGTATAATAGTCTATTTGAGCAGCAGATGGTGCACTGCAACTTGCATAGCAAGTCCCTTCCCATCAAATTAACAGGGCAGTATCTACTGAACACAAATTGGTGGTCAACAGAGATAGGGCCAACCACTAGCTTCAGGAGCTGTGTCAAATATTCATCAACTGGTTGTCCTGTCATACCCACTGCTATTATCTGTGTTCCCGACAGTGGTGCCTGTGGTATGTCAGATGCCTTCAGCATCAATCTTCTTGCACCGGTGTGAACCAAGAAGGGAATAGTCTTACTCAACACGGTCCCCTCCATATACATACCTTCATGATCCACTGGTATTACTGGAGACATCAGATATTCTTTCTTTGTGATGCACCCACAGACGTATGTTTCTGCGGTGGGGGTGGGTGGGTTAGGTGAGTAGCCACCACTGCTATCCCCCTCTCTCATCCAGTGTCCACCATCATTTCTGGGTGGCGGTGGAGGCTGGGGAACCTGTGTTTGGCCCTGACGGGATTGTGTGGTATTGGTGGCACCATCAAATACTTGTCCTTGTATGGTTGGGGAGCACTTTGTGGTTGCCGCTGCTGGCTTCTGCCATTTGGTTTCCTACCTAGAAATGGGCACTCAGCCTTCCAGTGTCCTTGTTGGTTACAATGGAAGCATGTTGTGCGGGGAGGGGGCTAAGAGGATGCTCTCTCATTCTGTCCCCGTCCTCTACCCCTACTTCTACCCTGTCCCCCACTATAAAACGTTTCCTGCGCCATCATCAACTTTACTTTTTCCCTTTTCGTGTTTTCTTCGTCTGCCACCTGTAATTGCGATTGATAGTCTGCACAGTATCTGGCTGTGGCCAGCACAATGTCTATGGGCTCCTGCTGCCAACAGATGAAAAAGGTCTGTAGGTGTGTTTGAATCGGTTGTCGTAGCCCATATACAAACGTGGTAACGAATGTTGGCATTGCCTCACCTAGTCAGTTTTTCATTCTACTGCTCTCCTGGTAGACTTAAAAAAGGTAGTCATAATAGGAGTTGACTCTTTCATTCTTATCCTGCTTTGTATGTATTATTTTTGACCAGTCTATGTTATCTTCTGGCACCTTTCCCTTTATATACTCCATCACCATTTTTCTGTTCTGTTTCCGACAGGCTTTTGATGTCGTTGGCACTGCCCCGGAAAAGCTGGCAGATTGGGTTGTCATAATATGGTGGGCGGAACATTGACTTCCACCTGGCTGTAGGTGGCTACCGTCGTTGTGGCTGTTGTTTCCGCCCTGGCAGTTGGTGTGGGAAATTGGCTGTCTATCGGAGTTCGCACCGCCATGGTCATAATTTGGTGGTAGTTACAGCCAGCCTGTTGGCGGTATTACCGCAACCTTATCACCGACTGACAGGGTTGTATTGAGGGCCATAATCTTTGGCAGAGGTATAAGCTTCACACTTGACAATAGCAATCGTTTTCCGTAAAAGCAACGGTTCAGCAACCAGTGATTGATGCATGCTGTATGTGTTGGCCAGCCGAGGTGAGAAATGCCCTCATTGCCCACAACTGGCCAAAGTCATGGGTGACTCCAAATGCATACTGACTGTCGGTGTAAATATTCACTGACTTTCCTTCTGCCAACTTGCAGGCCCTGGTTAGTGCCACTAGTTCTGCTGCCTGGGCACTCTTTACAGTCATCAGCCTTCCCCCTTCTAACAGCCTTTTGGCTTCGCCCACCACATGGGCGCCTGCAGTGTTTCGTTGTTATCCCTAATACACGACCCATCAACAAACAAGGCTCCTTCTGCATCTGGGGGAGGGGTATCTCTGTTATCTGGTCTCACTTTGGTGTGCCTGTCAACTGTCAATACGCAGTCATAGAAAGAGTTGTCTGTTGAGGGGTCATAATGCTCATACTCAGTTGGCAGCAGACAGGAAGGGTTCAGAGATGTGCATCTTTTAATGATAATATGTAGTGCCAACAATGTTAGTTCGGCCGGGACGGGCATTTGTGAGGTGTTAGATCTTTGTTGTTGTCAGTAATGTGTCCGCTGCATGTGGCACATGCAAGATCAAGGTGTGTGCCAGCACTACGCTTTACGACTGCTCTACTGCCAGGGCCGCCAAAGCTACCGACCTCAAACATGGTGGAAGTGCAGCTGCAACAGGGTCTAAAGTGGCAGAATAGTAGGCCTCTGGGCAGCAAAAGGAGCCATGCTTCTGGGCTAGCACTCCCAAGGAGCAGCCCCCTTTCTTGTGGCAGAATAAATGAAAATCTTTACAATAATTTGGGAGACATAGCGCTGGTACTGCACACAGTTCTCTTTTCAGTGTTTGGAAAGCTTTCTCACAGTCTGGGGACCAGGGGACATTGTCTGGCACCTCCTTGTGGGTGAGGTTCTGGAGTGGGTGTGCTATTAGGATGAAATTAGTTATCCAGTGTCTGCAGAAGCCTGCTACACCAAGGAAGGCCCTCACCCCACTCTGAGTGTGTGGTCTAGGGCATTGGGTGATGACAGCTATCCTGTCAGGCAGCAACCTTCCAGTCCCCTGAGAGAGTTCATGGCCTAGGTACCGCACCCTTTGTTGGCAAAACTGTAACTTCTGGGTGGACACCTTGTGGCCTTTTTCTCGCTAGGTGGCACAATAGTGCTATGGTGTCTTGGGTGCAAGCTGTCCGAGACAGTGAGACCCACAGCTGATCGTCAATGAACTGTATTAAGGTAGACCCTGCGGGTAGCTGTAGAGATGTCAAATCTGTCCCTAAGGCATTAAAAAGGATGGAAGGGGAGTCACATAACCCTTGTGGTGTTCTTTCCCAAGTTAGCCTCCTGCTTCAAAATGTAAAGGAGAAAAGGTACTGGCAATTTCTATGGAGGGGTACGGAAAACAAGGCATTACTAAGGTCTAGGACTGAGAAGTAGGTGGCAGTTATTGGAAAGCTGGACAAGATGGTGGCTAGGTTTGGGATCCCTGGAAATGACGGGACCACTACCTTGTTCAGTTCACAGAGGTCTTGTGTCTGTACACTGGGGCCCCATCAGGCACCTTGGATGCCTTCTTCACTGGGAGGATCAGAGTGTTGCACGGCTGTCCTGTGTTTCTCTCAATACTCCCTCACACAGAATGTCTTGTATTACTGGAGCTATGCCCCCCTCTCCTTCCATTGAAATTTTGTATTGTGGGACCGCGGGAATGGTGTCCTGGGTCGCAATGTTACCTGTACCGGGGGGGTAGTACCCATCCCACATCATTCGCTCCTTGCGCCCAGACCTCACTAGGAGCAAAGTCCTGCAGTTCTGGGGGAATTCCTTTGCTTTCCCTTGGGGGCCACATCTCATGAATGCCTGGTATAATAGTCTATTTGAGCAGCAGATGGTGCACTGCAACTTGCATAGCAAGTCCCTTCCCATCAAATTAACAGGGCAGTATCTACTGAACACAAATTGGTGGTCAACAGAGATAGGGCCAACCACTAGCTTCAGGAGCTGTGTCAAATATTCATCAACTGGTTGTCCTGTCATACCCACTGCTATTATCTGTGTTCCCGACAGTGGTGCCTGTGGTATGTCAGATGCCTTCAGCATCAATCTTCTTGCACCGGTGTGAACCAAGAAGGGAATAGTCTTACTCAACACGGTCCCCTCCATATACATACCTTCATGATCCACTGGTATTACTGGAGACATAAGATATTCTTTCTTTGTGATGCACCCACAGACGTATGTTTCTGCGGTGGGGGTGGGTGGGTTAGGTGAGTAGCCACCACTGCTATCCTCCTCTCTCATCCAGTGTCCACCATCATTTCTGGGTGGCGGTGGAGGCTGGGGAACCTGTGTTTGGCCCTGACGGGATTGTGTGGTATTGGTGGCACCATCAAATACTTGTCCTTGTATGGTTGGGGAGCACTTTGTGGTTGCCGCTGCTGGCTTCTGCCATTTGGTTTCCTACCTAGAAATGGGCACTCAGCCTTCCAGTGTCCTTGTTGGTTACAATGGAAGCATGTTGTGCGGGGAGGGGGCTAAGAGGATGCTCTCTCATTCTGTCCCCGTCCTCTACCCCTACCTCTACCCTGTCCCCCACTATAAAACTTTTCCTGCGCCATCATCAACTTTACTTTTTCCCTTTTCGTGTTTTCTTCGTCTGCCACCTGTAATTGCGATTGATAGTCTGCACAGTATCTGGCTGTGGCCAGCACAATGTCTATGGGCTCCTGCTGCCAACAGATGAAAGAGGTCTGTAGGTGTGTTTGAATCGGTTGTCGTAGCCCATATACAAACGTGGTAACGAATGCTGGCATTGCCTCACCTAGTCAGTTTTTCATTCTACTGCTCTGCTGGTAGACTTAAAAAAGGTAGTCATAATAGGAGTTGACTCTTTCATTCTTATCCTGCTTTGTATGTATTATTTTTGACCTGTCTATGTTATCTTCTGGCACCTTTCCCTTTATATACTCCATCACCATTTTTGCTTGCCTTCTTTACCTCTTCTCCCGGTATCCCCCTTTTGCCCCTCGGTGGCTTGTCTGTGGGCCAGTTTGCCACTTTCATGCAATCTTCCCACAAATCTTTTGGCACAATTATGCTGAACAGGGTGTCCAGATCCTTCCACAGTAGCCCTCCCATTGCTTTTATTCTATTTAATTTTGTATACCACCTGTGGGGTTCCTCCCTCAATTTCGAGAAGTCTTGAGTGAATGACATTAAGCCAGATCGAGTCCATGAACATAAGATGGTGTTGTTGAGTCATCGTCCCCTGATGATACTGTTGGTATCTCTCTCAGGGGTATGGTCACTACCCTACCTGTCAGCATCCGGTGGGCAATGGTGCTGATGTTGTTAATAACCTGAGCCGTTGTGATGCTCTCTAACAGTTCCTTCCACCTTTGCAACTTCTGTATGGCATATTGCAACTTTTCTGCTAATTTAGGATCATCCCAGGACCGCAATTCACTATCTGTGAAGCTAGGCTGGGATGTGTTCCAGGTGTAGGATTGTGGTAGGGGGATGTGTCTTTGGTGTGCTGTGCATAACTGAGCTGTACTTGGGGATACCTGTCTATTAGATCAGCATATGCTAATGCTAGTATTTCCTCCCTATGCCATCTGTCATACTTCTCATTTAGATCCTTCAGCTCCATCCTTCTGTCAACCAAGTCTGTAAGTAAAGTGCGGCATTTGGCGCTATCTGTCCTGAGAATCATATTTTTCTGCGTCACCGGGGAGCTGCGTGGTGTATGGCGAGGGGTAGACTTTTTAGAGGGAAGATGTGAGATGCGATCTCTCCTATCCCGATGGCATGGTTGTTGTGCCCTGTAAAGCCTGGGTCAACGTGTCTATGTTGTGTTTGGTGTGATGTGCATAAATACATATGTCCCATATTAGTTGTTGCATCCCCTCAGCCTCCATAGTATGATCCCTGAGCCACCCTCACATTCTTTTTGTAAACAAGCAGTACTGTTGCTGAGTTTTCCTGCAGTGTGCGCTACTTCCCCTTTTATTTCTTTCCATGATGGCATGTCTACTACAGTGTCGAGCGCTGCTCTATGTGCTTCCTCTCTTACCAGGTGTCGTACCGGGTCACATCAGACTTCCTTCTGAGCTGGGGACAGCTGATAAGGTTGAGTCTCAGTCATTGGGAGTTTGCTTCTTAGTAGGGGGAACAGCTGGAGGTACATTGCCTACTCTCCCCATAAGTATATCTTCTATCAATAGGACTTCTCCCTCATCCCTTTCTGCACCTTGTTCCTGCGATTGTGCACCCACCGCAGGAAGAGATGGAAAGGTGCAAACTACTTCAAACATATGTTCTCTCCAACCCTTCATTTTCTCCTTTCCTTTTTTCTCTGTCCAGAATCCCTTCTTCATTTCCAACAATTCCTTGTGTACTTTCTCTTTCACATCACTAGTCACACGCAAGTCACACAACACAGCATCCCACATCCAGAATGCTTCCCATTCAAGGGGCCTAATCTTTCTCCCTTTGAGGATCAGAATCTGACACAAATAAAATACTTTTGCCATGACATAGGTACCCGTTGATGGGAATTGCAAGTTTGGTCTTTTGGCCGTCAACGCGTGCCACTTGTCAAGGTAGAGTAGTGCGCAGAGGCATTGTCAGATCCCGACCTGGTGTGCAGGCAAATCCCTAGGTGTTGCAGGCTGACTGGTATCCAAATCCACTTTTGCTAAAAGCAGTGTGCATGGTGGGAGAGATACTTTTCCTTAGCTGTACGACACAGACAATTCAGCTGTACTTAACGTGGGAAACAAATGGACGTCGACAAGTTGTCCCTATCACTCACTCTCTGTGGAACATGGAGGAGCAGACTGTGGATACTACAAGCAGTCAAGCCAGGAACAGCCTGTGTTGTTAGTAATAATGGTGAGACCACCTCAATCTGGCAACATTGCACTTGAAACAGGTTCACCGTAAGCATTCACTAGTTGGAAGGAGATAGAGGCCAAAGGTGCTGTTTTAATAACCTTCTTATGAAACCAGATAAGAGGATGACAGAAAAAGAGGGAACGAGACCCAGAATTCAACTCCTTTGCATTCCTTCCTGTAGGAAGAGTGCGGCTGAATGGAATTGAAATCAACGGAATCCACTGTCATAAGCACACAGGTGAGGCACAGGTGGTGAACCGTGCATGTACTTACATTCATACACATAAAATACAGAAATAGGGGAATTTTACCTCAACTATACCAGTGCGTCCTACCCTTTGCACTGGGTGTTCCTACCAGCACAATGAATTAAATATGAGCCATAGTATGAGCAAGGTGATGAAGCAGTCAGCACAAATGAGGGCAGTGAGGAAGAATATCACAGTTAGTGGTGGCCTGTCATCGGGCACCATTGGTAGTCTGCATGTGTGTCAAGGTACTAAAAGGAAAACACTGTCCTGGTGAGGATAGTAATCTGGTGTTGCCAGTTTATCCACAATGTCAATATACCCCGAACTTTAAAATAGAATCCTTACCAGAATTATACAAACATCCAATCCACAGGCATGCGGTCTCAGCAAACACAAAATCCATTGTTGCACACCATCCAATGCTGCACACCATCCAGTGTTACACACAATGCAATGTTGGCATTCAAAGAAACATCAAATGTATTTACAGCAAACAATAGTCAAAGGGTCATGGAATCTCAATTGTAGCAAACAATATTCAAAATCAGGAACAAACCAGTGGCCCCCAGGGCTTCAGGCCTCTGGGAGACAGGGGCAGAAAAGAACCGGTCAGAGGTGGCGACAGGCAAACCAGCAGACCACCACCTGACTGCTGAACTGGGGCAGACTGCTACCACCCCTTCTGACCAGATCTTTCCTCTCTGGCCCCAATGGCTGAGGACACTTGTGTAACAGCCCCTCCAGCTGTGACCACAGACAACCCCACCAGTTGTCCACTAAAACAGCTGTCCCAATCCCACTGGCTGGGGACAAGATTGGCACAGCCCTTCTGGCTGTGACCAGGGACAACCCCTCCGGTTGTCCACACAACACACAGCCCCACCAGCTGCAAATATCACCAAAGAGCGCCACCCGCCTACAGCGCAAAAGTGATGAAACACAACTGTTTACCCAGAAAGAAAGGGGTGAAGTAAACGGTATATGAAGAGGGAGAGCAGCCCATCAACACAGAATCCCAGAATCCGACGAGTGGCGAATGCCACCAATGCAAAAACAGGAGCAGCCACCTGAGTAGGGGTGGCACGACCAGCATGCCAGTGAAGGCAGAGGAGAAAACATGCCAATAAAAGAGCACCGCTCAGAGGGAGGTAGATAGTAAAAATCAGAAGAAACACAGAATCCATGAAACCAACTATACCTATTCTCCCTCCCCTGTGAGGCAAATACAAACAAAATATAGAAGCACAAGCGAGAACCAAGAAGTGACAGATACTCACCACAACACTGGCTCCCCTTCCAGGAGGGGGGCATGTAGAGCAGGGAAGGACCACAGGTGCAACAGCCCCCCCAAACAGCTGGGAGCCAGGCAGGAGAGCACTTTCAAGCCAGGCAATGCATTCTTCACCAAAGATGTTGAAGCCTTTTTGATTCAAGAACAAAAGGCAAAGACCGACCAGCCCTTTCAGTAAAAAGAAAGGTATTTTATTTACGTGCATGGAGACTACTGGCTTGAGAAGCCAAGTCCAAGCAGTCCAAATTAAGGAAGTCATACATTATCTTTTATTCCTACGAACCACAAGGCGTGTTCATGCCTCTCATTAATTCTCAACATTAACACGTGATCATTTCTCGCATATTTCAGAAGGTGTTACCGTATAAGATCAAGTAAAATACAGTAAAGAAAATTACAAACATGGCCTTCATGCCTCATATTGCAAGGTGAAATCTTCCACCTGGCCTGGGCAGCACATACACAGGGTGGTAAATTTTTTAATACATATTGCTTAAGCTAGCGTGCAACGATATTTCATGATGGCTGTCCTAATACCAAGCCTTGCATCATAATGCGTTCCGAGCAAACTGAACAGAACAGTAACCATAGCTAAACTAGGTCATGAGCTGTTCAGTAAACAGGCCTTGTTACCAATGAGTATCACAGGAACTAGCAGGCCCAAGATGGATTCCAGATAAAATACAATTCCATACATCCATCCATTTACCAAAGACGCACAGCTGTACTACAGCATTAGGTTTCTTTAGGTGTATAATAATCCCATTTCCTCCTAGACACCCTGGCTGTGGAGTATTGCAGACAAATCAGCAGCATAATTCATTTTTAATGATTATTCCATTTCCCCTGGAACACCTTGCCGCCATAGGTTTTTTAAGGATTATTCCATTTACCCATGCACCTCTCTCTGACTACCCCAGGTGTCTCCTTAAAAAAGACGGAGATAAAGCAAAGAGCTATATCTGCATGTTTTACTACCTGATTTGAAATGAAATTTTATTGTGTGGTTTGACCTTATAATGTTTGATTAAATTGGTATTTATTACATAAGTAACCAACCACACTAGGATTGTATTTGTCTGTACTATTTCAACCTGCAACATTGCCATGTTTCACTAACTACATGTTTTTCTTGCTTGGTTGCTTTTAAGTGCACAAGCGAAGAGACTTCACATCACCCGCAGTTCTGACAGAGAGAAGGCCTTACCGTTACTTCCTTCTTCCAAACTCTTCTGTTTGTGCATCTTAGTACCTCTGCCAACTTAGAGCGTAAGAAAGCCCCAAAGAAAGTTGCTCCTGAGAAAGTGGCCAGTGAGAAGAAGCAGCTTTCCATCTGTGGTGTGCCAAACACAACCTATTTCGGGAGACATGTGCCTGCCACACCGGTCTCTGGGAAGGAACCTAGGAGCAGCACTCCTGCATCAACAGCACCTCCCAAACTAAGCCCAAGACCATGTCCGTCATTGAGGCAGCCACTGCAATCATGGCAACTCTGATGACCAACAATATAACCCAATTGTTTCAGGAAACAGAGCAAAGTGGACATCAGGCGCAGCTAGCAATAGTATATCTTCCTGAAGTTGGAGCAGAACAGGAGGTCGAGCTTGCTGCCAAGCAAGAACCTCATCTTTTAGAATCAATCGCTCTCAGATCTGCAGCAAGAAAAAGGAAGGGTATAATCCACCATCTTCTCCAAGCACCACTTCTGATGACGATGATAGGGACATGGAGAAGACCCCGGCAAAGTCTGGGAGATGCCAGGAGAGACAAGGCTAAAGAAAGGATCTAGAAAGCCTTAGAATCATAGAAGGAGAAGAAGAAGATGATGAGGAGGATGATGACAACGAGCCAGTCATTGTGGAAGCTGGCACAGAGGAGTCTGACATTACTATCCAACCAGCTCTGAGGGGTGTAGCACAGGCAGTACCACCAGCTCCTATATTTGTAAGACCCCAGCAGAGACCTGCACCAACCTGTACCTCAGTAGAATAATGCACTGCAGAGAGGCAATCAACACACCACCTACCTCCAGTTCTTCTTCAGGCATTGGCAGTGGCTTAATAGGAAAGAACATTGGGATATGCTGTATTTGCCACACGAGTGTTCGTGAAGGTAAGACTAGCTCACATTACAGTACTGGAGCCAGATGATCCATATGAAAAAACATCACGAAATCCAGTGGGAGTAGCATCTTAAAAAAATGGCTGAACATGGTTGCAGAGGTGAAGGTGAGGAGAGCCTGGAAACATCAGCTACAACTAGTCAAATCATGGTCGAAGGTGAGGAAAGAAAGGGTGACATCCTCATGCAAAGCAGCCCGAGCAGTGTGCCAGAAATACCCACCTCAGCAACCTCACAATGGCACAGGAAGACTCAGTATCAGATGGAGACACCTCAGCGTACAGTGACTGCACCATGGCTCTTATTGAGTCTACTACCACCTACATCTCAAAAGTCACCTGTGTCAGTTGCTCCACAAAAGAAGGACATCTGGGCTATAATTACTGGCATGTTTAGGCGGGAGGGGCACTTGACTGTGATAACGCGTCCCTTATGACTAATTTACTCACTTTGGGACTCGTTTTGGGCCAATGAATCTTTTGATCCTGATTGAAGACACCTTAGGATGAGATAACTAATCAGCATGTCAATCAATATGTCAATGATGTCATCAAGGTTCACAGTAATACGACTATTCAAATTAGTCAAAGACATTAATAAAACTCGGAAACCACCATGATCTTGCAGTCATGAATAACCACACCAGTTTAGTAATATTATTTAAAGTTCATTCCCTATTGATTAAAATTCTACTAGCAAGTTTATTAGTCTCAAAACCAAGAAACACATTAGCATAGTCACAATATGGCAACTCTGATAAGATTTCATCAAAGCAAGAATCACGAATATTAGAATATAGCACAACGTCAACATAGGTTATCAAAGAATCATTATCACGTTATTCAACAAAGCATAGATTTGGTCATTTGTCTATTTGCGTCAGTTTAGTGAACCCCTCATCTAACCTCAAATTAGCATTGGCATGTTGGGCTTCATGCAAAACAATTCAGCAACACCAATTTAGAAAACATCTAACTATGGTTTCTGTCAAAAGAAGCAATTGGTACCTAGAAAGGAAAAGCAAACATAAAATTACAATTTCATTGTCATATAGTTACCCTCCGTATTGGATTCAGCACTCAGGTTCGGTCTTCGTCCTCAGGACATCAGTTGATTTGCCATATGGAATTCAGCAGTAGGGTAAAAAAAGGGGGGCACTTCCCTCATAAGGAGTTAAAGTGTAAATGGGCAATTATAAGGCAAGGATGGTTTTAAGAACCAAACAGCAAAGTCTCCATGTAGAGTTACAAAGTGTCTGGGTCATAGCAAATCGCATTAGCATCTCCCTAACTCTCTCTCTCTAGTCTACAATCTCTCCTGTTCTCTCTAATTCTCCTCTACAGTCTCAACTATTTCCTTGTGTCAAGGGTTTTTGGGCTAGATGTAGGAAGCATTTTTCATGGTGCAAACTGCAAAAATCGCAGTTTGCGCCATGCAAAATGCTCATCGCGATGTTCATTCACAATTTGCGAGTCGGTACCGACTTGCAAATTGTGAATGTGACTCGCAAATAGGAAGGGGCGTCCCCTTCCTATTTGCGACTCGCATCGCGATGCTAAATTGCTTTGTGACCGCGAATGCAGTCGCAAAGCAAATTCGCAGTTACCACCAGTGTCACACTGGTGGTAACCCATTCGCAAAAAGGAAGGGGTCCTCATGGGACCCCTTCCCCTTTGTGAATGTTGCCAAATGGTTTTGTTATTTTTTTTATTTTGCAACTCGTTTTCCTTTGAGGAAAACGGGCTGCAAAAAAAAAAATGCTTTATTTAAAAAGCAGTAACAGACATGGAGGTCTGCTGTCTTCAGCAGGCCACCATCCTTGTGAGTGCAGGGACTCCCTATGGGGTCGCAAAATGAGACCCACCTCATTAGTATTAATGAGGTGGGTCTTTGCGACCCCATAGCGATGAAGACTGGCTAGTGCGCAAGACCAGACTGCGTAAAGGCAGATCAATTAAAGTGAGACCCACCAAAGATCAAGTGGCAGCAGAGCAGGCCCGAACAGTATCTGGAGCCGAACTCCACAGTATGAACACCTTTACCCTTCTGGGCAATGAACACCCACTGGAGTCAGGATCGGACTCTGGTGGCTCACATTCACCGACTGCTGGGACTGTCCATGGTCCAAATGTCATCATACAGCTCGTGGATGACTTGTAAAGCAAGCTTTCTTGCCTATGGGGAGGTGGCCTGGAGACGCTTGACTGCTGCTGGAGTTTTGACTCGCCCCGAAGGTAAGGCAAATTGTTTGTGGGGGGAGGGGCTGGATGCTACACCCTAAGATACGGGACACACAGTGGGGAAAACAGCAAGCACTGACATTCCCACGCCCCACAAGGTGACTCTGAGATTAACCTGTTTTGCCCGTGTTGTTTTCTTGTTTCTTCTTGGTTGTTTTTATGGGGCACTTGGTCAGAGACCTTTATGTCGCAAAGCAATTCGCAGTTACCACCAGTGTCACACTGGTGGTAACCCATTCGCAAAACGGAAGGGGTCCCCATGGGACCCCTTCCCCTTTGTGAATGTTGCCAAAAAGTTTTTTTCAGAGTAGGCAGTGGTCCGATGGACCACTGCCTACTCTGAAAAAACGAAACCAAATGGTTTCGTTATATTTTTTATTTTGCAACTCGTTTTCCTTTAAGGAAATCGGGCTGCAAAAAAAAAAAATACTGCTTTATTTAAAAAGCAGTCACAGACATAGAGGTCTGCTGTATTCAGCAGGCCACCATCCCTGTGAGTGCAGGGACTTGCTATGGGGTCGCAAAATGCGACCCACCTCATTAATATTAATGAGGTGGGTCTTTGCGACCCCATAGCGAATCACAGACAGTGTCTGAGACACCGTTCTGCATCCGATTTAGCGAATCGGAAATTGCGAGTCTCACCGACGCGCAATTTCCGATTCACAAAATCGGAACATGCTACATCTGGCCCTTTTTCCCTTTTCCGTGTCCAGTCCCCTAAAATTTTATTGGATGCACTGGTACCCCACTATCTCCCTCCAATAGAGTTTAAATTAGCTCATCAAATTTGTCACCCCATAACCGTTCTCACGTAGTTTATTGGTCCTTATGATTGACGTCTTCAGCAGGTAGAATGTCCGGTATGATTTCATACTCTTGTGGTCTTCTTTGCATCTTTAGTCGGTAGCTCCATTGTCTGTACCGGTTCAGGCGACCTTGTACCTGCAAGTAGTCTACACTGTTGCGTCCAGCAAGAATGTTTCACTAAGCCAGTTGAATTTCATGGGAACGGATCTACTACAGTTACATTCATCTTCTAGTTTGGAGGAAAACAAGAGTTCATTTCCTTCAGCAAGTCAGCACACTGCACGTTAGAGAAACACATTTAATATGAAAGCCAGGCAGCTAGGCCTCGACTCATGCTAACTAAGGCCTAATGATTTATTAGCAGAACTTTTACATATAACCTATTTATTATTAGTGCAAAATCATATTCTATCATAATATTTCAATATTATTAGTCAGTTTCATTAGTCGTTGTATATATTGGCGGCCATTCTCCGTGGGCACATTTCAAGCGCATGTTTTAGCAAAATACATTAATACATTTTCTATGTAGCATTATTACACATTAGTTCATATGCATTTCATATTAATATAAGCTACGCTCTCCCAACCGCAACCACCCAATGGCACTTTTGTGCAATGGGAAGCTTGCAAAAATGTTAGTGCTGGACCTCCTTCCTTTTTCTTTTGTAGAAGGAGTGGGGTCCTTAGAGTATGTAGCAGCAATCTGCCTGGAATGAAAGGTTTCAAGTTGGACCTATTTTGACAGAGTTGCTGTTCCAGCGCTGCACCATAATGGGCTGCAATTGGTTGGACAAGCTTTGCAGCAAAGTGTAGTCCACACTATCTACCTGACAACAGACATGTGGACCAGTTGTCAGGTGACTGATTACATGTGGCTCTCTTTGTGGAAGTAAAGCAAAAGCTATCTACATGTATTGGCCCATGGTGAGATCACACACAGCTGCAAACATCTTAGATGAATTTAATAGCAAGGTGTCTGAGTGGCTGCAACCCAGACGTCTCCAAATTGGATTTGTTGCCACAGACAATGGCAGTAACATGGTCAAGGCAATGGCAGATGGTGGCTATTTCAGGGTCCTGTGTTTGGCGCACTGCGTGAACCCGGTTGTGCAAGACTTTCTAAAAAAAAGAAGGCATAGGCCCTCATTATGAACACTGCGGTCGAAACCGCCATGTTCATGCTGGCAGTCAAACTACTGACCGCCAGCGTCCCTGGATCCCCGCCGGCCATATAATGAACATTCCTGTGGGCCGGCGGACGGAAACATTGTTTCTGCCCGCCGGCCCACGGGAATGCCTGGCTGAGACATTGACGGCAGCTACACATGGAGCCACCGCCAATACCTCTGTGCGGTGGGTGCACCTGCACCCGTAAGTGACCTGCGCAATGGGGCACTGCACAGGGGCCCCTGCACTGCCATTGCCAAGTGCATGGGCAGTGCAGGGGCATCCAGAGGTGCCCCGGTGCACCCCCTCCGCCAGCCTTTCCCTGGTGGGGAAACCCGCCAGTGAAAGGCTGGAGGATTAGGGATCATTATCCGAGGGGCAGCACCCCTGTCCTGTCGGATAATGATTCTGACCGCCGCCAGGCTGCCTGACGGAGCAGCCTGGCAGTGAGTGAGGGGCCGCCACTGTTCATTATGTGGCGCTGTGGCCCGCCATGCCGGCTGGTGGGTTTTCCTGCCACCGCCGACATGCTGGGCCATACCACCATGTTCAAAATGACCACCATAGTCAGCAACATACTGACCACCTGCAGATGAATCTGCACTCATTTCAGCCATTCTTTTAAAGCCCGGAAACAGTTGCGGCTTATTCAGCATGGTAATAGAGTACCAGTTAAAGTCCTGATGCAGGAGGTGCCAACCTGTTGGAACTCAACCTATTATATGTTGCAACATATGTTAGAGCAGGACAGACAGAATAATGACCATGCAATTCTAAGAGGAGGGGATGCAATTGGGAAAGCTATGACAATGGATGTAGACAAATGGGGCCTTTTTAAATACCTGACACAGATTCTGCTCCCTTTTGAGGTTTTGACACAGGAAGTTAGCAAGGAGGACAGTACGATGGGCCAAGATATCCCGTTGTTGCATCTGCTACAGGACCAGCTAAAAAATGTGTCTGAAAGGTTTGCACTCGAAGGTGTGAATGAAAAGCCATAACCGAATGCCTTGGTTGAAAGCCTAAGCTATAGCTTGACTTGTAATGCAAGACTGCAAAATGACAAAATCTCATCCAAAGAGTACATTTGTGCCATCCTACTTGATCCATGCTCCCAAAAAATTATTTCCTCTTTCATTCCTTTTTCTGAAGGGAATGTTTCAAAATATAAGAGGTGGCATGTTGAGTAAGCCAGAGAATGGGAAGAAGAATGGTTGGAACTTAGAGTTCCACTCTGCAGTTCTGGGGTGCCGCCTTCAACTTCCAGAGAGGGCAGTCTTGTCTCACAGCAGCCAACACCAGCAACAAGAACACCGGCAACAACATCAGAAGAATCTGACCCTACCTCTGCATTGGCTTGGTTTCAAGTGGCAGGCCTTAAGTCCAGTGCAGAGGCAAAGGCAAAAGAGGTTGAGCAAGTGGCAGCACCAATGACACTTCAAACGATGTTCCAGGAGTATTTGGATGACCCAAAAGAGAGGTATGTGGATCAAAACCCATTGGTGTAGTGGTATGGGAAGATGGGCCAATGGCCAGAGCTCGGCAGGCTGACAATAAAGTATCTGGCTTGTCCTATAGCCAATGAATATGCTGAATGTGTGTTCAGTAAAGCTGGTGCCGTTGTTACAATGAGAAGGATAGTCTTTCTCCTCAAACATGGAGAGATTAACCATGATCAAAATGAACCAGCATTGTTACCACCTGAATACACCATTCCCAAAACACAAAATGAGGAGGAAGACAATGAATAGTCAGAATCAAGTGTCTTTGCTGACCAACTTCTGGGTGAACCACCTGAGTTTGAGGACAAACTCTACTTCCCAGACAGAGTATGCCAGTGCAACCATAGAACTTTTAAATGATTTATCATTGAACTTCTTTCGTTATTGGCAAAAAAAATAATTGCTAGTGGAACATCATGTTTGTGTCGGATTTATGCTGCTCCACCATTTATTAGACACATATTTATATGGTCGGATTAGAGTTGGATCTGTGTGCAGTGAAGAAGCCCCCACATTTCCTTCAGGACATTGAAGACAATGCCTGCTTCCCTCACATGCCATTGCCCACCTTTTTATTTTACATCACCTAGCAGGGCTGCCTCAGAAGATAATTGATTAAAAGACTGCTAGTGTAAATGCCAAATGCCAATGTGTTGCTACTTGCTACCAATGGAGGAGATATTATTTTGTTCAACCACCATGCTTGGACTGGAAAAGGTATCTACTAACTATTGCACCAATGAGTGGTGATATATTGAGTGATTGTGAGTGATGATTGATTTTGTATGTTGTGGCTGACAGTGAGGAAGGGAGATCAACAAATTTGCAATCTTGATTCTGATGATTTGCAATGTTTGCGGGCTGATGAGTGATAATGGTTTCCTGAAAGTGAGTAGTCTTTCAAACTTAGTGAAATGTATCTACAGGTTCCACTCCTTGTTTCTGGTTCCTCAGACCAGACAAGTCACTTTAGTTACCAAACAAAAATCTACACAAAAACTCCAGTTCTGTTTCTCTATTTGTTCTTCAACAGCAGTGCACGTGACTGCACAGGTCTATCTCACTTGGTTTTGGACTGTGACGGAGTTTCTCAGAATCAGATGAAGGAGGGAGGAAGGACTCAGGGAGAGGCTACCTAAACAACTAGGAGGAGGAAGTTATTGGCTTCAAAGAGAAACCATGAAGATGGCAAAGACTCTGAGGCCTAGTACTCACTTAGCTCTGTGGACTGGAGAGAGGTGCATTGATTTGGGAAATGCTGCCGAGTGTGTGTTTGCTGCATTGCTTGCTCAAATGTGAAACTCTTCTTTATGTTCTTGCTCTGCCTCTGAGTCTTCTTGGTACACTTCTGACTCTTCACAAAGCTTACCTTGCTTCCGTTTGCCCATCTCTGTTATAATACAGTTTCTGTTTTTTTTTTCAACATGCATGCCTTCTCCCAGTCCTTCCTGCACAAACAAAACTTGGTTAAAGCTCAAGGCTCCACCTTACCTACCGGACAGGTTCAGCGTGGCACCCAAGAGTGACAGACATTCAAAAAAGAATGGCAATGCACTGCCCAATTTGGCAATACAATATAATTTTCCTTTTATGGTCTCAGTCTTCCTAAAGTGATGATATAAATGACCCACTAGCTGTTTTCCTTTAACTACTTGATAAGGTTTTGATTAATCCTGCAGTTGGAGTTTGCATAGGTGGGAGTGGCACCTTCTGTCATCCCTGTTAGCACGCTAGCCTCCTACTACTACCTACCGCCCTCTTAAGATGCCACCTTGGGAAAAACCCTGCAGTGAGAAGACTCCCTCACTTCATCCATTCAGGCAACAGAAGAAATATGGATTGAAATTAACTTGTTTATATAGTAATTAACTCCTACTAAAAAATATGTTGTCTATGTGTATTTATGTTTTTGAAGGCAAAATAGGCAATGGCAACCATCTCCTAGTGACACAAAAAGGAGGATGGACATAGTGATGAACAATGCAAAGACTCACCCACAGTCACAGATCTCGGTTTAATCCATTGTTCTTTTGCTCACCATGCCGCTCCAGTTTGGACCCAGCCATATGTAAATCAGTCTTGACCCTGTTCCTCATGTGAACTGTCCAGCCCAACCTGCGAGGCCAGGTCCTCCCTGTAACAGAAACAAACATCCTGGGACCAGTTTCAGGGTATCATCCTTCATCAGCCAGGTTAGCTTGAATCCAGTGGCACAGTGAGCACAGGACCCACGTCTGGGCATACCCTTCCCACTTAGGGCAACTTTAGCAACACAAAAGGATGATGGGTGGAGTGCTGAACCATGCAAACACCCACCCCCAGTCACAGATCTGGGTTTAATTCATTGTTCTTTTGGTCACCATGCTATGCCAGTTTGGACCCAGCCATATGCAAATCAATCTTGACCCTGTTCCTCATGGGAACAGTCCAGCCCAAACTGCCAGGCCAGGTCCTCCCTGGACCGGAAACAAGCATCCTGGGACCAGTTTCAGGGTATCACCCTTCATCAGCCAGGCTAGCTTGAATACAGTGGCGCAGTGAGCATGGGGCCCATGCCTGGGCATACCCTTCCCACTTAGGGCAACTTTAGCAACACAAAAGGATGATGGACGGGGTGCTGAACAGTGCAAACACTCACCCCCAGTCACAGTTCTGGGTTTAATTGATCGTTCCTTTGCTCACCATGCCACCCCAGTTTGGAACCAGCCATATAGGAAGGGTATGCCCAGAGGTGGGTCCCTTGCTCATTGTGCCACTGGATTCAAGCTAGCCTGGCTGATGAAAGGTGATACCCTGAAACTTGTCCCAGGATGCTTGTTTCCAGTCCAGGGAGGACCAGGCCTGGCAGTTCGGGCTGGACTGTTCCCATGAGGAACAGGGTCAAGACTGATTTGCATATGGCTGGGTCCAAAATGGTGAGCAAAAGAACAATGGATTAAACCCAGATCTGTGACTGGGGGTGAGTGTTTGCTTTGTTCAGCACTCCGTCCATCCAGGTATTGCTGATGCTGCTGGCTGTCTGGGGGGGGCCTGCCACTATCACTCCCCTGTTTGCCCGGTGCCGCCCTGCTCTGCCATGGTGCTGGGTGGTACGGTGAAGAAAGGAAACATGAGGAGAAGGAAGGAAGAAGGAACTAAGGAAGTAGAGGGGAATAAAACAAAAATATAAAAAGTCACAAAAAGCATGAAGAAAACTAAAAAAGCACATAAATATACACAGACACAAAAAGATACACTAATACAATAAATAAAAATGAGGGGTAGATTAATTAGGGAGGTGGAGGATTGAAAAGATTATCAAGGGATGAAAAAAACAGGCCCAGCTCCATAAACAGAGAGAGATACAAAATGGCCACCCCCATGCGAACTACGTGGTGCACGTTGAACACAAGTATGTACTTCGCATTCTGTTTGATGTAGTATTCTATGTGAACAGCCGCAACAAGAAACTCCGTCCGCCCGCACAATTCTGTGTAGCACGGCAGAGTTTTTTGCCACTCAGCGTAGTTCTGCGTAGCACAACTCTGTGCATTCCACCCAGGCCTAGTTGTTAGCTTGATCTACCTTTATTACAGGCATATTGGCTACTCCTTTACATGATTACAAATGTTAGGTTGACCAGGGTTATTATCACACTTGTCACACATGGTGAATTTCCCTGCTTCTTAATGTGTTACCTGCTCAAAGAACACTTTATATACCTTATTATATGAAAAGTGGACCAAGCTTGATTGTTCACTCTCTGACTATACTAAATGCTGCATGCTGTCTCATAAGTGATTGTTTCCCCAAACATATCCTTACAAATGACCCCAGAACCATTGTGGGAATAACATCTGCCATTGAGAGTATGTTAACACGGGGCTGAAAGAGGTGATCAGGAGTCCATGCAACTTCCAGATCGTGACTTTGCAGAAAACAAACACGAAATGGTGAATAGTGCAGTGTTTAAGAAACATCAATCAAATAGTCATTCCACGCTATCCCGTGGTACCGAACCCTGCCCTAATCCTATTCCAAATTCCCCAGAAGTGGAGTGGTTCCCAATCATTACCCTTTGTCAGACATTCTTTCTGATTCACTTTCTTTAATAGAACCAGATTCTCTTAGAGCTTCGGTTCCAATAGAAGGCTTCCACGTGGTATCATGCTCCTGAAGAGCACACAGAGAGCCCACCATATTTCAATCATTTACTCAGAAAGAATTTAGACACCTTACATTTGCCATGCAGGTCGACCCGAAATCAATACATCTATGCATGTATGATCTGCTCATTGCATCAATGACAAAGGAAGCTTGTTGGCAAGACAACATCGCCCTGCTCAACCATTTAGCTAAGAAGGAGCATAAAGTTCCCCCAGAAAAGTTGCAGTATTGTCAAGAAGTCAAGCATCTGGGACATCAAATTGAGAAGGGAATGAGAAGAGTGTCCCTCAGGCACATTAAAACAGTCCTTTAAATGAAGTTCCTCACTACACAGTGAGAAGTACAAATGTTTTTGCGCATAATCGGCTACTGCAGGCAGTGGACCCCAAATTTCTCACTTGTGGCAATGTCAATGACCTTTACCAAAGCATGACAAGAGCATGTGAGCCTTCCAGGAGCTCAAAAAACTTACTTTGCAGTGCAACAGCTTTTGGAATGCAAGACTAAAGTATGAATTAAAGAGTTCTTACTCTTGTCATAAACAAGATGGGTGTGCTTTGTCTGTTGACACAGATGCCTGGAGAGTTCAAAGGTCCAGTTGGCTACTTTTCAGCAACTTTTGATCCTGTAGGCAAACTGAAGGGATCATGAAGGGTCATCTTCTGTGATTGTGCCACACTCCATTGAAATTTTCATTACTTGTACCCGCACATAGCATTTGACCAGCTATGAGAAAGCCATTTTGGCTACCAAAAATGTGTCGATAAGCAGATGCATCACTCTAAACCCTGCTTCTTTGTTGCCCTCACCAGATAAGGAAAAAGAGGGTGATTTTGTTCATAATTATAAAAACTTTACCTAGTTTTTCAAAAAGTCAAGATCAGACATACTGGATGTTCCTCTTCCTGAATCTGACCATACCTTGTCTTTCAACAGTTCTTGCTTGAGAGACCGACATGGCATTTTGAGAGCCACATAGTCTGTACATATACTAAGAAGTGTTGTGGAAGCATCCTACCTGTGCTGTGTAACTTCTGCACAAGTAGCGGAAATTGATTTCCCTTACCCAAGCCTGTTGTACAACAGAAGGCTTGTGAGTTACCATTTACACTGACACATGATATGTATTCAGTGTTATGCATGACTTTGGTAAGTTGTAGTCAGAGAGACGGTTCATGACCTCCACTGGCTCACCAATAAGGAATGGGCTGTATGTCTCCAACTTGTTGGAATCTCTTCAATTGCCAAAGGAGATTGCTGTGGTAAAGTGTGCTGCACATAAGAGCGGAAATTATTCCATTACCTAAGACAACCGCTCTGAGGATTAGATTGCTCTATGTTGCAATCTTCAGTCTAGCACTTTCCTCATGGATAAGCCTTGCAATGCTGAGGGAGAAATTGTCTAAAACATAAGATTGAACACTGTACAGGCTTTCAATGAGCTGAGGGAATTGCAACACACTGCCCCAGTTATCGAAATAGCAAAGTGGGAAAAGGTGGGACGAGTGAAGGATGCTGGTGACATTTGGGTATCGAGTGATAGGAAGCCTGCACTTCCCGACTCCTTATCACCTGATATGGTAAGACAGATGCATGGACCTACACATGTGAACCTGTATTCCTACATAGGAACGGGCTATATGTCTCCAACTTGTTGGCAACTCTTCATGTGCCAAAGGAGATTGCTGTGGTAAAGTGTGCTTCGCATAAGAGTGGAAATGATTTTATTACCTAAGGCAACCGCTCTGAGGATGAGATTGCTCTATGTTGCTCTCTTCAGTCTAGCACCTTCCACATGGATGAGCCATGCAATGCTGATGGAGAAACTGTCTCAAATATGTTATTGAACACTATACAGGCTTTCAATGAGCTGAGGGAATTGCAACATATTGCCCCATTGATCTAAAAGCAAAGTGGGAAAGGGTGGGATGAGTGAAGGACGCTGGTGACATGGGTATCGAGTGATAGGAAGCCTGCACTTCCCGAATCCTTATTACCTGATATGGTAAGACACATGCATGGACCTACACATGTGAACCTGTATTCCTACACAGGAACGGTTTGTATGTCTCCAACTTGTTGGAAGCTCTTCATTTGCCAAAGGAGATTGCTGAGGAAGAAATTGTTTCAAACATGATATTGAACACTGTACAGGCCTTCAATGAGCTGATGGAACTAGAAACACACCATCCCAGTGTTTGAAAAGGCAAAGTGGGAAAGGGTGGGATGAAGGAAGCATGCTAGTGACATTTGGGTAACTAGAGATAGGAAGTCTCTGCTTAACGATTCCTTTTTACCTGATATGGTAAGACACATACATGGACCTACACATGTGGGACAAGACGGGATGGTAATGACCCTTAGATAATTCTGGTATAATCCATAGTTCCGTGCAATGGCAGAAAATCTGTACAACGGTTGTGCAATTTGCTAAAAACAGAATGTGGGCAAAAAGGTTGTAGTGAACATGAATCATATTGGAAAGTGTGATGGCCCCTTCAATTGTCTTTAGATCTATATCTTGGAGATTCCCCAATGCAACCAGCTAAAGTACATCCTTGTGATTGTAATCCTGTTTTCCCATTGGGTGGAGACATAACCCACCAGATGTGACAGTCTGAAGGTTGGAAAACTACTGTTGCGGGATTCGATACCGTGTTTTGGGGTGCCAGTTTGTCTCAAGAAAGTCACTTCAAGAATGTAGTCGCTATGTTCGACTTTAGGGATAGACCAACGATTCAATTGTAGTTACAGACCAGAAGCTTCAAGTATTGTCAAAAGACTGAACAGGACCATCAAGGCAAAGTTGGCCAAATCTTTTCCATCCACATCACTCAGTTGACCAGATGTGCCCCCTCTGGTATGTGTGAGCATTCAAAGCACGCCGTGCAAACAAGCAGGATTGTCTCCTTATATGGTGTTGATGAGGAAAGACATGAGGATTCCTTTGTTCTTGCTGCTCCTCTTGTGAATATCATAGATGATCTAGTTTTTGAGTACTGAAAGGGATTAGCTGATGTGATGTGTTCTATTTCTCATCAGGTTGATGCTGCTACTCAAGCTGGCAAGAATCTCCATGCCGTGATCTGAACCCTGGCGACGGGACTCGTGTGAAGAAGCACATTTGCAAGACGTGTTTGGAAGAGTGTTGGAGGGGCCCGTATCAAGTGATTCTAGCAACCAGCACTGCAGTGAAGTGTGCCAGACTGTGAAACTGGATACATCTCTCACACACCAGAAGGGTGAGAGGAGAATATGATGAAGCAACACTAACATCCACTAACTCCTCAAGTCCGCCCAAGTTTGAGATTTCTAAGGCATCAGATGAGGGAGATGAAGACCAGTCTGAAACCTTGCAGATCCCGGCAGCAGGATCCCAGCAGTAGTGAGAGTGGAATTATGGAACAGCTGAGATACCAGACTTTGGGCTAAGGTTGTGTCTTCGACGAGACAACAAGAACTCATAGCGAGCTGAATCAAATTGCTCTGGATCGGCTGCAGCAGAACTAGGGAGTGAGGTCGAAAGAGGGAGTTTCACCTCTGAAAGCAAATCAACTTCATCTGAACAAGAAATAGCAAGTGTATCCCAGAATCTGGCACTGATGGAAGATGTTTGGCCATGGGCAAGAACTAAATGAAAGAGACTGTTGACAGTTACTAAAGACCATAAACTATCTAAAAAGTCAATGAGGTAGAGGAACAAGAACTTAACAAATAACAAGGTGCTGATGATGAAAGACTAGACACAACAGTCGCTAAGAGGCCCAAAAGAGGGTGGTAGTAAACTTCAAATACTCAGGTTCTGATGGGAATTGACACTGAATTTGACAAATGTTTGACTGACATAGACAAACCTACTTGAGTCCAGTTTGTGCAAACTGTTGCCCATGTCAAGTACAATAGATAGATAGATAGGCTAACAGTCAGAGGACTGCAGCGACTTAGGCCTTCAGTTGTTGCAGAGTAAAAAATCAATGTTGTTACTGTGACAGTGTAGGGACCATAAGGTAGCTATAGAAGGTCCAATCTCTTCAATCAACATTCTGATCCTATTCTTCGATCTCGTTTGAGCTAATATGGTGCAGCAATGCTGCTAAATTGAGCTTGTAGATTTGGTAGTTGCCATTTCAGTCTCTACAGTTGGATGGCTCTTAGTCATCCATCTACAGGAGGGCGATGTTTCCTATATGCAAATTAACCTATCTGTTAAAACTGCTGTTAGCAAGCAAATGTATAAATGTAGAATATTACATACCCCTCATTCTGAAAGAATTTATAGTTACATCAATTTTCAGATGTTAGATGACTATGTCAAAAGAATGCAAGTAGAGAATTGTTTTGTGTCACATGGAGGTAGGACTTGCCTGAGGTATTGCCATGGCCAACCCTGTGTAAAACTGAGCCAAAAGTGGGCCTTTTTGCTTACAGGCTGCATACAATCCGAATCCTTTTGACTTGCAAGAGGTGCGGCCAGAGCCACAGCTAACAAACATGGACTGAGCAAGGAAGAGGAGGATGACGAAAGAAGGCTTGCATTGGGATGTGGCGCGTCGGCGCAACACTCTTACTGGGGGAATCCCGGGAATAGATGAGCCATGTACACGGGTACCTGGAGAAGTGAATCGACTCAAGAGAGCAGAGGGACTGTGACTTGAAAGTGGAGAGGATGTTCTGCGCTGCATTCCCATGGAGGTAGCGAGCTAGAGTTCGGGCATGGGGCAGAGGGAAGAAATCACGCAGGGAACCATAGGAACAGGTGTTTGCCTGGTGGCCACTCTGTCAGATACTTGTTGGGGTTTTCTTCACCTGACGAACCAATCATTTTGTTGTTGTTTTCTATTACTAAATAAGGCACTGGATATGTGCAACTGCATGGCATTAAAGTAAAACATACTACTAAAGCCCTTGAGTACCACCCTCTACCCTCACATGTCTCGGTGGCATTTGGAAGGTCAAGAGCACAAGGTAATAAAGGACATCACATTAGAACAAGAGCAATTAATGGAGAGCAAACCACTTACCTGCCATATATGAATTTTCTCTGAGGGTACCAGCGGAAACGACTCAAGTCTCCTGTCCTATGGAAGGGAAACAAAACGGCAGAAAAAAAGATCACTTTCGTTTTCTTTGGATCTCCTATGTATAAGCCCTTTATAACTACACTGTAGCAAACCCCAATAAAGAAACCTTTCACTAAAACAAACCCTTGAGCCTCTGGTGTTATAAAAGGACCTACCATTTCGCAATGCCCCTTCTGTTACAGGGCTCCTCCTATCTTCCAGCCTCGGCAACCGTACGATCAGCATACTTTCATTTAGCTTCGTCCTATTCCTTCTCTTGCAGCGTCTTGCTGAATCTATCCTATTAGCATAATTCTGTTAAATTGTTTTATAGTAATTATGAAAAGCCTTTAGAAGATGTGCCAATTGTGACAGGTGGAAATATGTATTTGTGGGGCACTAACCATGCTTATTGTTTCTCTTAAAAGTTTAAATGGAGGGATCAGCATGAGTATGTCATGAAATTCTTTACCCCGATGACTAACATGAGCATCACTAACCAAAGTATGCAAGATGTAACTTGCAAAATCAGTAAGGACGAGAAAAGATTTGTAGATGAATTAAAAGAAAAAATAAGACAAGTCAAAGAAAAGGAAAGTAAGGGGACTAAGGTAAAACCTAGTCAGGGAAAGGAGAAACAAAACCTAGAGAAGTCCACCCTAGGTTACGCATCGAAGTTGCTAAAAAAGGAACCTTATGCATGCGAAAAAGACAGGAAGGAAATGAGACAGTTGAAGTAGTGGGATGGAGCGAACGTGAGCATAGCTATTTAGTGAAAGGGAGAACATTTACTGAATTAGAGGTAAGTATTAAAGGCATACATTACGTGCATGACAAGTGAGCTTACTTTCAGCTGCTGCACAACTGGATAGGTAGTTGCTAAACGGCATTGGTCTTTCCTAGAATTTATCACACTGATGAGATGGATCTACAACTTGACCAGTATATAATACGAAGCCAGCGTAGCCTCAAGCAGCTTCTTAGCATAATTTTTGGAACATTAATTCCATCATTAGGAGTGGCCTTAAATGATGTAAAGGTAAGGAAGTTATCAACCTTAGTATGCAGGCTTGCTACTAATACTGCAGATGCACTAACAGTAATTAATAAAGAGGTGCTTGTTATGAAAGCTATAATAATTAAAAATAGACTCGTCCTAGACGTGCTTCTCGCAAAGGAGAGTGGAGTCTGCAAAGTAATTCACGCTAGGGAAAGCTGTGCTTACATACCAAAGTAGATAGAGAGCTTAACATTTATGTTGCAAATATTACTAACATTATGCATCAACTAACTGAACTGGAAGAAGCAGCAGTCTGGGAAGTAAAATGCTCCGTAGTTGTGTCTGTTGGGAAGGAATTTGCTAAAGTAGGTGAATTGCTAGAGAGCGTAGGTGGAGGTATACTTAAATTGCTTTTGACTCCTCTTCTCTGTGTATTAATTGGTATTGCATGTGTGCCTCCCTTCCTAAAGTTCTGCAAAATAATTTCATCAAATGGTGGGTTAAAATGTGGGACCAAGAAGCTATCAGCAACGGGGGGAAGAAAGAGAAATAGAATTGATGTAAAGGTTTAAGGAATCCAGAGCGAACTCTAGGATGCCATGATGGACTTGGAAGGTTCTAAGGAAAGGAATTCAAAATTCATGACAGTGTGTTGTAATAAAGATGTAGATGTGATGATTTAGAAATCATCAGAGGGGAGATTGTGAAAACTGTTCTTGAATTGTAGTGTTTAGTGTATTAGCAAGCCTATGCTAGCATAAGCAAGTTTTATGCTTTCTTCCATTTTGAATGTGCCATCGTAATACACCACACAACCACTGTTGTTGTCGTTTCCCTTGCTGTACTAAAGAATGGTGAGCTTTTACACTGAAAGACTGAAGCTTTTCCAATCACTCTGAATGCGATGTACCGAACCAAGGACAAGATGGCTCTCTCAGGCTGTATTTCATACTTTCTATCAACTAATGGTACCTGAAAAGACTCCTGGGATGACTGCATCTAATATAATAGTATTAAAAGAGAATCTTCAAATGTATTTTTTAGTAAAATGTTTCTTCTTGCTGGTTGCCTATTGGTGCACATCCTGAGAGCCATGTTCTTGTGTAGTGAATTTATGAAATCCTTTGTCTAAAGTCCTATAAAATGACCTGTGTTTTCACTGTTCGAAATACCCATTTTCCCCTATATTAGAAGTTAATCTATGCTGGATTTTCTATTGAACTTTACTTAGTGCTTTGTACTTATGATTTATATACTTTTGTACTAACTTATTGATGGTCCAGCTTACGTACTTCTGCTTTATATTCCTTAGATAAACCTTTTATACTTCAGCCCCTGTTTGTCATTCTGATAGAAAATTGTGAGAAATTGAGTTGTTGGTTGACTGTGGTGTGAGCACTGGTCAAGCAAAAACCACAATCCCTTGCAGGCTGAACGACAAAATGGCACTGATTTAACCTGTGCTTAACCCTGCGTAGCATGGCAAAAAACACAGTCAGGCTAAACTTAGAGGCAATGTGTTAATTATTTATGCAGTACACAAACAGCAACACAACACAATAAAAATCCCAAACCAATTTAGAAAAAATAGAGAACATTTTAATAAAGTATTTGACACCAAAACCATGAAAATCCAATTAGTAGAACCAGAGTTCTGAATTTGTAAAGTTTAAGGTTCAAAATAGCAAGTCCTCAGTTTTAGAAAATAGCCACCTGGGCACCTTTAGCACTACAACTAAGGGTCCAGGAATAGATGGAGACCTCTTAGGGGTTCAGGCTTCACTCAGACTGGGTACATGTTCAGGTTTAAGATGGTGGGAGCCTGTTATGCCCCTGTGGCTCAGAACAGGGGACCAGTTAAACTAGCCCTTGGAGTCACTTCTGGACTCCTGGGTGCAGGTGGTGATGCAGGGCTCTACAGCAGGGCTGGCCTCTGAACGTTCCAAGCAAGCTCCAGGCAGCAAAGCAGTCCTTCCAGGTGCAGCAGCAGTCTGGCAGAGTGCACAGCAGGTCATAGCAGCAGGCAGTCCTCTGAGAGTCCTTCCACAGGTCCAGCAGTGATCTGAGGAACCAGTCTGAGGGCCCTATTTTTGTACCCTGGTGCCCTGCTCCTAGAAGTTGGGAGAAGTTTCCAGAAGGGTTCTCTGAAGTTCCAGGAATTTCCTGCCTCCCCTGCCTGGCTCCTGGCTTGCTGCACTGACAATAAAGGGGTGTTAAGCCTATTGTGTGGGTTCAGCACCCAGACTATTCCGTTGCAAGTGGGAGTGTGCTTAACTTCCCCCCATCAAGTCAGTTAATGGCCCATTCAGGCTCTGCTAATGCCCCTATTGTGTGACTGTCTGGGGTGAATTCACAAAGTCCCAACTGTCCATTACACCCAGTGATGTGACCTAAGGCAGGTAACAGGTGCAGAGGGCTAATGGCAGGAAAATGCCAACTTTTTAAAACAGCACTGTTGGTATGCCCATTTGAGCTCCAACGGCTTTTCTCAGCCTGCATTGGAACCCATATGCCTTACTCAGGATTTCCCTGACAGCTATCAACCCGCAGCGCATTCTGCTTGTTGTTCCACATTGGAGACGTGACCTTTCGAGGCCACTGGCCCCTGCTTGTTGTTCTTTGCATAATTGACACAGAGTGCCTACAAACATAGCCGGACTGTTACTATAGATGGTTTTCCCTGCAGGGTACCATAGCCCATGGCTATCCCATTCCGATGCGGATAGGCATCTGGTTACCTTGGCAGTAACCTCCTCCCCTCAGGAGCAATTGTTGTCCTGATGATGATCCCAGCATTCTCTTGAGGGATCGAAACGTTGTCGACTGCAGTACCCTGACTTGTCCTTCTATATATTTCCTATTTATGTTCTTTTGAGGATGGGTACCCAATACATGTGGTATTCCCTATGTATACAATTCTATGTCACTTTATGTCACTCGATGAATGCCTGAGTGTATACAAAATAATTTTCTTGTGTTTATTTAAATGTTTTTGTGAGTATTACACTTTTCCTGATACCCTATGTTTCCACTAATGTTTGTTGTAAAGAATAATAAACATGGCAGCTTCATTATTGGTGAATCTAATATAGACTCTATGGTGGGTCTATATGATATTCAACTAAAATAATCTCTCTCTGTGGGACCATTGTTCTTTTTCAAAAAGGTTTACACTGGTCCCTAAGTAACTGAGGGTTTTTCCTTTGTTTATATATAAGAACTTTTTTAAAGTGGCATTTTCAAACTTGTACAAATAAATCCAACTTTACCATTAAAGAGAGTTTTTTATTGCAAGTTCATAGACACCAAACGTTTAATATCTACTGCCTCTGGTTTAGGAATTACAACTTATTATTTTAATAAGGAATCCCCAATGTTACTCTATGGGAGGGGTAGGCTTTTCAATAGTGAGAAAACAAATGTAGCGGTTTTTCACTACTAGGACATGTAAAACTAAAAAGTACATGCCCTACCTTTTAATTGCACAGCACCCTGCCCTATGGGCTGCCTAGGGCCTACTGCAGGGGTGACATATGTTATAAAAGGGGAGTTTTAGGCTTGGAAAGTGGGTTTAAATGCCAAGTCAACATGGTAGTGGGACACTGCCATAAGGCTGCAATGGAAGGCCTGGGACAAGGTTTAAGGTGCTACTTAAATGGGTAGCACAATAAGTGCTGCAGGCCCACTGGTAGCATTTTTATTACAGGCACGGGGTATACAGTATACCACTCTGCAAGGGAATCACATGTAAATTAAATTTTGCCAATCAGGTATATGCCAATCAAACCATGTTTTAGGTAGAGAGTACAAGCACTTTAGCACTGGTTAGCAGTGGTAAAGTGCACTGAGCCCTAGGGCTAACAAGCAAAAATCCAGCAAAGGGTGGCCCAAAATATTGATCATCCTACTGGGTGGCACATAGGGGGTTATTCTAACTTTGGAGGAGGTGTTAATCCGTCCCAAAAGTGACGGAAAAGTGACGGATTTACCACCAGCCGTATTACGAGTCCATTATATCCTATGGAACTCGTAATACGGCTGGTGGTATATCCGTCAATTTACCGTCACTTTTGGGACGGATTAACACTCCTCCAAAGTTAGAATAACCCCCAAAGTCTCTAAGAGGAGATCATTGGGTCCCGCTCCAGATGACCCACAACCAATACCAATCCTTGTAGCACCAGGACAAATTTCCTCGAACCCCCAGAAAAACAGTACTGCTGGCCCACACATAAGAGAAGAACTGCCTATTGTCAATCTACCCCCTGAGTCTTGCCCCAATGTTATTATTATGACCAATATCCCCCCCTCTATGGTCTGACCAGAACGAGCAACAGGGTGACCTGAAGAACAAGGTTATGCACTGGCTAGCGCAGAACAATCTCTTCTCAATGAACGATGCCCACAAGATAATTCTAACCCGGATAGTAGGGTGGGTTGGCCCGGGTGGGTGGGCCTCTTTGGGAAAGACCATGGGGGGGGATTGTATCATTATTAATTTCAGAAACCCCTGGATGGTGAGGGATATCCTGTGCAGGGCCTCTTTTTGCCCCTAAGACAGAAGTTCCCCGGAATTGCTCACGTTAGGTGTATTCTATAGACATCTGCAACCGGGCCAGCCAGGACTCAGATCCGCGCCCTGTATGCCGCCACAACCTTTATTGGCATACCCAGGCCCGAACGTATTAATAATGCACACTCTACCACCCCGGTACTACTAAACAATAAATACCAGACATTAAGTTTACTGTCAGATAACGACTGGCTGTTATGCAAGGGGTCTGCAGTCTGCGAGAGGATGAGGTTAAGGGCAGAGGAAACAATCAAACGTAAGATGGATATGAGCCCTAACAGGTTGTTATTACTCCAGCAGGGCTCGGATGATATGTGCTTTGGGGATACAACACATAATGGGGATGGGGAACCAATTGAAGTAGTTTCAAATGCAGCTAGCAGTGGTAGGGAAGAATCACGGAATCAGGGGCCTGTCGTTAACACCAATGGGCGCCACTATTTTGCTACATAGAATGTGCAGGGCCTACGTGGTAAAACTGAGACTGAAGAGTGGGGTTCATTAATTAGTAAGTTTGATGTGGTTTGCATCCAAGAATCTTGGTGTATCACTCCTGCCTATGTGCATGGATTTACCTCACACTCATTGCCAGCTACAACATCACAATCTGGGGGGGACAAAAGGGGGCTCCTGATGCTTATTTCTAATAAACTCCCTGTAGTGGTTAAAAAGACCTTTACGGAGACCACATACTTCCAATTGCTGTGGCTTAAGTATAAGAATAAGGTAGATATGGTCATAATTAACTACTATAACAATATCTTTGACGCCACCCGCTGTAGGGTTGCTCACCCCCTGGATCAAAGCCTAAATACATTTTCATACCCCATCAGCTCTAACCCCATTATTATTTGGGCCGGGGATTTTAATATCCAGCCTTACACCTGTACTTCCCCTGTGGACTCACTACCCCCGATGGGACAGGATTTGAACATTTTTGCCACAATGAGTATGGGGAGGACCTTAATTTGATGCTGTCCACTTTTGACTTAACGCTTATGGAACGAAAGCAGGGAGTTTTTGACTAAATAATTCCAACTCATAGGGCTCCAACTCATCGTCTGTTATAGACCACATTATTTTGTCATCCTTTGCACTAAATGGCTGTGACACACAGTATACCGAGCTGCCACTTCTTAGTGATCATGATTCGATCATTCTCCCTACCTTCTTTTGGGGGTCAAGGGATGTGTTTTATACCACCCCCAATCGGATTGAAGTACATAGAACCACTGAGGAGAGAAGGAACTGGAAAGATATTGAGCCTGCTGACATTCTGTGGGATATCATATGTGGCTGCCCACATGAAATTGGTTACTGCTTACAGGAGTATATCGAGGTACCTATGTTACTAAGATATTTTGGTACAATCACCACTTATGTACATGGGCTCCTGACCTACAGTACACAACATAAACGATCTTTGCATAAAAAGGGGTGTTTCAACCAGGCCTCCACAAAAGCCAGGAGAAATCTTAAACTAACCCTGCAGACATCTCCTAGAGACCCGATATTAAGCCACTCTGAGTAAAATATAAGAAGACACAAGAACAAAGGAAAAACGAACTAAGGGAAGAGGCATGGTCCAAAATAGCCCTGAGAACACAGACTAATAATATCAAACTGTTTTGGGAAACAATTAATGTCCCCTTCCTTTCAGAATGGATGCCATCAGATCTGGGATCAAGTGTAGACTGTGCAACATGGGTGGCTCACTACTCAGAGGTCTTTAAGGAAGGGCCTGGGTCTGTAGACTTAATTGGGCAGATCGAGCTGGGACAGCCCAACTATCCACAGATTACTACAGATGAGGTTTACTCTGCTATTTTAGCTGGCTCTGAAGGTAAGGCCCCAGGACCGGATGGGATACCAGTGGATGTCTTTAAACTTAACATCTATTTCTGGGTACCGATTTTGACTAGACTATTCAATTCGGCCATATCTGTTGACATTCCGTTGACATGGTACACATCCATTATTATACCAATATAGAAGAAGGGAGATAAGGCCGACCCTAAAAACTATCAATCACTTTCACTGCTGGATTCCTTTCTGAAAACATTTAGTAGAATCATATTGGAAAGATTAAATGACTGGGTCGTAGAAAACAACATTCTATCACCTGTGCAGTTTGGTTTTAGGAAAGGTCTAGGAACCATAGAGCAATGTGTTAACCTAGACCTAATTATAGGGATGTACACCAAGGCTAAAAAAGGTGCCTTATTTCTATGCTTTGCAGACCTCAGTAGTGCATTTCACTTAGAAGAACATACTCTACTATGGCCTAATCTAATTGAGGTAGGCGCCCCAAGCTATATCATCAATTTTTTGGGTCTCCTGTATAGAGATCTGACATGTAAAGTCTGTTTCGGCCAACTAGGAGAATGCACCACCTCTTTCAAATTAGAAAGATGTATCTGCCAAGGTTGAGTCCTTGCCCTGTTATTGTTCTCTTTATACATTAATGGGATAGATAAATATGTACAGGGCCTACAGGTCGATCCCCTGAAAGTGGCTGGATGCCCTGTGCCTGCCCTACTTTATGCAGACTATGTTATCCTGATCTCCAGAACACCCATGGGGCTCCAGAAGTTAATGTGTGGATTTGAACAGTTTATGTAATCTAAGGGCATGACAATCAATAAATCCAAAACATTTACTATGGCGTGTGGCAAAAAGGTAAAGAAATGCAGAAGTTTTTACATTCAGAACATGGAGATTAGTACTGTCAATTGCATTAACTATCTGGGAGTATTGTTTTCTAGCAATGGACAGTGGGACCAGCTGGTTTGTACGGGCAGGAACAAACTTAGAAGAAATTCAGGTGCTATATTCAGATTTGCTAGAAAACTAGGTAGCCGCCCCATAGATACTATGCTGGACATCTACAGGGCAAGAGTTGTTTCCATGGTTGCGTATGGTGCTGGGGTTACACCAAAAGCGCTCCCTTCCAATTAGAGGAGAATTGTTTCTTAAAACGCATGCTATGTCTACCCACATCAGCCTCTAATTGGATCAAGCATCAATAAATGGGCATACAATATTTGGAAGATGTTCTACAGGTGAGACCTCTGCTTTTATGGCATAGCATATGGTCTAAGTAAGCCACAGGCTTTACTAAAGATCTTACATTAGACTGTATGAAACTGGACTACGCCATGTGTATACCCTGGCTAGCTTTAATTGAATCCTCCTTTAAATCTGCTAGGTCTATAAAACATAATCCAGAGGACGTGCTGTCATTATCACAAAAATGTATCAAGGACACTTTTATGATATATAAGGTGAATGCTAGGAAGCCAACTGAATCTACCAAAAACTGTTGGTCTTTACTTATCTTACTCATTGAATGCAAGTAGGTTTGTCTATCTTTCCATAGTCACCAACATGCAGCAAAGGTTTGTGTTAATTAGACTAAGACTGGGCATTGCACACCACCTAGTAGCATTTCCCCAAACTAGGCATTACCCACTAGAGTCAGATAGATGCCCTTGTGATGCAGTTAGTAAACAATGCACAATGCATTTTGTCTTATTCTGTGAATTCTATGAACATCTTAGAATTACCTACCTTAAACCTCTTTTTTATGATCTTAACATAAGAACTTATCAGGATGCACTGGGATTCTTGCTAACCTTAGACTCCCCGAAGGTATGCTACAGGGTGGCAAACTATATCCTAAAAGCAATTCATGTTAGAAAAAGCCTTACTGCCCTTTAAAATTTGTTTAAAGTATAAATTGTATTTTATTTATTTTATGATTTAAATTTTTTAATTTCCAATCCTTTTATGCGCTTATTGATTAATGTCCTACTGTTTTGATTGTATTTTCTCATGCGCTTTTATGGCTTGCACTTGGTATAGCCGAATAAATATTATGAACTGAACTGAACTGACATTAATTACAGTTGTGCTTGTTTCACATTGCCTAAACCAATCAGAACTAAGACAAGGGAAGTATTTGCAACTAAATACATTTGGCAAAGCTCTCATAATTCTACATCATAGAGCTTTTCATAAACCTCACCTGTACAAGGAACAAAGGTGGTTACATTGTATGAGATTTTCCCTGGGACAGCTAGGTTTAACCCTGAGTTAGTAAACTTTTATTCAGAACTACTGCCCTTCCTAGTGGAACAAATTCATTTTTGTTTCTAGAGAGACATCAAAACTATACTAATATTCATGTAGTACAATGAAACCTCACAGACAAAATGGAGTCTGAGGCCTAAATTCTCCAAGTTAGCCAGAGTTCAAGTTTTCACAAATGCAAGCTGAACATTTCAGGAAAACTGCTATACCAGTCCCTTCCCCTTGGATGATTCACTAGAATTAGCAGAAATCAGCCCTCTAGAAACTTCATAAGACAGTCATCATCAGTTCTGAACTCTTCCATCTAGATTCTTTTAATTCTTTCATCTTCATGTGCACACAAATTTGTAATTCCCCCAATTCGATGTCAGCCCGCTTCGTTATTGTTCTGCACATTTTTGGTAGCTTCTTTTTCTCATCATTTGTCGCAGCCTTTAATAAAATTAATCTACATCCTTCAAGGAAAAACACATGCTGCTCCAATTGGTATTATTAGTACAGGAGTTAAGATCAGTTTAAGAATCCCTCCACCTATGCTTCCAAACCACTCACCTACCTTTGAAAATCCTCTTCCAGTGTCACTAAGTAGAGAAGCTATTCCCTCCCATGCAACAGTTTCCTCAAGATCTTGTAATTCATGCATACTGTTAGTACTGTTAATGATGTTCATAACTAAATTATCAATCTGGTTATCTACTCTAGGCATATGTACTCAGCACTGTCTTTAACGTAACACCTTGCAAACTTTGCTTTCTTTCACAAGAAGCATGTCTAATGCAAGACTGTTTTGCATTATCAGAGCCCTCATAGCAAGCAAGTCTTTGTTAATATTAGTTAATGCACCTGCAGGATTTGTGGGAAGTTTAAGTACCAATTTTTTTTTCTAAACTTTACATTGTTTAAAACTACTCCTATTAAAGGCATTAATGCACCAATTATATCTCCCAAAATCTTTCTGAAGCTTCACCTGAAGCTTCACCTGTTCCTTCCTTGCATCTAAACTGTTGGTTTGACATATCCTTGGGTAGACCGAGGCTGCATAGCAAATTCCTACCCAATTATGCAGCAATTAGAAATAAGCAAATTTGCCATACATAATATATTCCCAATACTTGATTCATGCACTGTCAGTACTGTGTCCTCACTAGTTCTGGTCACGATCATTCCAACCCACAGCCTCTACTGTCTCACTCCTTTCTGCTCTCAGACAATTCATACTTTCCCTCTCTTTGCTAGATCCAAATTTTACTTTGAAAGTAATTCTTTCCATCTTCCTTTTTCTTTCCCTTCCTTTCGTTCTTCTTTCACTCCCTCTATTGAAACTCCTTCACCTTTCTTATCTGTTTGTTAAGTCCATCTATGAAGACTCTAACAACCTGGTTACATTTGCATTAAAGCTCACGTGCACGTGGATTAGTCAATTTAGCAGGAGGCAATAAGTATTTCATTGTGTACTCTACTTTACTTACTCATTTGTAAAATCTCGAAAATCAATAGGCAGGGTTTGTCATCCATATACACTGGTTCGAAGAATTTGTTTCAGATACTTTTTCCTGATGGTGATTTATAATCAGAATAAAACAGCTAAATCAAATTTTAATGATAGAACAATTTCAAGAACGCATTACATGAGATAGCATATGATAAAGGAAGATGATAGCATGTAGAACCCTCAGTTGCAGACATAGGAATATAAGAACAAACAAGAGCCTTTCCACATGCATGAGTGTCACATATTCAGCAAGCATTTGGTAATACACATTATATATTTTATGTAAAATTCTCCCTACTAACTATTCTTGGTCAATTACTAGTGGGCCTTGTAAATGTTGGGCTGTAGGCCAGCAACATGGACTCAGGTAGAATTGGCTTTCCATCACTCAACACCCAATTAGCACTGGAATCCTTGACCCACCCTATTTTCTTACACTTTACTTTTCAATTTCAGGAGCCTTGTGCTGCAGTTCTCTGAGCTCACTAAAGACCACTACAGTATTCAATTGCATACTTGAGACTATCACACTTTCCTCACTGCATGGTTTATACAAGTGAAATGTGCTGCACTCAAGAGTGCAATATCTGGCAATCTGGTCTATATATTGGCTCCCTGCAGTAACAGAATTATCACTACTCTTTGTGGCAGCAAACTTCACAACAGCTATCTCTTTGGGCATCTGGAGAGCATTTGATAAGTTCATTACATACAGGCTATTGTGGGTAAGGAAAACAGAGGAGATCAAGAACACTTTCTGTCACCACAACTGCTGAAAGTTTTTCGCCACATCTAATCCATACTGACTGTCAGTATAAATGGTAACTCACAACCAATCAGTCTTGCAGCATGCCTGTTAGACCTTATAGTCTTAGGGTGGTCTTTCCCTAAACCTTTTGCCTGCTTGCTTCACATTTTTGGTGATTACTTTTTGTTGGCTTTAGGACTCTGAGCACTTTACCACTGCCGTGCAGTGCTAAAGTGCATGTGCACTCTCCTTAAAGCTTGGTTTAATTGCAATATATCTAATTGGTATATTTAAGTTACTGATAAGTCCCTAGTGAAGTACACTACATGTGCCCAGGGGTTTTAAATTAAATGCTAGTAGTGGGCCTGCAGCACTGCCTGTGCCACCCACCTAAAACATGTCCCTGGCCTGCCATTGCAACCTGAATAAAATGTTACATTGCCATGTCGACTTGACATCTAAAACCCCTTGCCAAACCCTAAACACCCCTTTTATTATATAGGTCCCCCCTAAGGTAGGCCCTAGGCAGACCATATGGCAGGGTGAAATGTAACTAAAATAAAGGACATATACTTTTAAAATTTACATGTCCTGGTAGTAAAAAACTCTCAAATTCGTTTTTCATTACTGTGAGGCCTACCCCTCTCATTGGATAATATTGGGGATTCCTTATTACACATACTACGTTCTAATTCCTTATTGAGAAGGTGTAGATGTATCATTTATAGTATCTATGGAATTGTAATGACAAATCCTTTTTAATGGTAAAGTCAGATCTATTATTACAATTTTGAAAATGCCACTTTTAAAGAGTTGGCATTTTCCTGCTCTCAGCCCTGTGTGCTGACACCCTGTCTCCAAAACACGTCTAAGGGGGTGAGGGGTGGCAGCTGGACTTGTGCTTTCCCTCTAGACAGTCACACACAAAGGGACCTGAGGTGTGACTGATGGGTCATCAACCTCCTGATTGGACATCCTGGGCAGGATGGGAGTGGAGGGGCTGACACACCCGAATAGGCAGTGTCCTGTCCCTACACAAAGGTTTGCATACCCCCTTGTAGTGTGTCTGGAACCCACAGCAGGAAGGGAGGATCTCTGTGCACTTTAAAGCCCTTCTTTGAAGACTTCCTCATCTCAAAATCACCACTGGGTATAAGAATTGGGATTCTGACCCTACCAACTCAGTACACTTCTGGACCTGTGGATACTCTGCCAGGAAGAAGGCAATTGCGCTGCTACAAGGACTGCTATACTGCTGTACTGGTGGTCTGGAAGAAGTGCTTTCTTACTGTGCTGACCTGCTGCCTTCCCTGGCTGGGTGAGAAGAATTGGAACCACAACACTTGAACCCAGAACCAGAGTGACTCCAAGGACTTTCTGGCTTGTCTCGTGTTCTTCTGAAGTCTCAGGGACACAAAAGACTTCCAAAGCATCACCTGCAGCACCTGGACTTTCCTTGCTGAAAGTCTTGCCCTGCCAAATGGTGCTAATCCAGTCCGGGGTCCTTGGAAGTGGGTATAAAGTGCTGGTCCAGTCCAAAATCCATGCATCAATGGCGTTGCTCTGCTTGGAGCCAGCACATCTCCATTGATGCCGACACATTGCTACTGCTGCGAGGATTGCAGACACTGCATCACCGTCAATGCTGGTGGCTCGCTGCTGCTGTAAAGATTAGAAATATCACATTGCCGACTGTGCGACGCCCCGCCTCCATTTCCGATGCAACTCTGACTTTGCTTGACTGAGAGCTGACGCATCACCCTCATCTAGGGGATCGACTCCAGCACATCACCTCCTTTGCTCCTTGCTTCTTGCTCTCGACATCAATGCATCGCCAAATGAAAGTACTGTTTAAGCAGGCAAACGCTGGTCCCTTTATCCGAACCATGCTCCATCGCGGTCGGCCTGACTTTTCAGATTTGACCTGGTATAGAGTGACCAGATTGCCCTGGTTGGAGCTTTATGCTTCTAAGCACTACAACTACATTTATTCTTTAAAAATTCATATCGTGTGTACTGCTAATTAGATTGTTGACATTTTGGTCTTGTTCTGTTCATTAAATAAAGATCTAAGCTGGTGTGGTACCTTTTTATGTGGTGTTTTCACTGTTTTTACTGTTTGAAGTTTTGCACAAATACTTTACATATTGCATTTTCAGTTAAGCCTGACTGCTCTATGTCGGGCCACCAAGAGGTGAGCACAGGTAAAGTTGGGTGTGTATCTGACTAGGATTGTGGTTCCTCCATGGACAGGGTGCATACCTTTGCCAACCAGAAACCTAATTTCTAACAATGCCCTTGTCAGAGCAATCAGTTTGGCCACCTGTGCAGGAGTTACATGACACAAGTAGGATGCTTCCTCAGCCCCATTCGAGGTACAAACAGCATATGCTGCTCAGAAAATACCATGTCTGTCTCTCAAGCAACAATCGTCAACAAATAAAGTGTGATCAGATCTCATGAGAGGTGAATCCAGGATGTCTGGTCTCGGCTTATTGCACAACTCTGTTACATCAGCACAACTGGGATCAAACTCATAATCCTCATCTCTGGGAGTGGGCAAAAGGGTTTCAAGTTTCAAAGTATTGCAGCTCCACAGCAAGACATTTTCAGCGGGCAAAATTATTTGTTCATAGTGAATGAGAGGCTATTTGTCATGTGTTGTGTTCAACTGCGGGTCATGAGGATTTCAGTGAGTGGGGGGCAGTGACAATAAGGGAGTGTCCTATTACAATGCCTTTACTCTGCTGTATGTTCATACTGGCAGCTGTTACCGCTTTGAGGTAACTATAAAGCACAGTGGTCAGTGTGTCAAGTGTGGCTGAAAGATATGCCACTGGCTGCTTCACTTCCCCATGCTTCTTTGTCAACACAGACAAGGCACACCCATCTCATTGTGACAATGCAGCACAACACATTCTAAGAGCGGGTGCACGGCAGATTAAGTTTTAAGTTTTTAAGCTTTTTGAATGCTTCCGTGCATACCTCTTCCCCTGGTACTGGGTCAATGACATCATTGTGCGTAAGTTTAAGTAGGTGCTTTGCCTCAAGGGAAAAGTGGAGAATCCACTGGTGACAGTAGCCCACAATTCCCAGAAACATCCTCACCTCTCTATATATTGTAGGCTATTTCATCTTTAGCATTGTGGAGATGTACTCATGCCTCATTCTCCTTGTTCCTTTCTTAATTAGTGTACTAGATACTGGACTTCTTTTTGGCAATACTGCAATTTATCAGGAGAAACCTTGTGTTCGCTCTCAGAAAGGTGATTGAGCAGTGCAGTTGTGTCCTGTGTACGTGCTTCTTTTGTCAAGCTAAATATCATTGATTTGCTGCCCCAATTTTGAACTGCAATACAACTTCAGGGTCTCTAGCTATTTCTTCTATGCCTGATTAAAGTGTGATGGGCTTTCTGTATGCCCTTGAGGAGCTCAACTCCACTTAATTATCTTACCTTGAAATCTGAACGCAAAGAGGTATTGGCTGTATTCATGTCAGGGAATAGATCAATGATTGTAAACCACTCAGCCTCTGGGGGATTTGGAAAAGGATTACAGCAGGGTTTGGTACCACTAAATTGCATGGAACGACTATTTTATTAATTTTCTTCAAATTCTGCATTATCCTCTGTTTTTTATTTGATTTCTGAAAAGCCATGATTGGAAGGTTACATGGACTCCCAATGACTTCTTTCAGAATGCCTTGTTCTAACATACTTTCAATGATTGGTGTGATACCAGCTATTGCTTCTGATGAGAGCCTGTAAGGGGGTGTCTGTGGGAAAACGTTGTGATCAGGTCAATTTCTCTCCATGTAGAAATCCTGCACTTCTTCCTTCAATGTTTCCTTTAAATCAGGGGGTAAATCTTATTTTGTGAATTCTGTGTCATCTGCCTGTTATTCCATCCCCACACCATTTGCTGTACAGTAAATCACACAGTTGACTTTGCACAGCAGGTCCCTTCTCTATAGGTTCATGGGACTTGAATCGCAGATTACAAACTGATGACTGTCTCTGATCAAACCTATTCTTGCCGAAACTATAGCTGAAACTTTATTAGTGTACTGCTGATTTGTGATACCTACAACTTGTATTTGCCTTTGCGAGACAGGTAGGTTTGGGACTTCAACTGTCCTAACAGTCAAATGGGTAGCCCCTGTATCAATCAAAAATGATGCTGACTGGCCATTCACCTTAACTTCTACATATGGGCAACTCTGTTCTGCCTCCAGAATTGCACAAAGCAAGCAATCCTCTTCTTCCCTGAGGTACCATCATTGTGGCTAGTCAAGTCATGGGGGCCTGCAACATGTGATCGCTAACCATAAATGGGCTCTGATTGAATATGGAATGGGGCTGGAATTTTGGACCTACATTTTGCACCTGTGATTGCCTGCGGCACATTTGGCCTCATGTAACTCTGGCTATGCATAGGATGTGAGAAAGTAGCCTCTTTCTAGCCTTGTTACCCCCACTTTTGGCCTGTTTGTGAGTGTATGTCAGGGTGTTTGTCACTGTTTTCACTGTCTCACTGGGATCCTGATAGCCAGGCCCCAGTGCTCATAGTGAAAACACTATGTTTTCAGTATGGTTGTTATGTGTCACTGGGATCCTGCAGGTCAGGACCCCAGTGCTCATAGGTTTGTGGCCTATATGTATGTGTCACTGGGACCCTGTCACACAGGGCCCCAGTGCTCATAGGTGTGCATGTACATGTTCCCTGTGGTGTGGTGCCTAACTGTCTCACTGAGGCTCTGCTAACCAGAACCTCAGTGGTTATGCTCTCTCATTACTTTCAAATTGTCACTAACAGGCTAGTGACCATTTTTACCAATTTACATTGGCTTACTGGAACACCCTTATAATTCCCTAGTATATGGTACTGAGGTACCCAGGGTATTGGGGTTCCAGGAGATCCCTATGGGCTGCAGCATTTCTTTTGCCACCCATAGGGAGCTCTGACAATTCTTACACAGGCCTGCCACTGCAGCCTGAGTGAAATAACGTCCACGTTATTTCACAGCCATTTTACACTGCACTTAAGTAACTTATAAGTCACCTATATGTCTAACCTTTACCTGGTAAAGGTTGGGTGCAAAGTTACTTAGTGTGAGGGCACCCTGGCACTAGCCAAGGTGCCCCCACATTGTTCAGAGCCAATTCCCTGAACTCTGTGAGTGCGGGGACACCATTACACGCGTGCACTACATATAGGTCACTACCTATATGTAGCTTCACCATGGTAACTCCGAATATGGCCATGTAACATGTCTATGATCATGGAATTGCCCCCTCTATGCCATCCTGGCATTGTTGGTACAATTCCATGATCCCAGTGGTCTGTAGCACAGACCCTGGTACTGCCAAACTGCCCTTCCTGGGGTTTCACTGCAGCTGCTGCTGCTGCCAACCCCTCAGACAGGCATCTGCCCTCCTGGGGTCCAGCCAGGCCTGGCCCAGGATGGCAGAACAAAGAACTTCCTCTGAGAGAGGGTGTGACACCCTCTCCCTTTGGAAAATGGTGTGAAGGCAGGGGAGGAGTAGCCTCCCCCAGCCTCTGGAAATGCTTTCTTGGGCACAGATGTGCCCAATTCTGCATAAGCCAGTCTACACCGGTTCAGGGACCCCTTAGCCCCTGCTCTGGCGCGAAACTGGACAAAGGAAAGGGGAGTGACCACTCCCCTGACCTGCACCTCCCCTGGGAGGTGTCCAGAGCTCCTCCAGTGTGCTCCAGACCTCTGCCATCTTGGAAACAGAGGTGCTGCTGGCACACTGGACTGCTCTGAGTGGCCAGTGCCACCAGGTGACGTCAGAGACTCCTTGTGATAGGCTCCTTCAGGTGTTAGTAGCCTCTCCTCTCTCCTAGGTAGCCAAACCCTCTTTTCTGGCTATTTAGGGTCTCTGTCTCTGGGGAAACTTTAGATAACGAATGCATGAGCTCAGCCGAGTTCCTCTGCATCTCCCTCTTCACCTTCTGATAAGGAATCGACCGCTGACCGCGCTGGAAGCCTGCAAACCTGCAACATAGTAGCAAAGACGACTACTGCAACTCTGTAACGCTGATCCTGCCGCCTTCTCGACTGTTTTCCTGCTTGTGCATGCTGTGGGGGTAGTCTGCCTCCTCTCTGCACCAGAAGCTCCGAAGAAATCTCCCGTGGGTCGACGGAATCTTCCCCCTGCAACCGCAGGCACCAAAAAGCTGTATTACCGGTCCCTTGGGTCTCCTCTCAGCACGACGAGCGAGGTCCCTCGAATCCAGCAACACCGTCCAAGTGACCCACACAGTCCAGTGACTCTTCAGCCCAAGTTTGGTGGAGGTAAGTCCTTGCCTCACCTCGCTGGGCTGCATTGCTGGGAACCGCGACTTTGCAAGCTACTCAGGCCCCTGTGCACTTCCGGCGGAAATCCTTCGTGCACAGCCAAGCCTGGGTCCACGGCACTCTAACCTGCATTGCACGACTTTCTAAGTTGGTCTCCGGCGACGTGGGACTCCTTTGTGCAACTTCGGCGAGCACCGTTTCACGCATCCTCGTAGTGCCTGTTTCTGGCACTTCTCCGGGTGCTACCTGCTTTAGTGAGGGCTCTTTGTCTTGCTCCACGTCCCCTCTCTCTGCAGGTCCAATTTGTGACCTCCTGGTCCCTCCTGGGCCCCAGCAGCGTCCAAAAACGCCAAACGCACGATTTGCGTGTAGCAAGGCTTGTTGGCGTCCATCCGGCGGGAAAACACTTCTGCACGACTCTCCAAGGCGCGGGGGATCCATCCTCCAAAGGGGAAGTCTCTAGCCCTTGTCGTTCCTGCAGTATTCACAGTTCTTCAGCCTCGTAAGAGCTTCTTTGCACCAACCGCTGGCATTTCTTGGGCATCTGCCCATCTCCGAGTTGCTTGTGACTTTTGGACTTGGTCCCCTTGTTCCACAGGTACCCACAGTCAGGAATCCATCGTTGTTGCATTGCTGATTTGTGTTTTCCTTGCATTTTCCCTCTAACACGACTATTTTGTCCTTAGGGGAACTTTAGTGCACTTTGCACTCACTTTTCAGGGTCTTGGGGAGGGTTATTTTTCTAACTCTCACTATTTTCTAATAGTCCCAGCGACCCTCTACAAGGTCACATAGGTTTGGGGTCCATTCGTGGTTCGCATTCCACTTCTGGAGTATATGGTTTGTGTTGCCCCTATCCCTATGTTTCCCCATTGCATCCTATTGTAACTATACATTGTTTGCACTGTTTTCTAAGACTATACTGCATATTTTTGCTATTGTGTATATATATCTTGTGTATATTTCCTATCCTCTCACTGAGGGTACACTCTAAGATACTTTGGCATATTGTCATAAAAATAAAGTACCTTTATTTTTAGTATAACTGTGTATTGTGTTTTCTTATGATATTGTGCATATGACACTAAGTGGTACTGTAGTAGCTTCACACGTCTCCTAGTTCAGCCTGAGCTGCTTTGCTAAGCTACCATTATCTATCAGCCTAAGCTGCTAGACACCCTATACACTAATAAGGGATAACTGGGCCTGGTGCAAGGTGCAAGTACCCCTTGGTACTCACTACAAACCAGTCCAGCCTCCTACATTGGTTGTGCAGTGGTGGGATAAGTGCTTTGAGACTACTTACCACTCTTGTCATTGTACTTTTCATAAGAGAAAAATATACAAAACAAGGTCAGTGTATATACACATAGCCAAAAAGTTTTGCATTTCCTCTTTTCACTCTTTTCTAAGTGCTGAAAAGTACTTCTAAACTTTCAAAAAGTTCTTAAAAGTTTAAAAAGTTTTTTTCTGTCTTTCCAAAAAGTTCTGAAAACTTTTTTACTTTGTCTATCACTTTAACTCTCTCTAAAAATGTCTGGCACAGGCCAAAAAGTTAAACTGTCCAAACTTGCATATGATCACCTTAGCTGGAAAGGAGCAAGGAGTCTCTGCATAGAGAGAGGTTTGAGTGTAGGGAAGAATCCTTCCTTAGAACTGTTAATTAATATGCTTAGAGTACAGGATAAGGCCATAAGTGCCCAATCTGTAGAAAAAGTAGCTAATGGTTCTCAATCTGATCCAGGGACTCCCCCAGGAAAAGGTTCAGGAAAGAAACTTCTCAGCCTGCCCATTACTAGACAGTCTAGCATAGTTGGTACAGAGGTTGAATCACATCATACTGATGATGTGCTCTCACATTATACTGGTAGCCAAGCTGTTAGGGTGCCCTCTGTAAGGGACAGGTCTCCTTCTGTTCATTCCCATCATACCTCTGTATCTAGAAATGTCCCTCCCACCCACCCTGATGACAGATTGTTAGAAAGGGAGCTCAATAGATTGAGAGTGGAACAAACCAGACTGAAGCTCAAGAAGCAACAGCTGGATTTGGATAGACAGTCTTTAGAATTAGAGAAGGAAAGACAGAAGTTGGGTTTAGATACCCATGGTGGCAGCAGCAGTATTCCCCATAGTCATCCTGCAAAAGAGCATGATTCCAGGAATCTGCACAAGATAGTTCCCCCTTATAAGGAGGGGGATGACATTAACAAGTGGTTTGCTGCACTTGAGAGGGCCTGTGCTGTACAGGATGTCCCTCAAAGGCAGTGGGCTGCTATCCTATGGCTATCATTTAGTGGAAAGGGTAGGGATAGACTCCTTACTGTGAAAGAAAGTGATGCCAATAATTTTACAGTTCTTAAGAATGCACTCCTGGATGGTTATGGCTTAACCACTGAACAGTACAGGATAAAGTTCAGAGAGACCAAAAAGGAGTCTTCACAAGACTGGGTTGATTTCATTGACCATTCAGTGAAGGCCTTGGAGGGGTGGTTACATGGCAGTAAAGTTACTGATTATGAAAGCCTGTATAACACAATCCTGAGAGAGCATATACTTAATAATTGTGTGTCTGATTTGTTGCACCAGTACCTGGTAGACTCTGATCTGACCTCTCCCCAAGAATTGGGAAAGAAGGCAGACAAATGGGTCAGAACAAGGGTGAACAGAAAAGTTCATACAGGGGGTGACAAAGATGGCAATAAGAAGAAAGATGGTGAAAAATCTCAAGATAGGCATGGGGATAAGGGTAAAACCAAAGATCCCACTTCAAATCTTAAACACTCTTCAGAGAGTGGGGATAAAACAAATTCTTCCTCTTCTTCCCAACCTGCACACATTAAAAAGCCTTGGTGCTTTGTGTGTAAAAACAGAGGCCATAGGCCAGGGGATAAGTCCTGTCCAGGTAAACCCCCTGAGCCTACCACCACTAATACATCAAGCTCTAGTGCCCCTAGCAGTAGTGGTACTAGTGGTGGGACTGCTGGCAACAGTCAAGCAAAGGGTGTAGTTGGGTTCACTTATGGGTCCATAGTGGAAACTGATGTAATCAGTCCCAAGACAGTTTCTGTCACACCTGGTGGCATTGGCCTTGCCACACTGGCTGCTTGTCCCCTTACAATGGATAAGTACAGGCAGACAGTTTCAATAAATGGTGTTGAGGCCTTGGCCTACAGGGACACAGGTGCCAGTTTCACTTTGGTGACTGAAAACCTAGTGCCTCCTGAACAACACATCATTGGACAACAGTATAAGATTATTGATGTCCATAACTCCACTAAGTTTCTTCCCTTAGCTATAATTCAGATTAGTTGGGGTGGAGTTACTGGCCCTAAGCAGGTGGTGGTATCACCTAGCTTGCCTGTAGACTGTCTCTTAGGTAATGACCTAGAGGCCTCAGGTTGGGCTGATGTAGAGTTTTATGCCCATGCAGCCATGCTGGGCATCCCTGAGGAATTGTTCCCTCTCATTTCAAGTGAAATGAAAAAGCAAAGGAGAGAAGGCCTGAAAACTCAGGATCCCTCTCCATCAACAGGTAAAAAGGGTATCACAGTATCCCCTAACCACCCTACCATTCAGGATACTATTACTGTGGTGGGAGAAACCTCTCCTGGGGTGGCACCTGTTCCAAGGGAATCATCAGCTGGCAAAGCTGGACTCCCTGAGGTGGAAGTACCTCTCTGTAGGATAACTAACATTGGTGAGAAAAAGAGCACCATTTTAGTTAACATGGAGCATCCCTCCAACCCTCCCAGAGAAACTTTAGTGCAGAAACTCTGCACTGCCTCACAACACTTAGGACAGCATCCCTGCCCTAGTGTGGAGCTGATAGGACAGCATCCCTGCACTGCTCCAACCCAAGAGAAACAGCATCCCTGTTCTCTCTTCCAGCCATATGGACAAAGTTTTTGCCCAGCTATGGCTTTTCTGAGACAGCATGCCTGTCTGGCATTTCCATCACTACAAATAGGTTCAGTGGACAATTCCCACTGCTCTAAACTAAAACTTACTGATAGAAACTCTGAAAATACATCTTCACATTGTTGCTTAGCTAAAAAACTTCAAACAGGGTGGTTTACATCCCCACAGGGAAGTAACCTTATAGTGGATGATAAAGGGAGTAACCAGTCTATTGCAGAGCTACTCTCTACTTATCACCACTTAGACAATAAAGTCTCAACTGGCCAAGGTTAGCCTTATTGTCCTTCGTTTGGGGGGGGGTTGTGTGAGAAAGTAGCCTCTTTCTAGCCTTGTTACCCCCACTTTTGGCCTGTTTGTGAGTGTATGTCAGGGTGTTTGTCACTGTTTTCACTGTCTCACTGGGATCCTGATAGCCAGGCCCCAGTGCTCATAGTGAAAACACTATGTTTTCAGTATGGTTGTTATGTGTCACTGGGATCCTGCAGGTCAGGACCCCAGCGCTCATAGGTTTGTGGCCTATATGTATGTGTCACTGGGACCCTGTCACACAGGGCCCCAGTGCTCATAGGTGTGCATGTACATGTTCCCTGTGGTGTGGTGCCTAACTGTCTCACTGAGGCTCTGCTAACCAGAACCTCAGTGGTTATGCTCTCTCATTACTTTCAAATTGTCACTAACAGGCTAGTGACCATTTTTACCAATTTACATTGGCTTACTGGAACACCCTTATAATTCCCTAGTATATGGTACTGAGGTACCCAGGGTATTGGGGTTCCAGGAGATCCCTATGGGCTGCAGCATTTCTTTTGCCACCCATAGGGAGCTCTGACAATTCTTACACAGGCCTGCCACTGCAGCCTGAGTGAAATAACGTCCACGTTATTTCACAGCCATTTTACACTGCACTTAAGTAACTTATAAGTCACCTATATGTCTAACCTTTACCTGGTAAAGGTTGGGTGCAAAGTTACTTAGTGTGAGGGCACCCTGGCACTAGCCAAGGTGCCCCCACATTGTTCAGAGCCAATTCCCTGAACTCTGTGAGTGCGGGGACACCATTACACGCGTGCACTACATATAGGTCACTACCTATATGTAGCTTCACCATGGTAACTCCGAATATGGCCATGTAACATGTCTATGATCATGGAATTGCCCCCTCTATGCCATCCTGGCATTGTTGGTACAATTCCATGATCCCAGTGGTCTGTAGCACAGACCCTGGTACTGCCAAACTGCCCTTCCTGGGGTTTCACTGCAGCTGCTGCTGCTGCCAACCCCTCAGACAGGCATCTGCCCTCCTGGGGTCCAGCCAGGCCTGGCCCAGGATGGCAGAACAAAGAACTTCCTCTGAGAGAGGGTGTGACACCCTCTCCCTTTGGAAAATGGTGTGAAGGCAGGGGAGGAGTAGCCTCCCCCAGCCTCTGGAAATGCTTTCTTGGGCACAGATGTGCCCAATTCTGCATAAGCCAGTCTACACCGGTTCAGGGACCCCTTAGCCCCTGCTCTGGCGCGAAACTGGACAAAGGAAAGGGGAGTGACCACTCCCCTGACCTGCACCTCCCCTGGGAGGTGTCCAGAGCTCCTCCAGTGTGCTCCAGACCTCTGCCATCTTGGAAACAGAGGTGCTGCTGGCACACTGGACTGCTCTGAGTGGCCAGTGCCACCAGGTGACGTCAGAGACTCCTTGTGATAGGCTCCTTCAGGTGTTAGTAGCCTCTCCTCTCTCCTAGGTAGCCAAACCCTCTTTTCTGGCTATTTAGGGTCTCTGTCTCTGGGGAAACTTTAGATAACGAATGCATGAGCTCAGCCGAGTTCCTCTGCATCTCCCTCTTCACCTTCTGATAAGGAATCGACCGCTGACCGCGCTGGAAGCCTGCAAACCTGCAACATAGTAGCAAAGACGACTACTGCAACTCTGTAACGCTGATCCTGCCGCCTTCTCGACTGTTTTCCTGCTTGTGCATGCTGTGGGGGTAGTCTGCCTCCTCTCTGCACCAGAAGCTCCGAAGAAATCTCCCGTGGGTCGACGGAATCTTCCCCCTGCAACCGCAGGCACCAAAAAGCTGTATTACCGGTCCCTTGGGTCTCCTCTCAGCACGACGAGCGAGGTCCCTCGAATCCAGCAACACCGTCCAAGTGACCCACACAGTCCAGTGACTCTTCAGCCCAAGTTTGGTGGAGGTAAGTCCTTGCCTCACCTCGCTGGGCTGCATTGCTGGGAACCGCGACTTTGCAAGCTACTCAGGCCCCTGTGCACTTCCGGCGGAAATCCTTCGTGCACAGCCAAGCCTGGGTCCACGGCACTCTAACCTGCATTGCACGACTTTCTAAGTTGGTCTCCGGCGACGTGGGACTCCTTTGTGCAACTTCGGCGAGCACCGTTTCACGCATCCTCGTAGTGCCTGTTTCTGGCACTTCTCCGGGTGCTACCTGCTTTAGTGAGGGCTCTTTGTCTTGCTCCACGTCCCCTCTCTCTGCAGGTCCAATTTGTGACCTCCTGGTCCCTCCTGGGCCCCAGCAGCGTCCAAAAACGCCAAACGCACGATTTGCGTGTAGCAAGGCTTGTTGGCGTCCATCCGGCGGGAAAACACTTCTGCACGACTCTCCAAGGCGCGGGGGATCCATCCTCCAAAGGGGAAGTCTCTAGCCCTTGTCGTTCCTGCAGTATTCACAGTTCTTCAGCCTCGTAAGAGCTTCTTTGCACCAACCGCTGGCATTTCTTGGGCATCTGCCCATCTCCGAGTTGCTTGTGACTTTTGGACTTGGTCCCCTTGTTCCACAGGTACCCACAGTCAGGAATCCATCGTTGTTGCATTGCTGATTTGTGTTTTCCTTGCATTTTCCCTCTAACACGACTATTTTGTCCTTAGGGGAACTTTAGTGCACTTTGCACTCACTTTTCAGGGTCTTGGGGAGGGTTATTTTTCTAACTCTCACTATTTTCTAATAGTCCCAGCGACCCTCTACAAGGTCACATAGGTTTGGGGTCCATTCGTGGTTCGCATTCCACTTCTGGAGTATATGGTTTGTGTTGCCCCTATCCCTATGTTTCCCCATTGCATCCTATTGTAACTATACATTGTTTGCACTGTTTTCTAAGACTATACTGCATATTTTTGCTATTGTGTATATATATCTTGTGTATATTTCCTATCCTCTCACTGAGGGTACACTCTAAGATACTTTGGCATATTGTCATAAAAATAAAGTACCTTTATTTTTAGTATAACTGTGTATTGTGTTTTCTTATGATATTGTGCATATGACACTAAGTGGTACTGTAGTAGCTTCACACGTCTCCTAGTTCAGCCTGAGCTGCTTTGCTAAGCTACCATTATCTATCAGCCTAAGCTGCTAGACACCCTATACACTAATAAGGGATAACTGGGCCTGGTGCAAGGTGCAAGTACCCCTTGGTACTCACTACAAACCAGTCCAGCCTCCTACATAGGAGGCTTGAGCTTTGGAGTTTCTGCCTGTGCCACTTCCTTGTGCACATCCTGTACACAAGCAGTGAATTGCACACTGTCAAGATTGTACCTACATTCCCTCTTCCAGTGGCAAACCTTGTTACAAATGTGGCAAGGGGGAACTTTCTATGAAGCTCTAATATTCGTACCACCAACATTGTTTCTGCCGCTCCCTTTCAGAGATACATTCCCTTCTTGTGTCTACTGAATGGCACCTCCCTGCATTATTGCACCTGGTCCAAAAGCAAGGTCAAACCCTGATTCAACATTGACTGATCCTCTTGTGCTCCAACTTATTCTTTGCAAATATACATTTTTACTTTCAATCTCCCCTGTTTCGTCCCTTGGGGATCACTGCAGTATTTTGCATACTATAGGATCTCATCGAGGGACTTTGCTCCTGACATAGGTTTTGACGGTATTACCACCAATCCACTGCAGCAGCGGTCCCAAGTACTCTGTCAATCTGACGGTGTTCCGACCCCCCTATTTAGATCTATGGCTGTACACCTGCTGTTGACGCTGACGGAGTGTACTTCGTCGTGCTAGCTGTATCCCTCAGCTGACGTGGTGGACTCCAGTTTTGGCCAGTAGCACTCCGTTGCCACTGGGATGGTGGCATTGCGCTGACCATCTTTAGATAACACAGTTGAGTTGGTGGTGTACCAGCGGCGGTCCTATGATGGTGGTAGTCTGTCGCGGGACCCTTGTAGTATTGTACTATCTGGGGCTATTGGATGGATGTTAGCAGCCCACACCTGATGTATACTGGGCAATTGTAAAGATCTGCAAAACACACTATAAAACATACTCCATTTCAGACTATGAGCATTTGTCATTCCATTGCTGAGCTCCATTCTGAGAATTACCTTACCACTAAACAACCAGATCATTTTCTTTTTTCTATTCTCCCTCAGGTTTTTTTCACTTTTTCATTATTTTTCAAATCACTGTAGGGATAGTAGTATAATTTTGGTGATCACTGCAGCGAGGAGGAACCCATGTTTTACAGTGGGCGTATTGACAGTTATGGTGGATGAAATTATCAGGGTAGAGCCACAATTGTTTGGAGCACAAGTACAAAATGCTACCATTTCTCAGAAAATGCAAATGTGGGGCGGAATAGTCAACAGATTGAATGGTGTATCGAACAATCTGTGCACACAGAAGGAAATTAGGAAGAGGAGGATTCTGCAGGGGAGAGTCCATTCCCTGGCCCCCAAGCGTCACCTGGAGGCCTAGAGGACTGGTGGTGGTTCTCTCAGCCCCCTATTCCAATTGTTTCCCTGGGAGGAGAAGATCCTACAGGTTCTACATACTTTATGCTTGACAAGAATCCCTGATGGAGTGGAGCTTGGTAAGTTACACCAACGTGTGTCTCACTAATCACAAATTGAGTCCTTGCCCTTAACTTAGCTGTACAGAATGTTTCTAGACAACTGTCAAAACATATATGCTGAAACTTCATGCTCTGAAAATGCCTTGTGTTATCCAAATCAGTAGCATCATTTTTGTTTCTATCCATTTAACAATGAACAATATGTATTGCCAGAGTGTGTGTTTTTCTTCAGGGATCACCCCTAGCCTTTTCCTAGTCCTTTGCTGTATCCCAGTGTAGGTTGTTGTCCTACAAAAACAGGTTCCAAACTGCATCCCTATGCACACAAAGGTATAGTGCTTGGAAGTGGTATCTAAACCTAGTCACAGTATATACATGCATACACATCATAACTGTGTGTTTATTTCCACTATATTCATTCGTATAGGTGTGTGTTACTCAATTTTTCACGAGTATTAGCAATAGTGTTTACAAATGATTACAACTACTATGATGCCCTGCTTTTGTCTCTATGCAATAGTCTAATGTGATGTTGCCCAAACTCCGTTTCATTCCACATATGCACAAAAGTCAAAGCTTTATGTAGTTGTAATAGCATATGCTGTGTTGTCACATTCTTGTTACTCCATTGAATTGATCTACTTGCTTGCATAAATTATTTGTATAGTCAAAGGTTTCCAAATATGTTCTGTGTCATGCTGATAGTAAGCAGTGAGGATACACAATTTACTTTGCAGTGTTCATATGTTGACCAGTGTCATTTAATCCAATATGTTGTACAAGGTTTGTTTTCCGGCTGCTAGGCCTTGAAATGGCTCAGGTCACAAATCTCCTCACTACTATTTTGAGTTTTATGTCTGGTACATGTAATGTACACTTGCTAAATAACATTTTACATTCCAAGACATCTCTCAATCATTGTTTCCAAAGTGAGCATCTGTACATTAACCTGCATGTTTAAAAAGTAAAAAATCATATAAAGGCCTATACCTCCACTTAATTATATTTTTTCCTTTTTTAGGTTGCTTCATTTGTAGCTGATGACACATTTGAGGTACAATATAGACCTTTAATGTATTTTTTTTAATTTATATTAGGACCAACACCTAGGGCCAGTGGCCCACCATCTGCAACTGTAGACACTTCTACACCTGACCAGGATCAAGCCTGCAGTGAGGACACCACTTCTGCAACTCCGGATGATGAGGGGATGCCTGGTTCATATGGTCTGTCTGGGCAGGCAGCCCTAGTGTGTCACACGTGCCCCACACCTACACCCCCCATCCCAGCTGCTACAAAACCTCAGCCTATAGATACCTCTACTTCCTGTGTCCAGAGGAACACAACTCCCATCTTGTGCCCTCCAGTCTTGGCTACTGTTGACCAACCACCACCACCTCCAATTATGCCAGGACCCACTGGGATGGGCCACAATGCCTCAAGGGCACAGGGTAATTGGGGTAGGGGTTGTGGATGGGAATCAGTGGGCCAGCAAAGTGAGGTCACTGCCATCATTGTCACCCTGTCCACCACTGACCGAATCTTGGGAGCACTACAACAGAGCCAAGACGTGATGGTCCAGGCCCTAACAGAGATCCATGACCTTAAGCAGGTACAGAAGGAGCACATTCTTGAGCTGCAGAATCACAACTCCAATTAATGGTCCTTGACTAGGGTGGTGTTTCACATTTATCATCACATGTGCTGGGCTTTCCCTGTACCATCTACCGCTGTCTGTGGTCCTTCAACATCAGGACAAAATACACCTTTGTCAGCCACAGACATGGAGGCCCTGCACAACAGGAAACACTGCACCCACCGCAGTCCTGCACCAATGCCCCCGCCGCAGGAAGGGAATTTCATCAAGACCACCAGGAGAGGATGGCAAGACCTCCACCTCCAAGAGACGCTGAAACTAATTTCCTCCAGTGTGTGTCTACCATTCATTCTGTGCTCTTGTTCATGAATGCATTTTTCTTGCTTGAGGAGAGTTCTATTTTGTACTTTGGACTCCAAACAATTTGTACTCAGCAAATATAGTTTCATCTACCATGATGTACTTTATTTTTTTATTCTTGATCTTTTTCATTCTGGTTTCAGATACATTGCACTCATTTGTTGTTCGAAATAATTGCACATAAAACAAAGTAAAAGACTGTTGTATTTATTGTGGTAATTTCTTCTCTGTGTCTTCTGTACATCATCCTTTTTTAAATCTGTCAAACAATATGATACTAAAACAAATAAGAGATACCAACTTGGTAATGTGTTTCACATGTAAAACAATGAGGAAAACGAAACAATGAAATCAAAATGTATTGGTGTCATACATTTGTAGTTAACAAGTTTGTGACACAATCAACTATGCTTTTCACAAACTATGTAGAACCCAAACTGTTCCTGCCATTGATAGGCTGACACTCCTGAACCTTGACACCATAGAAGAAAGGGAATAGTTCATAAAATCAAATTATATAAGTAAATTTATTGATTGATGACCTCAGCTCAAGCTAGACATCTTATGCTCACAATAGAAATCCTACATCAATAACACCAATAGTCTCCATCAAGGCAGTAACCAAAATAGAGGCCACATCTTTTCAGGACACTGTTGCAGTATATTTGGTGCACTGTCACAACTACCATTCAGTAGTATGCTAAATAAAGTTCTTTCAACTATGAGGAGATACATCAACAGCTTCCTACACTGAACACAAATTGAAGATTTAGCCAATGTAAAGGGAGACAAGTATCCTATGGCTTGATATATAAATGTGGTTAGGTAAAAAGTGCATATTGTCTTGGTGGCAACATCCAACAGGAAACAGGTCTGACACAATTTCAAGAACTTCTATTCAATCACAAAGCAAGTTGCCTCTGTAGAAGATCTGTCCATCCAAAGTGGGTGTCTGTCCCAGGATCAACAGGGTGTCTTTCTCATGTCACAACTTTGAAATCTCCAAAAGAAGATGACACGGCGAAGCATCCTAAAAAAGAATAACAAGGGAAAGCAAATGATTTCACATATTAAATTTAATTCAAATGAGAAGTTACTTAGCATAAGCAGAGTTAATCTATGTCAACAAACACACTTTGATTTATAAACATCTTTGCGTCTGCATGTAAGGAAAACAAACTATCAAGTAAAATTGCCGCACAAGACTTTGGGGGTCATTCTGACTCCCGCCGGCCGCGGTATCCGCAGGGCCGGCGGGAGCCGCCAGAATACCGCTGCGCGGTCACAAGACCGCCGTGGGTATTCTGGGTTTCCCGCAGGGCTGGCGGGCGACCGCCAGAAGGCCGCCCGCCAGCCCAGCGGGAAACACCCTTCCACAAGGATGCCGGCTCCGAATGGAGCCGGCGGAGTGGAAGGGGTGCGACGGGTGCAGTTGCACCCGTCGCGATTTTCAGTGTCTGCATGGCAGACACTGAAAATCATGGTGGGGCCCTCTTACGGGGGCCCCTGCAGTGCCCATGCCATTGGCATGGGCACTGCAGGGGCCTCACGACACCCCATACCGCCATCCTGTTCCTGGCGGCCAAAGCCGCCAGGAACAGGATGGCGGTATGGGGGTCGGAATCCCCATGGCGGCGCAGCAAGCTGCGCCGCCATGGAGGATTCCCCAGGGCAGCGGAAAACCGGCGGTACCCCGCCGGTTTTCAGTTTCTGACGGTCAGAATGCCCTTGGGAGCACCGCCAGCCTGTTGGCGGTGCTCCCGCGGTCCCCGGCCCTGGCGGTCCATGACCGCCAGGCTCGGAATGACCGCCTATGTCTTGGTTAGATTAGTGATCTTATTGTGTCATATATATTCCCATAATTTTAACACATTTTTGCTACTTGAAACCTAAATGTTTTTACATGCCTGACATTGTTTAAAAATAATGTGTGAATAATACATTTTAAATCTATTATTTTTCGATTTTTAAATAATTTTTTTTTTACAATTACCGACAACTGTAGTATAACATACACCCCGGCACTATCGATGTCAAACACAGTAATAGTTCACTTTTCTATGTGTCATATTTTGGTAAAATAGGGTGGACATATCTGAGATTTGTGTACATAGCAGCCACCGTTTTGAATGCTGGTGATGCACAAACAATTTTTAAAAACACAGCTTCACGTGCTAAAATGGTGGGTGTCTGACCTTGCTGTCAGGACATTGGCTATCCGATGGCTGTCGGCAGAAGTTGACAGCATAGTAGGTTGAACACTCCATGACGGACACTGCCATAGGTTAACGTGTGTGATGGTTATGCATGAAAGCCAGTGCCTTTGTCTGTTTCTGCTGTAGAGCATGTATGCCGTGTATTTATATGCGGCATCTCGAAAAAAGCTCACTTGCCTCCTTGCACTGCAGCCAACAACACATCCTCGCCTTTTGCTGCTGTTACTGACCTCTGGGAGCCAAGATACTGGGTAAATCAGGTGACAGGGCCCCTGCCTTCTCCCCTGAGGAGTTGGAGCTCCTCACCAGGGAGGGCCTGTCCCTGTACAGCCAGCTGTTTCGGAACCCAGAGGAACAGATACATGTTTGAGTGGGAAATGTTGGTCAAAGTAACGGGTTCTTCCTTTGAATACAGGTTAATTTGTCGCTTTTTGTTCATGAGTGAAGTTTTGTTATTAGGGTGTAGTGAACTGAATGATTTAGCTGGGTACAGAATGTTGTTTGACAATGTTAGAACTGTCTGTACATTGAAATGAAAAGTCACCTGGAAGAATAAACTCAATTTTCCCTTCATGTTACTCATAATTCCAGATTTTTTAGACAGACTGCAGGTCCCTTACTTCTAGTGGCCAGTGGACACTGTACCACTTGTATAAGTGAAAACATACATCCCATGTCGAAATGAGTGAAATGTAAAGTGCAAGAAGAATCTTCAAAGTTGTGAAGTTGACTGATGCTGTCCTGTCAAGTGAAATTACATCCCATTATTTGAAATAGAAGTGTCTGTATGTTTCAAACATGTCATAGTGCCACATATGGGGAAGGGTATTACCTGTGCTGCAAGTCTAAATGACACAGGTTCTCAATCATCCATACAAGAATGTTCCATTACTACACACACTTGTTCATGCATCACCCACCACCATGCTCTCACTGACACATGGCAGCCCTTCCATACTTCTTGTAGTCACTGTATGTGGTGCAAACCATAGTATCTGGCTGTTAGAGGATTAGGCAAGAAGCTAATGTAGCTGTGCAAGGGGTTATGTGCAAATGATGTATAAGTTGTTTGGCCTTTAGTGTCTCATAAAGATTTGGACTATTCAGGAGTGGCTCTCGCTACAAGAAAGGTTTCCTAGCCCTGGCCTAGATGATGTTTGTAGCCTGGAGTGATACCATGAGGAGATAAAAATTGTTAAGGGTACTCAACAGATCACTGAAAATTAGTATTTCCTAGAGAAGTTTAAAAGTTTGAAAATAATCTGTACTGAGTGTTTGTTTAATGAATGTGAGAGATGGAGAAAAATTGTGTCACACCACTCCAGAAAAACAAAATCACTCAAAACCTCTGTTGATGTTTTTTTCCTCATCCATACAGGTCAATGCCCATCAAAAGCAAGACATAGGGAAGGCTATTGCAAGACGGTGTGGACCCGGGCGGTCCATTAGCGGTGCAGCCCGCATTGCAGAAAGAGGTGGGAGGACCTGCGATGCTGGACCAGAAAGTCAGCCCAAGTCCAGCTTGGCTATGCCTCCCAACAAGGCAAGTGTTTGCGCCACACTCTTACCACCCAAATGGCCTGCATCCTTGCAGTGGCCTCCCCGGCGCTTGATGGGCAGTTGTGGGCCCAACAGCAGTATCAAAGGGATGAGTTATTGTATGTAGCTATTAGTGTTGTTTAACCTTTTCAATTTACATCAATGTTGTTTGGCATCAATATGACAGTTGACACACATCCAACACATAAGAAGATTTCTGGAGGCATATGTTATTCAGGTGGTGCTTGATATTGTGTTTGGTGTATTGTTTTGTGCTAAATGTTGTCACTAGATTCCTCATGCCCCACTTGAGGTTTAGGTCAGGTGTGGTGTTCCATCACCAATGTGAGTAGGTAATGTGGGCCCTATTAGTGCTGACATGGTATAGTAAGCACTGATGATACAGTTGGTGTTTCAGAGTTTACTTTGGTAATTTGGTACAATGACAATATAATCGGGAGCATCTGGTCCAAAAGGGGTGGAAACGTGTACAATGGCACCATTCCTTATCTGAAATATGTTATTCATATGCTTCAAAAGCAAGATTCAAGTGAGAGTAGCTGATTGGCATGAAGTCCTAGTCCTTTTCCAAATGTGCATGTATGACAGTCCACATTGATGACAGTTACACATACCCCAAATGACATTTAAATGTCCTTAGTTATGTCCAGATGGGAAATCAATGATGGTGAAAAAAGTGATACTTAAAATAACATTTGCGATGGAAGGTTACATCACATAGTTGTTGGAGTATCTCATCTTGATAAGTCAATATCAGGCCCAAAACATGACTGTTTTGGAAATGTGGATATGTTTTTGCTCTGTACTGAAGTGGCTTAGAAATGTTTCCAGGCCTATGTACTTACTCATTCTGTCAGAGCCATTTGTCATGCAGAGAAATAAAAGTGGATGAGAAGCAAATGACATACATGATAGTGGAGCTAGCATGGCAATTTTCTTGATTGCAAACACATGGTTTGTGGAATTCTTCTCTACATGCATGAAATACTGATGATAAAGAGTCCAAGTTTGAGACCTTTGAAGCTGGTTTAATATGTATACTTGGCAAATGTTTTGTGAGCAAAGTTCATGTTTAATTCTATTTAGAGAGGTACACTCAAACTGTTGTATCTGTGTTTTCAACATCATCTGGGCAAGGCATATGTGACAACAGCCACGTTGGCAGGGAAGAAGCTGGGCACTGAGGTTAAGGTGCAGACACCACCAACACTGAGGGATCCAGTGCCATTGACGGTGAAGGGACTGGCATGGAGGCCACCAGCGACTCTTTATCATTTTTGGAGGCCTCCATAGAAGACAAGTCCCTAGTGGTGGCGGATCCTAGTGCAACACGTCCACCAGCATTGTTGTCCATAACCCACATTTTCATCTCCACACTCCCTCTTGCTCCCTCCATTTGCCCGTAGCCGCCCTCCTAAAAGGGGTGGCATCACCTTTGCTGCAGACACCTCACTCCGCCCCAGTCTCCCAGGTTGCGTTCAATGAGGAGGCTATTGACCTATTGCAGGCTATCTTTGTAGGTCGGACTGCACTACTGAATGCCATCCAGGGACTTAGTGGGCATAGGACACGGATGCTAGCTTACCTGGATGGCATTTATTGTGCCATGTCTGGCCTACAGAGGTAATTACAGGGTCTGGCCTCCTCAGTGGCCACAGCCTTCCACCCATCCCAACCTCCTGCCTCAGCTCCCACCCCCTCCCCATTCCAAATCCCTCTCCCCTCGAAAGCACACTCACTCCTTTGCAAGCACCCACTCAAACACACAAGCAGCATATCCACACAGATACAGACTCCACAACCCCTGCCACTACCACAACACCTAGAGACACCACACCCACCATGACACAAACATCCACACCTATCAACACCACACCTGCAGACACAACACCCACCGTGACACAAACATCCACACCCACAACTATACATACATGCACCAGCACATTCACAGGCACCACAACCACACACAGCACCTCCACAACACACCAATCCACACACACAAATATCATGTTACACACACGGTACACAAATGGCCACACTCACCCATACAACAGACACCCAGTAAGAGACACAAACCAACACGTACACCACAAGCACCAGACCCACAGGCACAGCACCATTAATAGACACATGCATATCAGACACTACCACTCCCTCTAACTCCCAACCCGAACTCTCTGCCAACCACCCTACCTATTTTCCCATGGGAAGACCTCTCTTTTCCCTGGCCCTGACCCCTTCCACATCCCAAACTACCCCTCCCAAATGTCTTGCCACCCCTTACACACCCAACCCACCCCTTCCACATCCCAACCATCCCTTCCAAACCCAAACCCACCCCTCACAAACCCAAACCCACCCCTCCCAAGCCCAAAGCCCCCTGTCAGGGAGACCAGATCCTCGGGGCCTGCGCACGTTCCCAACATGTCCACCACAAGACAGCTCCAAAACTCAGATAGAAATATCACAGAGCCTAAGAGAGTCCAAGTGGGGAAAAGGGGATTAGCTAGGGAACAGCTGGGAAAGAGACCTATAGGAAGCAAAAGGTTACACAACACAATATCAAGATATAATCACATTGATTTTCATAAAAACTCTCTGTTGAATCTAGGGTCCAATGATACTCGGAACATGAAATAACACTCTGTTGAATCTAGGGTTCAATGATACTCGGAACATAAAATAACACTCTGTTGAAACTAGGGTTCAATGATACTCGGAACATGAAATAACACTCTGTTGAACCTAGGGTTCAATGATACTCGGAACATGAAATAACACTCTGTACTGAAGAAACATAAATGGCCTAGAACTAGACTCCAACTAGGCCTCAAAAAATCTAGGTACCTGGAAAAATCAAGAATGGGCAAATACAATGTTTCATATGAGCTTTTCATGAAATATCACATACTGTCTAGAAATACAAGAACCTTCTAGAATAATGTTTCAGAACAAAACATTGCATCTTTAACATAAGGACAAAATTCAATCTGAAACATTCTCTGGAAAAACAATAGGAATTGTACTAGGGACTTAATATGCACAAAGAAAGTCACATTTCAAATTTAGCATCTTCACAGAAAATCCAAAGGCCCAGGATAAATGTGTGCATTTCAACAAACATTACACATCAAAGTTTTAATTGCCATGAAATGATCGCGCACACTGTTGCCGATCTGAACATCAAGTTTTACATGCTGGAAATGAATCATGCACACTGTTGATTCTAACAAGAATATCCAAATGCCAGGAAATGATCGCGCAAGCTGTTGCTGATCTGAACACCATGTTTTACATGTGGTAAATGAATCGCGCACACTGCAGATTCTAACAAGAATATGCAAATGCCATGAAATGATCGCGCCAGCCGTTGCTGATCTGAACACCAAGTTTTACATGCGGTAAATGAATCGCGCACACTGCCGATTCTAACAAGAATATGTAAATGCCATGAAATGATCGCACAAGCCGTTGCCGATCTGAACACCAAGTTTTACATGCGGAAAATGAATCGCGCACACTGCCGATTCTAACAAGAATATGTAAATGCCATGAAATGATCGCGCAAGCCGTTGCCGATCTGAATACCAAGTTTTACATGCGGTAAAGGAATCGCGCACACTGCCGATTCTAACAAGAATATGTAAATACCATGAAATGATCGTGCAAGTCGTTGCCGATCTGAACACCAAGTTTTACATGCGGAAAATGAATCGCGCACACTGCCGATTCTAACAAGAATATGTAAATGCCATGAAATGATCGCGCAAGCCGTTGCCGATCTGAACACCAAGTTTTACATGCGGAAAATGAATTGCGCACACTGAAAGTTTCACGAATACACCCAAAACTCAAGAGTCTTTTAGAACGGGGACGGGGGCCCAGCCCGACCTCTGCCTTACCACCCTGCTCAAGGTTCACCAAAATAATGCGGGGCAGGCCTGGAACATCAAGGTAGGCCTCCGGAACAGGAGCTCAGGAAATCGCTGTTGCTCTGCACCGGGACCTCTGAATAGTGAGCACGTGGAGCTGGGCTGGCTCCCATATATAGAGTCTGGCCCAGCCCACATACCACACCCAGTCATGCTGCAGAGAAAGCTTCTAGAAGGTCCTAGAAAGGGACCACACCCTAACACACTCAGTAAGTCTGTAGCAATACCTTGCAAATGAACAGATATTGCAAACATCAGTAATAGTGGTTTTCAAAGGTTAAAGTCTGCAATGCAAAAGGTTAATATATTGCATATAAATACAATGCATGAATTATGTTCTTGCATAAAGGCTGGGTTTTTGCATTTTTGTCACCTGTAGAGCGTGCACTGTCCTGATGTTGACACCCCCCTTGCCAGAAAAGTAAGATCATTTAGGTGTCTGCCCCCTGCCCAATATGTGTACCCTCCAGAGGAGGTTGATTTTGGCAGTGCAAATAGGAAAGTTCTGGACATGCTATCCAGGATTGGGACATTTGTCTCTGACTCTTTGTTGTGTCATTTCTGGCATTTTAATTTTGAAAGACATCTCAATTTCATTAAAAAATTTGACAATGCTTTTGTCCTGACCTTATTTTTGGATTGTTACTAGTTGTTTGCTGATGATGTTATTTCTGCTAATGTGTGTGCCATGCACCTACTCTCATCTGTGACAGTGACATGCACAGGTTTTATTTTTTAGGCATTTTTGGAAGCATAAATTAATGTTGTACATTTGTAATGGACATGTTAATTTTGGTGCAAGCATTCATCATGTTACTGGGCACTTACACTAAAATTATATGTGTTTCTGTTTTTATGACTGGAGAATGCATGTGTGTTTTTTTAGCATGATGTGTCTATGATGTACACATCTGCCTTTCACATGGAACCTGATACTTTAAAGTTAAATGGCATCTAATATTTGTCATGAATTAGACAAACCAAGAGGGCATGTGACCTTCATACTTCGACATGTTTGCAGTTTAGCTGTAACATTGGTTGTACATACTGTGTACACCCACTTGTAGCATTTTGTAGTGCAATTGCCACATTATCATGGATTTATGTAGTTCCTATTGGGTATACTATTTATGTATATGATATGATAGTTTGGCTAAAATTATTGCATACATTTGTATGTACACATTTTGAGGTGAGATTGATATTACTTTTTGTGTAGGTGTCCATTGCCATGAACGCAGTTAGTACCAGATTGGAGAGTGTTTCTGGTATATCAAGGTGTGTTTTTAATCATTTTTCTAAGTATGACATTAAAGACATATGCATTGGACATCATTGTAGCATTGCTTGCAAGTATTTGTTAAACATGCATGAGTACACTGACAGTTCTGAGGATGACAGGTAATGCAGTGACTTACCTTCAGCTCTACCGACATCAAAGTTTATTTTTGTCTTGGTCCAGGAGCAGCAGCAATGGCAGGAATTGTATGACCTGGTTCATGGCGGCAGGAAATGTTAAAACTCAGATAAAAGGTGAGTTTCGGCCTTTTATCCTTCCCAATATGCCCACTCAGGTGTGGAGGTTTAGCCGCCACGGTTGCGTCGATAGGAAGGCACATTGTGATTGGCTTAACAGTAAAAGTGGCTGGAGTCCTGCAACTTTTGCCTAAGGTGCCATTGACGCGGGTGAAAATTCATGGAGGTGATGACAGTTCATCAGCTGAGTCTTTGGGACTGCCAACATCCAAATAGAGTGGGCCGACCGCCAAGTAGGCAGATGGGAAATCTGATGGAAAGTCAACACCAGGATCATTACCACCAAGATCTAATTCAGGCGGACATAAGATTTTGAGATAAAACTGTCTAGTTTTTAGCAAGTTGGTCATTCACTCCACTTTGCTCTCACTACACCTGCATTAACCGCTCAAAGCATGCACTGATTCTTTAGGTTCTTGTGACGTCCTCAAAATCTTGAACCAATTCACCTCTTCCTATGGGACCTTCATTTTTAAATGTGCAATAACATCACCTTTTTACCACAGGTGAAGGGGTGCTGGTATTCTGTATCCTTGAGGGCTCTTGTGTAGGGCAGTCTTCAGCTCACTTATCACTGGTGCATTGATCTCTCAGAACTACCAAGTCAAAGAACATGCCTAGGTCTTCCCACTAAACCTTTGAAATGGTCACACTTGGGTGTACCATTCATCTAGCTCTCTCTCAGTTTCAGTACACTGTGAAATGAAAAAAGGTCTGCTCAAATCCATGGGACATGCAGTTATGGACCTCCTTGTACCTCTCTCAAAGGGTATTCCTTTAGTTCTGCCTCATCAGTATACTTGCCCTTCTCGCCCTCTGCTGATACTTTTGTCTTTTTAGGTCAAGCCTAGTCTGGAAGAACTGTTGTATTGAGTAAAAGATTTTGCTCCCACTTGCTTCTTACCATTGGTTTAGTTGAGCATCACGTCCTCTTTGCTGCCTCCTAAGTGGTTCACGCAGTGATACCTCACTTCCGATTTTGGAAGAGGAGCACCGCTCAACTACAGTTTCCTTCTGCTTGCATTCTTCATCTGTTGTTGGGGCAAACTCTTTTATTTGTAATTGTTGCAGCATGGCATGCCAAGCTTTATATCTTTAAGTATGGCAGCCGTGCCTTTTTTTCATTCTGCGCGGCACAGCTCGTTTACGTCCAGCCTATGACAGCGTACGTTTTCACTTTCTCGCTTATTTCAACTACCACCAAGATTTTATTTTTTGCAGCTACTTATAGTGCGAGCTCAACTTGTAGTCGACGCTGAGACTTGAGCCCGGTTTCTCAGAGACAAAGCCGGCAGCTCTGGCCTTTACGTCACATCCTCTCCTCTCTATTGCTGCTTTTCAGATCCCCCCACCCACCATTTTTCCATATTGCAGACCACCAATCGCAAAAGTAAAGCAAGACAGATTGGTCGCAAGGAGGTCAGATTGGTTTTATTCACAGCGACGCATGTTAGCGTCACTTTACAGTGTTTGCCAGTGAAGCGCTACTTTCATTTTCTTGTCTTTCTTTGAACAACATTGTTTTCCCCGGCTGAGGAAGTGCACTGTCCTTGGAGGTACTCCAATACCTGGTTGATGTGTACAGTGGAAGATGTTTAACTTTGCTCATCGGCTCCTCTTTGGTCCACTTGCAATAAATCCAACCGATCGCAGGGATTTACCTACCTCACCACAGTGTAGGGGCCCCATTCTGAAGATGATGAACCCCACTACCTCTCTTCACCGCACTCATCTCACACGGTCACCTCTCTACAGTGTTCACTTCTCCTGCTCTGCCGCTGGAAGCTGCCTCCCCCTCTCCCTCTCTTCCTTCCTCTTCCTCCCTCTCTTTCTGTCCCTGACTCCTCCTCACTACCTGAAAACCACGACTTCACCAAATGTCTTACCCTCTCTTTCCTCTCCTTTCCTTTATTTGTTTCCCTGTGAAATTGATCAAAAAAACAAAACAACAGGTTGGCTGCAAATGTCTTTTTCTGACATTTTTTTATTCCAAAGTGTAGTCTCGGGATGGAGAGAAAAAAAGGTAAAAATATGGAAAATATAAAAAAACACTAAATAAAGCAGGACAGAGCGGTCTTATTCACAACTACACACAATAGCGCGACTTTACAGAGTTTGCCAGTGAAGCGCTACTTTCATTTTCTTGTCGTGAACAATATTGTTTTCCCAGGGATGGGAAGTGCACCCTTCTTGGAGGTATTGTAATACCTGGTTGATGCATACAGTTTAACGTTTAAGTCATTTAAGTTTGCTCCTCAGCTCGTCTTTGGTCCACTCTCAATAAAACGAAACGATCACATGGATTTATCTGCCTCACCACGGAGTAGGGTCCCTCTTTTGAATATGACGAACCCCACATCACAGTCATCTCACGCCACCCAGCTCCCTACGGTATTCACGTCTGCTCTGTCACTGGCACCTGACCCCCCTTCTTCCTCTTCCTCTTATTCACTTTCTTTCTGTCTCTGCCTCGCTCCTCCTCACTTGCTGAAAAGCATGACTTTAATAAATGGCTCTTACACTCTCCTCTTCTTTCCTTCATTTGTTCCCCAGTGAAATGGATCCAAAAAAGAAAGAAACACGGGCTGCAGATGTCATCTTTTTCTGACATTTTTCTATTCCAAAATGTAGCCTCAGGACAGAGAGAAAAAAAAGGTTTCAAAATATGGAGAAAAAAAACTAAAAGCAAGACAGAGTGGTTGCAAAGTGGGCAGATTGGTTTTATTCACAGCCACATATATTAGTGCCACTTTTCAGAGTTTGCCAGTGAAGTGCTACTTTTGTTTTCTCCATTTTCTTTGAACACCATTAGGGTTTATTTGCAAGCACCTTGCACCTCTGGCACGTCACTTTTTCCCATATGAAAAGTGACACACCGGAAGCACAAGTGTCTTGTAAATAACCCCCATTGTTTTCCCCGAGTGGGGAAGTGCATATTACTGGAGCTACGCAATAAGTGTCTGCTCAAGGATGTTGTTACATTTTTTTTTCAGCCAGCATATTATGTCTTCCTTCCCTCATAACCTATTTCCAATTTTCTGGTTCTCCAGCGAAACAAGGTCATATGAATGGCAATAGGGCTCGGCAAATACCATCACTCCAAGCAAGCAAGTAAAGTAAAAACATTGTCATTTCCAACGCCAAGAGCTCAAACGTTCACAAATGCGAGACTGATTGCATTGCATATACTTGTGTACTTTTGACTTTCCTTCTCTGACCATTGCTCCCTTCACGTTCTATTGCAGGGTAGGTACCCACCGCCTTAAGTTTGTGTTTGCACCAGATGTTTCGCCCATCATTATCCCTTGCTCCTAGCCACGTACGACTCTGCTTCGGGTCTGAAACTTATTTCTTTCATAGTCCTTCCTGTTCGCTACTTGTTTTCAAATGTTTAGTCTCTCACATTGTGTGGGTCTCGTTTGGCGTTTCATGTTATACATTCTCTTTCTTAGATTCTCAAGTTACCTTATTTGGATAGTGTTCTGTAACAAGAATTGCAATTCCATGTCTTTCTCGGTATACTAATGAGATTGTTTGATCCAAACATACGTAAATAACACTTTTTTTGCTGCTATCTCTCTCGCAGGTGTGCCCTCAGGTGTCACTTTCTCTTTCTTGCTCAAAGACTTTGAGACTGTCGAAGGGAGATTCATGATGTTTTCTCAATACTTGGTAAACACTATAACCGCTCAATCCCGGCACAAACAATGCAAAGCTCAACCAATCAATGCACGGCTCTCAACACCAATTGGTCTATCCCAGCGTACCACCTTAAAATCAAATCAAATCAAATCAAATAATTAATATTTATAAAGCGTGCTACTCACCCGGGCGGGTCTCAAGGCGCTAGGGGAAAAAAAAGGGGGGGGGTTACTGCTGCTCGAAGAGCCAGGTTTTTAGGAGTCTCCGGAATGCGGAGTGGTCCTGGGTGGTCCTGAGGCTGGTGGGAGGGAGTTCCAGGTCTTGGCTGCCAGGAAGGAGAAGGACCTCCCACCCGCCGTGGAGCGGTGGATGCCAGGGACGGCAGCGAGCGCGAGGCCCGAGGAACGGAGGAGACGGGTGGGGGCGTAGAAGCTGAGGCGACGGTTGAGGTAATCCTTCTCTGTGTTCTCTTGTTGTGGAGGGCTTTGTGTGCGTGGGTGAGAAGTCGGAAGGTGATCCTTTTGCTGACTGGGAGCCAATGCAGGTGTCTCAGGTGTGCGGAGATGTGGCTGTTGCGGGGTACGTCGAGGATGAGGCGGGCCGAGGCGTTTTGAACACGTTGCAGCCGTTTTTGGAGCTTGGCGGTGGTCCCAGCATAGAGGGTGTTGCCGTAGTCCAGGCGGCTCGTGACGAGGGCGTGGGTCACGGTTTTTCTAGTGTCGGCGGGGATCCAGCGGAAGATCTTGCGGAGCATGCGGAGGGTGAGGAAGCAGGCGGAGGACACGGCGTTGACTTGCTTGGTCATGGTGAGAAGAGGGTCCAAGATGAAGCCGAGGTTGCGGGTGTGGTTTGCGGGGGTCGGTGCGGTGCCGAGGGCCGTGGGCCACCAGGAGTCGACCCAAGCGGACGGGGTGTTGCCGAGGATGAGGACTTCCGTTTTGTCAGAGTTCAGCTTTAGGCGGCTGAGCCTCATCCAATCTGCGACGTCCTTCATGCCCTCTTGTAGGTTGGTCTTGGCGCTGGCGGGGTCCTTGGTGAGGGAGAGTGTAAGTTGGGTGTCGTCGGCGTAGGAGGTGATGATGATGTCGTGCTTGCGTACGATGTCGGCGAGGGGGCTCATGTAGACATTGAAGAGTGTCGGGCTGAGTGATGAGCCTTGAGGTACGCCGCAGATGATCCCGGTGGGGTCTGAGCGAAACAGAGGGAGGTAGACTCTTTGGGATCGGTTTGAGAGGAAGGAGGCGATCCAGTCCAGGGCCTGGCCTTGGATCCCGGTGGAGCGGAGGCGGGTGATTAGGGTGCGGTGACAGACGGTGTCGAAGGCAGCCGAGAGGTCGAGGAGGATGAGGGCGACTGTTTCACCGTTGTCCATCAGGGTTCTGATGTCGTCTGTGACTGAGATGAGGGCGGTTTCAGTGCTGTGGTTGGTTCGGAATCTGGTTTGTGAAGGGTCGAGCAGGTTGTTGTCTTCCAGGAAGGTGGTCAGCTGTTTGTTGACGGCCTTCTCTATTACCTTGGCGGGGAAGGGGAGGATCGAGATGGGGCGGAAGTTTTTCAGGTCGCTCGGGTCAGCCGTAGGTTTCTTTAGTAGTGCGTTGACTTCGGCGTGTTTCCAGCATTCGAGGAAGGTAGCAGAAGAAAAAGAGGAGTTGATGACGGCCTGGAGGTGCGGGGCGATGATGTCGTCGGCTTTATTGAAGATGAAGTGAGGGCAGGGGTCCGATGGAGCGCCGGAGTGGATCGAGTTCATGGTGGTTTTGGTTTCTTCGGTGTTGATGTGTGTCCAGTCGTTGAGGGTGATGGTCGGAGGTGTGGGTTCGGTGATGCTTGGTTGGGTCTGGTGTCCGAAGCTGTCGTGGAGGTCGCTGATCTTGCAATGGAAGAAGATGGCGAGGGAGTTGCACAGATCTTGTGAGGGCGTGACGGTGTTGGCGTTGGCGTCGGGGTTGGAGAACTCCTTGACAATGCTAAAAAGTTCTCTGCTGTTGTGGCTGTTTTTGTCCAGTCTGTCGGTAAAAAAGTTCCTTTTGGCAGCGCGGATCAGGTGGTGGTGTTCGCGGGTAGCGTTCTTGAGGGCGGTCATATTGTCAGCGGTGTGGTTCTTGCGCCAGGCCTTCTCGAGTGCGCAACAAGTTTTCTTCGATTCTTTGAGGGTGTCAGAGAACCAGAGAGGTTTTTTGGTGTTGGCCTGTCGATGCGTGCGTTTGAGGGGAGCAAGGTTGTCTGCGCAGTTGGAGATCCAGTTCGTGAGGCTGAGGGCTGTGTCGTTGGGGTCGGTGGTGAGGGTGGGTTGGTTGGCGGCGAGTGCGGAGAAGAGTTGCTCTTCGGGGATTTTGTTCCACTGTCGACGAGGGATGGGTTGAGTGCGGAGGTGGCGGGTCTCGCATCGGAATGTGAAATGTACACAGCTGTGGTCAGTCCAGTGTAGAGCGGAGGTGTGGCTGAAGAAGACGTGTTTGCTGGCGGAGAAGATGGGGTCAAGCGTGTGTCCGGTGATGTGGGTGGCGGTGTTCACCAGTTGCTTGAGGCCGAGGTTGTCGAGGTTGTCGAGCAGGGTGGTGGTGTTGGGGTCGTTGTTTTGTTCCAGATGGAAGTTGAGGTCGCCTTGGAGGTTGTAGTCCGGCGAGGCGAGGGTGTACGAGGAGATGAAGTCGGCGATGCCGTCGCTGAAAGGGGCGTGCGGTCCGGGAGGACGGTAGACGAGGGATCCTCTGAGAGTGGTCCTGGGCTCGGTGCGAATCTGAAAATGCAGGTGTTCAGCGGCGAGAGGGGTGTCTTCGGTGGAGGTGGTGACGCTGATGGAGTCTTTGAAGATGATGGCGATACCTCCTCCTACTTGGTTGGTGCAGTCTTTTCTGGAGATCTTGTAGCCTTCGGGGATGGCGGTGGCGATGTCTGGAGCAGAGGAGGCGTTCATCCAGGTCTCCGTGATGAAGGCGACGTCCGGTGCTGTGGAGTCCAGGAGGTCCCAGAGTTCAACGGCGTGCTTGTGGACGGAACGAGCGCTGACCAGGATGCACTTGAGGTGGTTGATGGCGCGTGGGCTTGTGGTCGTGGTAGTTGCGTGGTGGAAGATGCGTTTGTAGGAGTTGCAGGCGAAGGGTCCATGGGTGCGTTTGGGGTGAGCTTGGAAGCAGGTGTTGGAGCGCCCTGGGTTGAGGGCGTGGAGGGTGGTGGGGTCGTAGCGGATCAGCGGGGCTTGGGAGAGCTGGGGACCAGGGGTCGTGGCGCTGGGCGCGGGCCAGGCGCAGACGTGCGCAGACGGGCTTGCCTCTGGTGCGCCTCCGGCGCGCCTGCGGCGCGCCCGCTGCACACACCATATGAGGTAGGAGGGGGGGGAAGGGTCAGCTGGGGTCGAATGGGAGCTGGGGGGCGGGGCGTGCAGGAGGTCGCGGCGGGAAAGCGGGAGGGGAAGGGGGGTTTAAGGGTTGAGGGGGGGGGGTTTAAGGGTTGAGGGGGTGAGTGTTAGGAGGTTTAGGAGATTAGGGAGAGAGATAGGAGTAGGGTTGTGAAGATAGGGGAGGGGGGGTTGTAGAGGTGGGTGAGGGTGAGAGATAGAGTGAGAGGATAGGAAGATAGGTAATAGAGGGGGTGGCGGGAAGGGGGGAGAGATAGAGAAATAGATAGATAGAGAAATAGATAGAGAAATAGATAGATAGAGAGATAGGTAGATAGAGCGATAGGTAGATAGGAGGAGGTGGAGAGTGAGGGAGTTAGATAGTGAGATAGAGAGATAGAGAGATAGGTAGATAGGAGGAGTGAGGGAGGTAGATAGCAAACGGGGCAGGTAGGGGTGATAGAGAGGGGGAGGCGAGTGAGGGAGGGGGATGAGGCAGGAGCAGGAGGGCAGGCGCGGGGAGAAGAAGACGGAGGAGGCAGAGGAGCCGAAGACAGAAGATAGAAGACAGAAGACAGAAGAACAGAAGACCGGAAGAACAGAAGAACAGAAGACCGGAAGAACAGAAGAACAGGAGAACAGAAGACCGGAAGAACAGAAGAACAGGAGAACAGAAGACCGGAAGAACAGAAGAACAGGAGAACAGAAGACCGGAAGAACAGAAGAACAGAAGAGCAGAAGAACAGAAGAACAGGAGTCCAGAAGATCACAGATGAAGATACGAAGAACAGAAGGCAGAAGACAGGCAGAAGACCACAGAAGAAGATGAAGAAGAGAGGCGAACAGGAGAGGCAGAGAAGCACCCAGAAGAAGAGAGCAGACGGGGAAAAGAAGAGTACAGAAGAAGATTACAGAGGAGGAGCGAGGAGGAAGAACAGAGAAGAAGAAAAGAAGAAAAGAAGCAGGAGCAGGAGAGAGGGTGAGTAGCGCGGGGCAGGGCGAGGGGCAGGGAGGTGGTGGCTACTTACTGTGAGGTGGGTCTCAGGAACTCAAGAACCTGGAGGAGCTGGAGGAGCTGCAGCGGGAGCGACCTACCCTTGGGTCAAGGGTCGCTACCACTGTCGCGCAGCGGCCACCAAATGAGGTAGGAGGGGGGGGAGGGGTCAGCTAGGGTCGAATGGGAGCTGGGGGGCGGGGGCGTGCAGGAGGTCGCGGCGGGAAAGCGCGAGGGAGGGGGGGACAGGTAGAGTGAGAAGAGCTGGGGGTGGGGGGTTTAAGGGTGGAGGGGGGTGAGTGTTAGGAGATTTAGGAGATTAGGGAGAGAGATAGGAGTAGGGTTGTGAAGATAGGGGAGGGGGGGTTGTAGAGGTGGGTGAGGGTGAGAGGTAGAGTGAGAGCATAGGAAGATAGGTAATAGAGGGGGTGGCGGGAAGGGGGGGAGAGATAGAGAAATAGATAGAGAAAGTAGATAGATAGAGAAATAGATAGATAGAGAAATAGATAGATAGAGAGATATGTAGATAGGAGGAGGTGGAGAGTGAGGGAGTTAGATAGTGAGATAGAGAGATAGAGAGATAGGTAGATAGGAGGAGTGAGGGAGGTAGATAGCGAACGGGGTAGGTAGGGGTGATAGAGAGGGGGAGGCGAGTGAGGGAGGGGGATGAGGCAGGAGCAGGAGGGCAGGCGCGGGGAGAAGAAGACGGAGGAGGCAGAGGAGCCGAAGACAGAAGATAGAAGACAGAAGACAGAAGAACAGAAGCCCGGAAGAACAGAAGAACAGAAGACCGGAAGAACAGAAGAACAGGAGAACAGAAGACCGGAAGAACAGAAGAACAGGAGAACAGAAGACCGGAAGAACAGAAGAACAGGAGAACAGAAGACCGGAAGAACAGAAGAACAGAAGAACAGAAGAGCAGAAGAACAGAAGAACAGGATGCAACAAAATGCAACAAAATGCAAAACAAAATGCAACAACCCAAAGTACAGCGAACTTTTCAATAAACAAATTTCACGGAACTTCTATAAAAACTGTTGTCTGCTTCTCTTAGGTAAAACGTAGAAAGTAAATTGCAGTTCAAGGTAGAGACAGTGCTTTTCACAGCACTACAAATCACAGAGCAGCAAATTCTCGACCTGTGGGAACTTGCTTGTAACCAGTATGTTCACTCATATGCAACAAAGAAAGAACAAATACCAATCCAAGTCAACACATTCACAGACAGTTGATGTGACGTCTTCATCTTAATGTGACTGATAGCTATTCACAGTACACACCCCAAACCTAGCAGGCAATTCAACAAAAATACATAGATCTTGAGATCACAGACTTTGACAAGTCTACCAACTTAAACCACAGCTCTATATTACAACTTCCTTAAGTGCATCAAGCATAAGTAAAATCGTACAGCTCAAGTCCTCTCTGTCATGTGTTCAGATAGTGCCCTCAGAACTCAGCAAAAGGCATTAACAAAATAGTAACCAGAGTCCCAACAAACCTACAAGTCAAAGCCACATAATACGTAGATTTAAAGTCCAACAAAATAATGGCACTCACTCTTTCAAATTAGAATTCCCAAAATGCACCACTTCGGGTTATCACTTTTCCTCACAATCTCCTTTGGTTTACGCTTTTTCCTACTTACACTCACAAAGACACTTTAAGGACACCAGGACAGATACCACATCTCAATACGGTTGTAAAGAATCAGGGATGCAGGTTAGGTCAGGGTCGATTTGAATCTCAGTGCAAGACCATCTGAACCATAAAGGTGCAGCTCTCAATCTCTAGACCCAATCTTTCTTCAAAGGTCTTACCAGATTTTGATGATGCACAATCTCCATTCTTGCCCTATGCACACCAGATGGATTGGGAGTGGTGTAATCCTGATATGGATTTTGGTGCTCCCCACTGGATCTGTCTCAGTTATATAATTCTAGACGATAATTTCAAAAGACAGAAACAGAGATGCCATTTGGTCCTACAAGAATGACAGATAGAGAAGTCTTCATGTTAAAGATTTTAATTTAGAATTTTTAGTCATACAGGAGTCAATTTAGCATAGTCTTTCTTTCTTTTATTATGTTAGTTTCTGGTTGAAACCCCATAAACGTGCACAACAGTATACAGTACACAATAACACAATAAAAAGTAATCTAGACACGTAATCATCCTAATTATAATTTACAGTGATCCCTAAATATGTAACATCACTAGACACATGATTTAAAAGCTGAAAGTGCAATGTGCGACAACTGCTAATAGCAGCTAATGCTATTTTCAGAAAAAAGGTAAAATGATTCAACACAGAGCCCACAGAATAACAACCTGCATATGGACATACCCTTAGAGAGTCCACCAGTTATGGTCAAGGGGTCACTCAATAATCAATACATGCCTAATTCTTGAACTCCAGTTTTGAGATGTGAAAACTATGTGACGAAATATATATTTTTCATGTCTAAGACTTCGATTAAAGCTGCTTTATGTGATTCTAATTCAGGAGTTATGGACAATCTGATTCAGAATAGGAGTGGTTTCAGGGCTTGTTAGAAATGGGGTCTCTAGTTGACAGTCAGTTTAACACCTATACAGGTAGGGACCCTCATTCTAGTCATGGTAAGGGAGATACAAGGCTCAGATAACCCCTGCCCACCCCTTGGCAGCTTGGCACAAGCAGTGCGGCTTATCCCAGAGGCATGTGTAAAGTATTTGTACAAACACACAAAGTAACACAGTGAAAACACCACAAAAAGAATCCACAACTATTGAGACAAATAGCTAATATTTATCTAAATCAAGCAGGACCAAAACAACAAGAACAACAACAAGCCTAGATATGAACTTTTAGTCTCAATCCATAGAAATCAATTGAGGCTTTGTTTTAGCACGGAGTATTTGGTATGCGTCAAAAATGAAGCTGCAAGGGGGAGCGTGCATCAGAAAAGCAAGCAATGTTTTGACTCCTTACTCTGCCGGGTAAGTGATGCATCGATTTTTTCCTCGCAGGGAAGGGGTGTGGTGATTTGCAGACAAACAGCCTCGGGCCGTGTGGTGATGTTAAAGATTTTGACACCCGGGGGTGATGCATGAAAAATCCAGATGCACGGCAGCGATGAATCCACGCTGAACTGGCGATGAGTTGATTTCACCAGTGCTGCATCAATTTTTCAGACGCAATGCAGGTATTTCAAGGCAATCCCCATGTTAACTTATGGGAGAGATAGGCTTTGCAATAGTGTAAAACACATTGGGCAGTATTTCACTATCAGGACGTGTACAACACACCAGTATGTGTCCTACCTTTTAAATACAGTGCACCCTGCCCCTGGGGTTCCCTAGGGCCCACCATAGGGGTGACTTACATGTAGTAAAAGGAGGGTTTGCCTGGCAAATGGGGAACCATACCAGGTCAAATTGGCAGTTTAAAACTACACAAAGAGATACTTCAGTAGTAGGTTAGCAGGTCTGAGACATGTTTAGAGGGCTACTCACGTGGGTGGCACAATCAGTGCTGCAGGCCCACTAGTAGAATATGATTTACAGGCCCTGGTCACCTCTGGTGCACTTTACTAGGGACTTACTGGTAAATCAAATATGCCAATCATGGATAAACCAATCACCAATACAATTTAGACAGAGAGCACATGTGCTTTAGCACTGGTTAGCAGTGGTAAAATGCCCAGAGTCCTAAAGCCAACAAAAATAGGTCAGAAAAAATAGGAGGAACGAGGCAAAAGGTTTGGGGTTGAGCCTGCAAAAAGGGCCAGGATCAATGGGGCTGCTATATTCCTTAGACATTTGAGCATTATGTGATAAAATCCAGGGATTAATGGTGTCCTTTGAGGTAGGCTGAACAGTGATCTAAAAATGTATTTTCTTTAGCAGCTAACTCCTTCATTTTCACATGTCCCCAAATTTTAGCTCTGTTCAGGGCTGCACCCGGAACTTTGGCTCGATATGTCTCCATGGACAGTGAGACATGTCTTGGGGTAGTTTTTGAACACATTTTTATAACTGTGGAGGCACCATGTAGCGAAATGGGACTATTTTTGTATCGATGTAAAGTCCAGGATAGAGATTTCTTAAGTTTAATACCTAAATAGTAAAAGCTTTCCACCTTCTGCAATATAGATCCCTTCATACTAAAGCTGCCTTGAACGATTTAAGAGGATTGAAAATCATGTACTTTGTTTTTAGAGTGTTCACTTCAAAACCCTTTTTATCACAGTAGTCCATAAATTTGTCTAGAAGGTTTTGTAATCTATTAGGGGTATGGAAATTAGTAGGGAGTCATCAGTGAACAAAAGAATTGGTACAAAATTCCTACTCAGTCTGTGAGAATCGTGGCTACAACTGCTCAAGAAGCTTATTAAATCATTTATGTAAAGAGTGAATCAAGTGGGAGCCAAGACACATTCCGGATGTACTCCTCTCGATGTTTATGCAATCAGATAGCTCACCTCGTGATCCCCACCTCACTTGGGCATAGTTTGCCTCATGCAATCTTAAAATAATATTTAACAAGTTAGGGTTGGTTTCCATCTGCCCTAGGGACTAGATCAAAAGCCATTTTAAGGTCTTTAAATGCTACGTACAAGTGTTATTTTGTTTGCTGGAGGTATTTCCAGCAGGATAGAATAAACCAAAATACCGGATTTTAGGTGCAAGTTATTAGTCGAAAACCTGCTTGTGAGGGAGCTATTATATTAGCTTCAGTAATCCAAACTTTACCCATCACTTGGTGGCAAAAGACCTTCTGAATGTTGCCTATCAGATAAACTGGGAGGTAATTCCTGGGATTGCATTTTTGTAAATGGGAATGACTACTGGATGCTACCACCACTGACTATTTTATTTGAGAGTTTGTTAATGTAAGGAGCCCAAACAGTATTGGTAAAAATCCCCCAGTATTTTATCCAGGCCAGGAGCCTTTCCTGGTTGCCTTTATATGTATCTTTTAGGGAAAAATAGGGGAACAATTTTTCTGAGCCTTGAGAAGATATACTCTAGGAGCTGGTCACTAATGTCAAGGTAGCACTTTTTAAAATCTATGGTCTCAATGAAGGGTTTTTGTGCTCCATATAATGCAGTGAATTGTTCTTCCCACTGATGTGGAGGGACATGAAATTCCAGAGGACTTATTGCCCCAACATTCCCATGCGTGACAATATGCCAAAAGGCTTCAGTGTTTCTAAGCTTCATCTTTGCATCTTACTTTCATAGCACTAATTTGTTGAATGTTGCCCTGTTTAAGAGCTATAATGAATTCAAACTTGGCCTTGGAGGAAGTATTCGACTACAGTGAATTGCTGGTTCAGTTTTCTACTGTACAAAGTGTTTTCAGGGCACTAAACAAGCTCTGATGCAACTCTATAAAGAAATCCTGTCTATAAGGGTCATCAGCTAGGACACCAACATATAAATTTAATGTTTTGTAAATGTGAGCCACATTATCAGTTTTATAAGATCATTTTGTCCATTTGATTGATCTTCTATTGTTACTAAGGGACACAGCGGACTCAGATCTATTAAAATTGATGATTTTACCACAAAAAAGTTTTGATTTGATGGATATACTTAAATTATAGTGATCACTAGCATTCTGTGCTAGTACTCTAAAATCAGACACAGTGTACTAGATTCCAGATCTAATAGATTGTAATCTATCCTGCTTTTACTCTTTCCCCTACAAAAGGTCAATTCTTAGTGGATGTCTGATTTAGTTTTCTCATTACAGGTGCACATACTAAATTTCAAGGACAGGGAATGAAGCTGTAAGGCTGTCCTGGACAATTTTCTGAGCACTTCTGCATTCAGCCTTTGGATACCTCTAAACTGACCATCAGATTCCATAATGGAATCTCTGAATGGTATGGGTGCAAACATGATATTGAAATCTACAGCGATGATTACTGGAGAATACAAGGCCCTATTTGACAAATGATAATCTAAATTAGCCAGAGTAGAGGACTCCATATTTGGGCCCATAGAGCAATTGTAAATATTACATAAACTTACAACTTCACCATTGGGACCTCTTAAAACCAAACCAATTATATCCGCACAGTCTGTTGTGATTTGTTTGACATTCAAATTTAACGATGTCCGTACCTAAATAAAAACACACCCAGAAGGACGTCCATCTCTTGAGGGCAGTGCTTCGATATTATGATTTGTGTATCCAGTTATACCACAAGATGGTGGAGACTTGGGCGGTCATTACAACATTGGCGCTAAAAGCAGCTTACCGCCGTGCAGAAGACCGCCAACACACCGCAGCGGCCGCGGATTTCCGCCACAGCTATTATGACCCACATTTTGGAGTCCGCCAAAATGCAGACACCCACACAAGTCCGCCACACCAAAGGTCAGTGATAAACTGGCGAAAACAAAACCTCCACCGTCACACCAACAGAAATACGCCCACACTATCACAACACACGAATCCATGCGGCGGTGTTTCAACCGCGGTATTCCATTGGCGGTACACACCGCCGCGCTCAAAATACACGCACTTCTACAAAACACAACCACAGTGGACAATTCCAAATACACACACCTGATACACATACACACACCACTCCCACACACCCACACCACTATAAAACACCCACCCACATCAACCACAAACCCCCACGACAAAAAAGTCAGAAAGAAGGCCAGAGAGAGAGCACCAGCAAGAACAATAGCAACCACAGGCACACAACACCATCACCCACAGAACTCCCATGCACGTCACACAACACACCACTACATGTCAGAACACATATCACCACACACTCCACCCCACACATCACCTACACCACCCCATGGCACGGCAAAGACACCCCAGGTTCTCGGAGGAGGAGCTCAGGGTCATGGTGGAGGAAATTGTCCGGGTAGAGCCACAACTATTCGGATCACATGTGTAGCACACCTCCATTGCAAGGAAGATGGAGCTATGGCGAAGAATAGTAGACAGGGTCAACGCAGTGGGACAGCACCCAAGAAATTGGGAGGACATCAGGAAGAGGTGGAACGACCTACGGGGGAAGGTGCGTTCCGTGGTCTCAAGACCCCACTTGGCGGTTCAGCGGACTGGCGGTGGACCCCCACCTCCTCACCCACAACTAACAACATGGGAGGAGCAGGTCTTGGCGATTCTGCATCCTGAGGGCCTCGCAGGAGTAGGTGGAGGAATGGACTCTGGTAAGTCAAATCTTAACTATTACAACCCCCACCCTACCTGCATGCTATCACATACCCCCCACCCTCACCCTCACCCCCAGCACTCCAATTCCTCACATATGTCCCAATATCACAAACCACCCATCCCAACACCAAGCCCTGCATGCAACAACAAAGCATGGACACCCATCAGTAAAGCATGCCCACTGCACATACCCATACAACCCCCTAAACCATCCTCACACAAGGTCTCACACAGGGATGTACACGGTCACTCACCAATTGCACACCATGACACACACAGATGTAATAACCATCCTTTTATACCCCTGCAGGACCCCTACCCAACGTCACCGGACAGGAGGGTCCACACATGTCCACACCACCAACAGAAGAGGCCCACAGTGATGACAGCACCTCTGTCCAACTGGATCTAGATGACCAGCCCGGCCCATCGGGGACCTCGGGACAGTTGGTTCCCATCACCCAGTCACAGGCCACTACAGACCTTCCACCCTCTGGAAACACCAGCACAGCACCCACCCAGCGGGCCCACACCTCCATCCCCAGGACATGTCAATCAGCTGTGTGTCCACCACTACAGGGAACCCAGCATAACCCACAACCCCAACAACAAGAGGGACCTGGGGGCAGTGGTAGTGGGCACACGGTCCAGGGGACGGAGGCCCAGGAACACAGGGGAACTGGGAGGGCTGCTATGCGACAGGGGGCGGGCAGGCCAAGGGAACCCACTCTCCACGAGGCCCTCTCCTCCATCATGGGAGCCTACCACCACTCCCAGGAGACGATGGCAACGGTACTGGGCAAGTTTCAGGAGACCCAGCGCCTGCAGGAGGAACAGTATATGGGCTTCAGGGAGGAACTCAGAACCATCAGCTCCACCCTGGGCACCATTGGGGGGGTGCTGAAGGAAGTACTCAACGCCAGGAGGGACACTGTGGCACTACACGGGGCCCCTGACACTAGCATGGACGATGAACTGCCCACCACCTCCGCCGGCGCTAGTGGACAGGAGGCACTGCCACAGGACCACCACACCAGCACCCCACCCCCTGCAGAGGGAGAACCACCCCGCAAACGGTCCCTGAGATCCAGGACAAAGGCAGAGAACGATGCCAAGACCCCCGCCAAGAAATGAGACCACCCTGATTGTCATCCTACTGTCCCACTTTGCCACCCTGTCCATACTGAAACTGCCCCAGCTCCACTTCCTATGCCTATATGGGCAATGCACCTGTGAGACTAATAGACTGGACTCCGCCATCACCCCTCACCATTTCACTACCCCCTCCAATATTGAGCACTTAAATAAACACACCTAAAGCACAAAACAATCTGGAGTCTGTCTGTGATTTCGAAATAGTGTATTAGCAATGACAGTGACAAAATGCTCTTTCAAGTTTAATGTCAACATACCTATGTCACACAGCTCTAGTCCATGAGGAATCTAAGCAGATGTCACACAGTGGGACCCACATCTGTGAAATCGTAAGGGAAAGTGACAACTCAGTGACCATACACTGGGTGAAAACGACACACAGTAGAGAGGTATTAGTGTTAAAGTACATGTAGTAGGTAGGTTTGTATTCTTACCTGTGTCTCACTGGAAATATTGCTGGATCACTGAGTCCCTGTTGTCATTGTCTTCTTCCCCTGCTTCCTCGTCTTCACTGTCCACAGGCTCCATAGCTGCAACAACACCGCCATCTGGACCATCCTCCTGCAGAAAAGGCACCTGTTGTCGCAAAGCCAAGTAATGAAGCATACAGCAGGCCACGATGATCTGTCACACCTTCTTTGGTGAGTAGAATAGGGATCCACCTGTCATATGGAGGCACCTGAACCTGGCCTTCAGGAGGCCGAAGGTCCGCTCGATCACCCTCCTAGTTCGCCCATGGGCCTCATTGTAGCGTTCCTCTGCCCTTGTCCAGGGATTCCTCACTGGGGTCAGTAGCCATGACAGGTTAGAGTAACCAGAGTCATCTGCAAATGGTGAGGGACAACTGTTAGACACGCACTAACCTGGAGGGATATCCCCAGACCCATACAACCATTCCCACTGACTTGCTTCCAGGTGCTCACCTAATAGCCACACACGGTGCCTCTGGAGTTGACCCATCACACAAGGGATGCTGCTATTCCGCAGGATGTAGGCGTCATGCACTGAGCCAGGGAACTTGACATTCACATGGGAGATGTACTGATCTGCCAAACATACCATCTGTACATTCATAGAATGATAACTCTTCCGGTTTCTGTACACCTGTTCACTCCTGTGGGGGGGTACCAAAGCCACAAGTGTCCCATCAATGGCACCTATGATGTTGGGGATGTGTCCCAGGGCATAGAAATCCCCTTTCACTGTAGGCAAATCCTCCACCTGAGGGAAAACAATGTAGCTCTGCATGTATTTCAGAAGGGCAGACAACACTCTGGACAATACGTTGGAAAACATAGGCTGGGACATCCCTGATGCCATGGCCACTGTTGTCTGAAAGGAACCACTTGCAAGGAAATGGAGCACTGACAGCACCTGCACTTGAGGGGGGATTCCTGTGGGATGGCGGATTGCTGACATCAGGTCTGGCTCCAACTGGGTACACAGTTCCTGGATTGTGGCACGTCAAGCCTGTATGTGATAATCACATGTCGCTCCTCCATTGTCGACAGGTCCACCAACGCTCTGTACACTGGAGGATGCCGCCATCTCCTCACATGTCCCAGCGGACGGTGCCTATGAAGGACAACAGCGAGCACAGAGTCAAAAAACTCAGAGGTACAGTTTACACAGAACACCTATCATACCCAAAAGGTATGTGTGTTGAGTCTAGGCCTAGGTATGAGTGACGCAGTTGGAAATGAAGCCATGTGGGCCCCTGAAATGGCGGCTGCCTGACCTGTAAAGTGGGACAATGGGATGTGAGGTAACTGTGCTGGCGCTGTACACCGTCGCGGTAGGCGGTCGAAGACCGCGGCGCAATGCTGCATTGGTTAACATTGAACCCTATGGGTACCAGGAGCCAATGGCGATGTACGCCGGTGGTGACGGTACGCACCGCCGCGGACGTGACTGCCATTTTCTATCACTTCAATCACTCGATACCTGATCTTCGACAGGAGAGGACCTACACTGCAAGTGCTGCTGGGACCTCAGTCTGGAAGAGACAATGGCTCGAGTGTCTGGGGAAAGGGCCCCTGCCTTCAGCACGGAGGAGTTGGAGAAACTCGTGGATGGTGTCCTCCCCAGTACACGCTACTCTACGGTCCTCCAGACAAACAGGTAAGTACAAAGGGAGCATGCTGTATGAGCTATGCCTGTGTGGAGAGGGCTGGATGTAAGAAGGAAGAGGGGAGAGTGCTGCGTGCATGAAAAACGGTGAATGCATGTGCCACATGGCAAGGGTAGGGATGGGGGCCAATCAGTTTGACGGTGCAGTTGGTAAGAACTTCTCTTTTTGCCCTGTACATTTCATGTAGGTCAGCACCCACCAGAAGAAAGATATTTGGCGTGCCATCGCCAAGGACGTCCGGACCCTGGGGGTCTGCCACAGACAGAGCACCCACTGCCGGAAAAGATGGGAGGACATTCGCCGCTGGAGCAAGAAGAAGGCGGAGGCTCAGCTGGGGATGGCCTCCCAACGTGGGAGGGGTGCCCGTCGCACCATGACCCCCCTGATGTTCAGGACCCTGGCGGTGGCCTACCCGGAGTTGGATGGGCGCTTGAGGGCATCACAGCAGCCACAAGGGGGTGAGTACACACTCATTCTGCTGACTTTGCGCGCAGTGGAGGTGTCTGGGTGGGGGAGGAGGGCTGTGGGTTCCCCTAGGCTAGGGCGAGTTCTGTAGGTAAGGCCCCTCCGTATGTCAGGCCATGTGGCACCCCAGCCCACCTCTGTAGAGTGCCAAGTACAGCTAGTCATGCCCCTGTGTCATCTATGTGTGCAGATGTCGTCCATAGCCTTGTAGGCCATTTCCCAGGAATTGAACAGTGGAGCCCAAGAGCGCGCCGTAGTGCAGGGGGCTTCTGTGTCTGTCGTGTCCGCCAACGGTAGCGGTAATGCATGCACTCAACATGTCTTTCTTCTGTCGTTCCCCCCCTTTTTGTGGTCTCCCTGTTCTTGTGTGCATTAGCATCATCAGGCGGAGGAGCAGTGGCAACAGAGCACGAGGGAGCTGCATCCCACATGGCCCTGGAGGGCGACACTACGGAGTCTGAATTCACCAGTGGGACGGAGGGTGAGGGGAGCTCCACGGCGGGGAAAGGAGCTGACACCAGCGACACTGACTCATCCTCTGATGGCAGCTCCCTTGTGGTGGTGGCAACATCTGTGCCCCCAGCATCTACAGGTACAGTTGCCACCCCCCCTACCAGCACCGCCCTCCCAGCAGTCCCTTAGCCTTTGCCCTGTGCCCGCTCACCCAGGAGGGTGGGTATCACCTTCGCCCCAGGCACCTCAGCCCCTGCCCCAGTCACCCCTGCTGCCCTCAGTGAGGAGGCCATTGATCTCCTCAGGTCCCTCACTGTTGGGCAGTCTACCATTTTGAATGCCATCCAGGGCGTAGAAAGGCAGTTGCAACAAACCAATGCATTCCTGGAGGGCATTCATTCTGGTCTGGCGGCCCTTCACCGAGCTTTTCAGACTAGCCTCAGCACTGATGGCAGTCATTGTCCCTGTCTCTAGCCTCCCCCCTCCAACTTACTCCACCCGACCCAATCCCCTGTACCTCAGCCTATCCAAAGCACACCTACAGACCAACATGCACACACGTCAACACCCAAGGGAAGCTCAGGCAAACATAAGCACCACACATCCCTCAGGCACTCACGCAAGCATCACACACATGCAGACACACCAACATCCACTACCTCCACTGTGTCCCCCTCCTCCTCGTCTCCCTCCTCCCTCCCAGTCTCATCTACACTCACACCTTCATGCACTACCTCTACAGCCACTACGTCCCTCTCCAGCACACCCACCACCACACCCCGCTCATGTGCAGTCACCACCCCCACTACCATTCACACGTCCCCTGTGTCCTCTCCCAGTGTGTCTGTGACGCCCCCTCCCAAGATACACAAACGCAGGCACACACCCACCCAACAGCCATCCACCTCACAACAGCCTCCAGCGCATGCACCTTCACCCAAAGTCACCAAACGTACACCTCCTCCAAACCCCCTCCAGCTACCCGTCCCAGTGTGTCCCAAAAACTTTTCCTGTCCAACCTTGACCTCTTTCCCACACCTCCCCCACCCCGTCTGTCTCATAGGTCCCGAACTAGCACCTCAGCCACAACCTCTCCGGGACCAGTGGTGCCTGTAGTCACCGGAATCTGGAGTGCACCGGCCACCAGGGCAGCCAGTGTGGCACGGAGCCACAGCACAGACAGTCCCCCACCTGTGAAGCATCAGAAGTTGGCCAGTGCCCGGCGGGAGAGGGTGAAGACTCCAGCCACCAAAGCCGCTCCCAGGGGTCCCGTTGGGAGTGTGGAGTCAGCTGTGACACCTTCCAAGGTGGGGAAGGGCCACAAGAAACCCGGCAAATCTGGGAAGAGCAGCACGGCGGAGAAGACCGCCATCATCCCCGCTGCCCAGAAGGCCACCGCCAGCACCAGCCCAGCTGCCCAGGAGGCCACCACCAGCACAAGCCCAGCTGCCCAGGAGGCCACCACCAGCACTAGCCCAGCTGCCCAGGAAGCCACCGCCAGCACCAGCCCAGCTGCCCAGGAGGCCACCGCCAGCACAAGCCCAGCTGCCCAGGAGGCCACTGCCAGCACAAGCCCAGCTGCCAAGGAGGCTACCTGGACTACTTGCTTGGTATTTATTTTGTACATGGTGTATATATCTATTTCTGCCTACTTGTTTTTAATATATTACAATGGCTACACTAATTGTCTATTGTCTTTGCATTCTTCCGGGGGTCTGGGGGTGTTACTGTGATGTATATATATGCATTTGTGTGTGTTGTAGTGGGTGAGGGTCGGGGTGTTGCGTGTTTGTGTCCCTGTTTTTTGCCTCCCCCCTCCCCTCTGTCGTAGGTGCAGTACTCACCGTGGTCTTCGCCGCCGGCGTTCGTGCTCCTGATAGAGGAGCAGGTAGACTATCGCAGGGAGAATTTGGAGTTCCGGGTCCATGGTGTCCTAGTTCCCCGTGGAGTGTGTAGAGGTGAGCGTTTTCCCTTTGAAATTCCTGTTTCCGCCATGTTTTTATCCGCGGTGAATCCGCCCCGGAAAAGGTGGCGGATTTGCCTGTCATAATAGTGTGGGCGGTACATTGTCTCCCGCCTGTCTGTTGGCGGTGACCGCTGCGCTGTTTGTTTGTTCCGCCGTGGCGGTCGGAGTGTTAAAGGGCTGTCTTTGTTGGCGGTTTCTGCTACTGTCGTAATTACAATTTGTTTACCGCCGGCCTGTTGGCAGTTTTACCGCTGCTTTAACACTGTCCGCCAGGGTTATAATGACCACACAAGTGCCATTGTCATATTGGCTGATAAAAGTGACCCAGTCTGGATCTGACAGCTTAGCAGCAGCCCTGCTATACTCCATGCCAGCAACTGCAGATCAGATAAACAATTTGCCCCCTTTATTTTAACATTAGGTGTGTGAATCTGAATCTGGGAAGCTGCAAAGTGGGCAGGATCTCAAAAAGAGTGATGGCTGGAGGATCGGGGAACTCCACTGTTCCCCATCATGTGCAAGGCAGTCTTGAATCACCCTGCTTTAATGCTAGTAGGAGCAGAGGAGCCTGTAAGTGGATTTAAATTGTCAGAATTAACACACCCAGAACCTGTTCGAGGAGGATCCATAGCAAATACTTTGTTGGATTACAGGTTGGTTTTAAGTAGGATATTGCTGTCAGTTAATGGCCTGGACCTTGTTTCCATTGCCAAAAGACCATCTTCAAAATCCTGGCAATATAGAGTGAGCTTAATAGAGTCATAATTATTTGATTGGCCTGGCAGGCAATGGACTGGGTTTATATCATTGCGTATTATAGAATAGCACTGCGGTTCGTTCAAATCCAATTGATTTTTTTTATTGATGAGTACATACTTGCCCTCCCTAAGGCCTGGTTTTCAATTGGGCATGTTCTTCATGTAAATTACAGCTCAGGAGCAACCTGTGATTTCAAATCTTTGCGCTTTTAAGATGGGCTTTCCGTCATAAACCAAGGTCTTCTGGAGAACAGCCTATGCCTATTATCGAAGAACATATCACGCCTCCTTTGTGTATTAGGATGGCTGTAGTTAATCTGCCTAGAATCAAGCATATGCCTCACTAAATTGTCATGACTTCTCAGAAGGGGTTGGTTTACATTTGTGCTTTCATATGAGTTAAGACATGTGTGCATGAATGGGCAGGTCCATCTGGCTTATGTGCCAGTTGTCCAGAAGGATTAATCCTACCGGCTGTTAGAATCTGAAAGGTTTGTTGGTTAGGGTGTTGTAATACAACTAGATTGATAGCTTCCGGAATGTCCAATAATCTTATTCAATAGGGAGATTGCATCTTTTATTTGCAAAAACTTTGTTTTCAGAAGGTTCAATATGCTCTTGAATTCTGTAGTATCTGATGCCCATAAGGCCTTCACACATTAAGGCAACAACATACATCATTTCGTGGGGTTTGGTTGGGTAGAGTTGTAGTTGTGTGACTTGCTCCTGATGGAATTGGTCGAGGGGTGGGAGATTTATGAGTAGTGGTTTCAGTCGTACAGTGAGCCTCACTAGCCAACGATGTAGGGGCCTCAATGGCTGGCCGATTTGAAAGGGAACGTCCTAAGCTTTCAGTGTTAGTTCATTAAGGAGTTTTTACTATATATCAGGGTATGACCCATTAAGGGCTTATTTGAGTATAGACATTCCTGTGTAAAAGTGTGTAATTTTACTCGTAGATTGAAGTTGTTACTTTTCTTTATTTAGAAATCCCTCTACTTTTACAATAAGTTCATCTATCTCATGCAGACTACAGTATTCAGTGGCATGCCTTGCTGCTTTAGGCCACTTTTTGTTGGCTATAGGAGCGTCTGCTGCTTTCCTGTTTTCCATGATCTAATGGATATTGAAAAGTATCAATGCATGATTTTAAGGGGGTCAGAAGAATTAATCATTAACATCTAGAACTGTGTCTAGAGGGGCTTTCTTCCTATCGCTGAAGATATTCTCCTAAAGTCCATTTTACTTATTACCAGTATGTAAATCTTACTGCTGTATCGGTTGATATGCAGTCATGTTCGAGGTAACTGTTGTTTGTGGCAGAACCAAGGGGGTTAGTCCTGCCCAGCAGCAGCCCTTGTGGCAACAAATGAGTTTTTGGTGGTGCAAAACGGCTGCAGTTTTATTCACTTAAGATGATTAAACAACGCAGTTCAAAATTATTCTAAAGCACAAAACATGATTATTGCCAAATTGTATGTAGATCCATTTCAGTCAATTCAGTCCACAACAGCACCTCATGACAGCACCCTGAACAAATGCCCCATTTCAGCAAGGGTCTAGCACATCCTGCGACCTCTAAGCTACACCTTGTTGCCAAGTTTTGCGGGCGGCACCTGTGCCTAACCCAGGCTGCAAGTGTTTCTGCCCACTGCTGACCCCTTGTTGACCAATAGCCTGCTCCCTGTCCTCATGCAGTAAGGCATCCCAGGGGCATGCACTTGAGTGGTTCCTCCTTTGGCTATTGTGCTTCCTCTTCTGTCCCCCTGTGCTGTCTCCAACATGCTGCCTATGGTTTTTTGAACCTCAGGGAGCTCCCTTACCAACTCCTCCCCATGCTCTCCTAGTTGAAGCTTAACAGTTCGAGAGCTCTCCCCCAAAACTGAGGAGGATCAGGCCCATGCCTGCGCCTGTCTAGTGTACCCCGTACAGTTCATAATATCCTTGTGTTTTGAGGTTGATGATCCATGCCTCCAAAATCCCACCCATTGGCTGTCAGCACCTTGGACATGGGTATGTTCAAGTTCTTTCCTGACTTGTGTACTGCTGGGTTCTCTAAAGCCCCCCTTCATTTGAATCATGGTATGATCTCAGACCATACCAGCTCCGCTGGTCTAGTGAGTCTGGCGACCGCTATCAGTCCAACTATCATTGCCCCGATTAAATCCCTATGTCCCAGGTCGGCTAACTCATTTCCCCCCCAGGTGCACAACTATTGCATCAGACTTCTCTTCTCACTTCATTGCATGTTGAACCATGTGAACGGTAGGCAGCTTGGCCATCAAAGAGACCACAGTGTTGCGCAGCCACATTCCCTCATAATCTTTTCATGCCAACACCACCTCTGTGCCCTGGTGACGAAAGAATGGCCCAGTATCCATACCCTGCATACCTGACTGGAGGGACCTGTCATGAGAAAAACATATTTTAAATCAGGATGGATGCCGCTCCGATGCCCTCTGGCCTATCTGTTTGATGCGCTATGCATGCAGGCCGCTGGCTGCAGCCGTTGTTACAGCGTCTATGCGGAAAGAGTGTGGTGCAAATTCTTTCAGTGGGAGTCTTGAAGCACTAATGGCAATTCTAAGGATTGTGTTAAATTGAAAGCGGCTGAGACATGATCCATCCTCATGCCGGAAAAGTGGCTGATCCACCTGGCCTCTGCTCTTTAGGTAGTCATGCATGCAGCAAATGGGGCAGTATTCACTGTCTATCAAACAGTGCAAGCATGTGTGCTTGCCTCTATCCTCTTGGTCTGTTTTTGATCTGCATAAGTATATTGTCATGGATCTGTCCTCCATGTGCAACTCCCCCATCCCATTTTCAAGCATGCCAACATAGGGTTGAATTTGGCAGGAGCTACCAGTTTGCTGACCCTGTATGCCCCGATGAAGACTCGGGAGAAGGCTGCCCTAAAGAGCAGTAGTTCAGGTCTGATCATGCAGATGCTTTGGAGTTCTTTGAACACTTTTTGCAAAGTGCTGAAACATATGGGGCATCTCCCTTCTCATTAGTTTGGTTGGAGGTGACCCTCATCCCTTCACGGCTGCCCTACAATAGAAACTACTTGCAGGGTCACTGATACCCGCTAAGTTTCCATAGTAGGAAACTGCACAAATGTGAGTTTGTGCCCAAGATTTTGTTTTCTTTTGTGTATAAACTCCTCAATGCCCCTCCTGGAAACTTAAACAGAACCTCTGACGCTGGTTATGGCCTTTAACATCTCCCAGCACTTACGATATTTGGTCACAGTCTTGGGGGCTAGGGCATTGTCCACCAGCAAGCTCAGATCGGGTCTACCAGGTTCCACAGTTCTCGTGGTACTGCCATCCCGTCGAGATCCACGTGTGGTGCCAGCTCCCTGAATTTCTGGCACTGATAACAAGACATATCATTCACTGCATTTTCACCACCAAGAATATGCCTGACCCTGACCACAATATTATCCCTGAGCTGGCAGTCCACTAAATGCCTTAGCAACTGGACCAATGTGCGCTGTTCTCAAATTCAAAGCCTGGACCACTGCATGATTGTTTACCTATAAAGTAATTTGCTTGTGTGTGAGTTGCTCTCCCTGTTTGGAGAATGCTATTATGATGGGACAGAGTTCCAATACCATCAGCTTCATGGTGATCTCCTTCTCATGCCAAGGAGCCGCCAGTGGGCAACTGCCCATGCTGATTCCACTATAAGCCCAAAGCTGTTGCCCCAGCTGCATCGGTGAGCATCTTCAGCGGCCCTGATGACATGCATGGTTCCTGCCAGATCAAGGTCCCATTGAAATCGGCTAGGAATGCTGCCCGTTCCCAGAGATCCTCTTTGACCCCTTGCGTCAGCCTGACCCTTTGCTGCATCTTTGTCAGCCCTCTTGTTAACTGTGCCAAATGCCTGGCAAATGGTCTTTCTGCTGGTAACAAATGGTTGGCGAAGTTAAGCTTGCCTAGTAGTTGCTGCATCTCCCCCAGGGTAGCTTTTTTCTTACCCAGCAGTGTCACTATTATTTGTTTCAGGTCATCTACTTTTGCTGATGGCAGCTGCATTGGGCATGCATGGTGTCTAACTCAATGTCTAAGAATGACAGCTGTGTGGTTTCTCTTGAGCCAGTGGCACTCCACCTCATCTGCCAATGCCACAAACTGCCCCAACAGACCCACACACTCAGCGGAGCCTGGTTTGCCAATGAACGAAAAGTTGCTGAGGTACTGGATCCATCTCCCTGCAGGGTGACATTTCCCCAAAACCCCACTCTGAAAAGCTGCTAAAAGCCTTGAAATATGTGCAATAAATCACACAGCCCAATGGCAAGCACCTGCTGTGGTAGTACTCATCCTTCAGCTTGAAACCCAGCAAATGATAGCTTTCTGGGTACACAGGTAGCAGGCAGAATGTGGATTTGATGTCGGCCTTAGCTAGCAAGGACCCTTTTCCCATTGTCCTGATCTGTTCTATGGTGTTGTCTTTAGTGGCCTATGACACTGAACTGCTCTCCTGATCCAGCCAGTCATTGACTGAAGCCCTGGCTGGGCGTGACAAAAGATAGATGAGCCTAAACTGACCAGGCTCCTTCTTTGGTACAAGTCCTAGCAGTGATAGAACAAAATTGCTGAAAGGAAGCTCTGAAAAGAGGCCGAGCACCCTGCCCAGGTAGACCTCTTTGTCAACTGTTTGCCTAATCGCGCACAAATTGTCCGAACTGACTTCAAGTCTTTACTAAAACGATGAGTTAGAGGACCTTGGTATGGTATCATGAGCATTTGCAAGAAACCTTTTGCCAGTAATTGCCTCTTATTAACCCTGGGGTAGTTGCTCAATACCAAAGCAGGGCTGTAGTTTTTATGGGTGTAAATAATTGTGTGGTAGACCAATGATTAACTTCCTTTGTCTCTACTCCTATGCTTCTACTTTTTGTTGAAGGTGTATTTTGGTATCCCCAGATCCCTTAGCCCTCTTGCATTCAATGGCTGCATGCACCCCCCACCTCACACTGCTACTACTAGCATGCCTAATCTTACAGGACTGCCCCCACTTCAATTATCCTTGTCATATCTTGAGCATATTGTGTTGCGGTCTTTACTTGAATTCCCTTCTGTGTACGCCTTTGTTCCATTGCTATGGGGTATCCCATCCAGCCTCCCTTTCTGTCCTGTCCCCAGAGAGGTGTCTCCCTGCTACGGACTGCACCTCTGACAGCCACCATATTGGTTGTATATCCCTCCACGTCCAGATGGTCCCACTCTATGATTGGCCAGATTTGCATTTTCTTCCTGAAGCCTTCATCATAATGGAGCCAAGCATCTCCTTAATATTTTTGCAGCGCTTAGTGCACTGTTTGTTCATGTAAAAACAGGGCTGCCACACTTTGCAGGAACTTTTCAACAAATATGCTTCCTAGAGTACTAAAGGCACATAGCCAATTCTCAATATTCTGCTCAATCCCCTGTTTTTGCTGACCCCTCTTATCCTCATCCTTTTTCTCTTGCACTGTTAAGTTGTTAGACCTGACGTCCTTGGCATGGTTTCCCCTGTCTTTTTGCCTCTGCTTCTTGTGTTTTGACTGTGTGCTGGACTTCATTTTTGCTAGTTTTGGTACTCTGGGCACTTTACCACTGCTGACCAGTGCTAATGTGTCAGTGCTTTCTGTGTAAGTTGTATTGGTGATTGGCTTTTCCCTGATTGGCATATTTGGTTTACTAATAAGTCTCTAGTAAAGTGCTAGAGGTGCCCACGGCCTGTAAATCCAATGCTACTATTGGGCCTGCAGCACTGATGGTGCCACCCACATGAGTAGCCCTGTAAACATGTCTCAGACCTGTTACTGCAGTGTCTGTGAGTGCAGTCTTGCGTTACTAATCCAACCTGGCAAGTGTACCCACTTGCCAGACCTAAACCTTCTCTTTTGGTACATTTAAGGCACCCCTAAGTTAGGCCCCAGGTAGCCCCATGGGCATGGTGCAGTGTATTTAAAAGGTACGACATGTAGTGGTGGGTTAAATATGTCCTGATAGTGAAACACTGCCAATTTTCATTATTGCAAGGCCTACCTCTCCCATAGGTTAACATGTGGACTGCCTTTAAACAGCTTTTTTAAGTGCAGTTTCCTATTGGGAGCAAAAAGAAACATGGGGTTTGGGATCTTTGAACTCACAATTTAAAAAGACATCTTTTGGTAAAGTTGTTTTTTAGATTGTCTGTTTGAAAATGCCACTTTTAGAAAGTGGGCATTTTTTCTTGCTTAACCATTTTGTGCCTCTGCCTGCCTATGGAATCCACATCTGGGTCAGACTGGCTGTTTGTGAATTCCCTCTAGACTGTGACACAAAGGGAGCTGAGGAGTGTCCTGCAAATCCTGATGAGTCTCCTGGGCTAGAATGGGGAGGGAAGGGCTGACGCTTACACCTGAATGGGCTGTGCCTGTCTACACACAATGCAGTCTCCAACCCCCTGGTGTGTGTCTGGGGTGAGGCCTGGGCAAGGCAGGATCTTGCCAACAGCAGAGACTTTCCTTTGAAGTTTACCTACTTCAAAGGCAGAAATGGGTATAAGTAGTGGACTCAAAACCCCAGACTTTTAGAACACTTCTGGATCAAGGGGAACGTCTGCCAAGGAGAAGAACTGGAGGAGGAGTACTGCCGCTTTGCTGTGTGTGCTTTGGTGGGTTGGCGTGCAGTTGTTGCATCTGCCTTAGAGAGGACAAAGACTGTATTGACTTTGCTGAGTATCCTGCTTGTGAAGTTTCTCCAAGGGCTCAGACTGAGCTTGCCTCCTGTTAAGAAATCTCAGGGACAGCAAAGACTTCACCTACCAGCCTCTGGGTTCCCTTGTTGCTGTTCCTAACTCGCCAGATGGTGCTTTTTCCAGTTTCTGTGCCCTTGGGAGAGAAAGCTAGTTGAAAACCAAGAAAACCTAAGTGCACCAATGCCGGACGATGCCTAAACTCATGCCTCACCCCGCGATGCCGTCTAAAATCAAAGCTGTGGTCCCCGCTGGAGTGCGACAATCCTGACTGACATTGCAGGCATGATGCTGCTGCAGCCCCGCTGATGTCCTGTGACTTTGTGAGCCCCAAGTGCCATATCACTGACATCCATGACACCCAACTCAGCCACGGCGCCTCCAACCCCGTGGCATGAGTGTGACCCAGTGAGGTCACCCCACAGAGTCTTGACCCGCTGGACATCTACTTCACCGGAACATGAGGAACTGACGATTCGCATCAATGCTGTCTCATGTCCACTGCTGCGCAGCAAGGACCCGACGCTTCGCACCAATGCGTCTGCTCCACTGCTCTGCAGCACCGGAACCGACGCTGCACCGGGTCAAGTGACACCTCGTTAACCTGACTCGGTACACCAGCTTGTTTCATCACTTTCAAAAGGTACTGTACCTGGGGGTCTGTGTGACTCCATGACCAGTGCCATTGGCGTCGGATTGTTGGGAATGACTCCAACACGATGGCGTGATAACACCAAATTGAAGCATTTATGTTTCTGAGCACTGCAACCAAAGAAAGGTATAACATTCTCAATGAATTTCAAAAACCTAAAAGCATAGAAGGAAGTCATCCCACTACTCAAGATTTCGCAAACAAACTTGCAACTCATTACACAACCACAGCAGACACACTGGACGTCTATTTAAAACAGAAGAAAACCATTAGCACCAACCACTTTCCTAAAATCCCATCCAAGAATAAACCAACCCAGCCTCTACACAATAACTGTTTAACTACAGGAACTTTTCCTGAAGACCTGAAAAAGGCATACATACGCCGATTATTAAAGAAAACAAACCTAGACCCACAGGACCACAACAACTACTGACCAATCACAAATTGACCTTTCCTGGGCAAACTGATAGAAAGAGCAGCGTTGGCCCAGATGTCACAATTCATTGAAAACAATTCCATACTTTCAGACTACCAAACTGGATTCCGCCCAGGAAGAGGCACTGAATAGGTACTCATAGCAATCTGGGATGATATTAAAAACCACTATATAGTTGCTACTCTACTTCTCTTGGACCTCTTGACTGTCTTTGATACTGGTGACCATGACACCCTAATTCAAACACTCCACGAAGCTGGCATAGAAGGGATTGCTCTCAACTGGATTACATCCTACCTTCAAAACAGAAATAATATTATCTATTCTCCCCCTTCTCGTCCAAACTCTACCTCACAAAAGCAGGAGTCCCCCAAGGATCAATCATCTCACCTTTGCTTTTCAGCATCTACATGATGTCATTACCAGAATTGATCAATGATTTTCAACTCAAATGCTACAACTATGCAGATGACACACATAGGGGGTCATTCTGACCCTGGCGGCCGGTGACCGCCAGGGTCACCGACCACGGGGGCACCGCCAACAGGCTGGCGGTGCGCCGTCGAGCATTCTGACCGCGGCGGTTCAGCCGCGGTCAGAAACGGAAAGTCGGCGGTCTCCCGCCGACTTTCCGCTGCTCGGGAGAATCCTCCATGGCTGCAGAGCGCGCTCCGCAGCCATGGGGATTCTGACACCCCCTACCGCCATCCTGTTCCTGGCGGGTCTCCCGCCAGGAACAGGATGTCGGTAGGGGGTGCCGCGGGGCCCCCGTAAGAGGGCCCCACAAAGTATTTCAGTGTCTGCAAAGCAGACACTGAAATACGCGACGGGTGCAACAGCACCCGTCGCACCTTCCCACTACGCCGCGTCCTCGTGGGAAGGTAGATTTGCCCTGGGCTGGCGGGCGGCCTTTTGGCGGCCGCCCGCCAGCCCAGGGCAAATCTCAAAATACCCTCCGCGGTCTTGCGACCGCGGAGCGGTATTTTGTCGGGGGTAGACTGGCGGGCGGCCTCCGCCGCCCGCCAGTCTCGGAATCACCCCCATAGAGTACTTAAATGGGAATGCCCCAAAGACATTGAAAAATCACAAATCTTCAGTTGCCTCAGAACCATTGATCAGTGGATGACTTGGAGCCATCTCAAACGAAATGCTTCAAAAATGGAAATACTCACATGTGGAGACTGGAAAAATGATGACCCACTGTGCGCCTGGCCTGACGATCTTGGACCACCTGTCAGGAATAAAGCTGTCCGAGGTCCAGGTCCCGCCCGAAACTCCGCTGTGCATATTTGTGGTGCTTCAAGCACACCACTTGTCATCCCCTCTTGTTCTAAAAGTGGTCATCAGCGTCGCCTGCCCTGTGGTAAAGCTCATGTAGCTGCAGGGTCAGGACATTGGTGGACAAGATGCACTTATCAGTGCTATTTTAGGAATGGACTACAATTCCCAGGTTTCTAGAGGCAGCGGCCATCTTGGGGTGTGGCAGGCCTATAAAGCCCAGCCACACCCAAACACATTGCTCACTATTTTGAAGACTTCGATGCAGTCAGACCTTGTGGGGGTTCCTCTGAAGAAGAGCAGATTTCCTGCATGGCAGATTGACAGTAAATCGGAGTATCCTTGTTTCCATGGTTAATTCAGATACGAGTAGGTCGTACTAGTAGCGGTAAGGTCTTGATGAGCCCAATCTTGAAGGGAGTTGTTACTTCCAAAAGTTAAGCGCCCCTTAGCACAACGAGCAAAGCGTTTCAGGCCACACTTGTAAAGCACCCTTGGCACGGCAATCAAAGCGCTTCAGTCCACATGAGTAAAGCGCCCTTGGCACGGCAAACAAAGCGCTTCAGTCGACATGAGTAAAGCACCCTTGGCACGGCAATGAAAGCGATTCAGTCCACATGAGTTAAGCGCCCTTGGCACAGCAATCAAAGCGCTTCAGCACACATGAGTAAAGTGCCCTTGGCACGGCACTCAAAGCGCTTCAGCCCACATGAGTAAAGCGCCCTTGGCACGGCAATCAAAGCGCTTCAGTCCACATGAGTAAAGCGCCCTTGGCATGGCAATCAAAGCTCTTCATGCCACATGAGTAAAATGCCCTTGGAACGACAATCAAAGCGTTTCAGGTCACATGAGTAAAGCGGCTTTGACACGTGGATCAAAATGCTTCAGGCCACATGCGTAAAGCACCCCTTAGCACAATGAGCATAGCGCTTCAGACAAAGCAAGTAAAAGCGCTCTCTGGCATATTGAATAAAGCGCTTCATGTATGATGATCAATGCGCTTCATGTACCACAAACAAGGCGCTTCTGCCCAACGAACAAAGCGCTTCAAGTTCAATGAGTAAAGCTTTCAGGCCTAGGTAGTAAATGTGAAAACGTTTCAGAGATAAGCAAATTATAGTTTAATTGTTTTTTGGGAAGCATAATATGTGAGATACATATTTAAGTCTTTGAGAATTTCTAGGCTGAGATCAAACGTTTATGTTTTGGAATGCATACTTGTTACATGATTGGTATTCAGAGTATGTCCATAGTCCAAAGCTCTTGCCATCTCTAGGTTCAGAGGATGCAGTTTGTTCTTGTACCATGATTCAAAGAAGGGGCTACGCCCAATTTACAAAGGGTCTCAATCTGATATCACGGAGACGCCTTTATTCAAGAGTCTGTTGGTGAGTTATACTGTTATGAATGAGTAAAAGCATATTCGTTCTAACCTTTTCTTTTCAGATCTCTCTCCCTGCAGTTCCCTACCCTAATTCCCTTCCCACCGCCTGGCTTCATCATAACTCTGTGCTATAATAGCTTTCTGAGTTGGTGACTCCGGGAGGTGGGCCTTTTGTTCAGCAGCGTGCAGTTCCCGAGGAAAGGGCACTATGACACAACCTCCTCAAGTATCCAAAGAAGTTAAACACCTTGGCATTACCATGGACTCCAAGTTAACAAAGAATGCCCAAGTTGACAAATTAGCACGTTCAAGCTTCATCACCTTTAAGACTCTGCAATCCATCTTCAGCCACCTCGGATTTCCACACAAGGTACAGGCTACTATCTCTCTTGTACTATCCAAACTGGATTATGCCAATCGCCTCTACCATGGATCATCTCTATCTATTATGAAAAAACTACAACGTATTTAGAACTCTGCTGCCAGGCTACAATTACATGTAAAGCCACAAGCCCACATCTCCCCTGCCTGGAGAGCACTACACTGGTTACCCGTTGCCAGAAGATCCACCTTCCAGCTGCTTTGTATCACCCACAAAGCTATACATGGAACAGGACCGGAGGAGATGTCTGGAATGCTTTCAGCACTGGCTGCACCTACTGAGGTGAAAAACTGCAGACTACATTTCACTGCTGAAGAAGGGATGAACCCAGAAACATGTGTCCAGAAGTGGATGAAAATATAAGGCCAGGGATAATGAAAATGTCAAAAGAATTCACTGTAAATTGCTGGCTTTGCCATATTCCCTAATATATAACCTGTTGGGAGTGCACTTTCATATTGGACAACCCTTGTTTATATATATATATATAACATATATATATTATGTGTGTGTGTGTAGACATACATATGTGTATATTATTCTATACTTAACATGTTCATAGGTCATTTCATAGCTCCCAGATTAGTTGTTATATTCAATACATATGAATCCCTGCTTTCGTCTTTATATCACACTGATCAAATGTTTTATTATCATAAGCATTTCGCTATTCAAAAATTGAGGAAAGATAAATAAATGTTAGAAAGTACACTTATTAATTAACTTTAAATATTACAAATCTTGAAAGTCTGTGTTTATACAGTACTACTTTTCTTCTCATATTATACCAATTATTATATTCCTTGCACATATATGCCTTTACTATGTATTTACATATCTATTTATTACTCTAGTCCTACTGAACTAGAGAAAAATTAAATAAAAATAAATATAATAAAATCTATAAATACAATTCAAATTACAAATAATTAAATATAAGTAAAATATGTATCTATATTATTCATGAATAAATAATTAAAAAAAAATGATTATATATATATATATATATATATATATATATATATATATATATATATATAATAAATAAATAAATAAATAAAAATATAAATTTGTCTCCCCATCAGCCTATGTCTCTATCAATCTATCCTCCATCCCCACTCTGACTCATCCCAAACCCATTCTACTACTTTCATCTCCAAAATAACCCTGCCTAAGCTCTTCCCTCCTCTACCACATCTAGCTCACCCCAAACCTAAGGTTACTACCATGATCTCCCAAACAACCCTAATAAATTCTCTCTCATTTATCTCACCTTTGACTCAACCAAAACCCCTCCTGCTCCTATGAAGTCCCTAACCCTTTCCATGGACTCTCCCCTCCTCCATCTCTCCTTTACTCATCCCAAGCCTCATCCTATTACTACAAACTCCCAATTAACACTTCTGGATTCTTCCCTCCTCTATCCCTCCATTACTCTAGGCAATCCACCTAACAAGCTCACAGATACTCTGCTCAAAATAACTCATCATAAGACCAATACTGTACTCAAATTTCACCACCACTAATTCCTTTTGGGTTGCAGATGAGCGTGCTACTCGCCGAAAAGCGCTTTGATGTCTCGTCAGAGGAAGTAAGCACTATATAAATACTATTACAATACAATACAATATGTTACCTGAGGTACTGAACCACTATTAAAGCAATTTGGGATTTCCTGATGAAGAGGTAGCAGATCCTTCCAAAGATACTGAGTTAAGAAAAATTTAGAAACCCACCAGTGTGGGAGTTCCATACATCAGTATGTTATGAATGTTATTTTGAATGAATGGAAGAAACCGAAAAAATGATAATTTTCCTAGCCATTTGGTGATATTCTGTCCACAAGAGAATGCAGAGGACAAATTGCCAGATATCATCCATGTGGACTCTGTAGTGACAACCCATGGCAGAAAAAAACAAATTAATCCATAGGGTACCTGGGACGGGCTGGTCTCGCCCTCGGCTACGGTTTCCGTGTGCCGGGGACGACACCAGCTTGTCCTGCACCAGGCCCCCGTGGGTCTCCCACCCACACCGCCTGTCAGGAATGAATGGGGAATCGCTTCCTCTTCCATCCCCTACCTCCCGGGCCCCACAGTGATGTCTGCTGACATCAGCACACAATCGCGTGCTGACATCATCAGAGGTCACCTCCCATTGCGCTGGAAGCATGCTTCCAGCGTGATGCAGAAGAGAAATGCTAAGCATTTCTCTACCGCTCCAGAGGAGGGGGCAGGCAGAGACATCGAAAGAAAGGAAAGGCTTTTCCTTTCTGTCGATGTCATTCTGCCCACTAGACCAGGGAGCTTTTATTTTTAATTTACATATGAAGGGAAGGGACCCCTTGGGCAAGAGTCGTTCCCTTGGGTGTCATTTGATTATTAGTCCTTTTCTGCCCACACCCCCCACCGGGGGCAGATCGGCCTATTTTGATTAGGTCACTCTGCCCCCAGCCCCTGCAAGTTGTTCTGCCCACCGGTGGGCAGATGAGGAAAATACCCCTGATCCACTCCCTGGGGGGCGGAAAGCCAACTAGATGCCAGGGAATTTAAAAAAAATAAAGAAATTGTGGACTGGTGGTTGCCAACCAGTCTGGGCATGATTATGCCCCTACCCCAAATGAAGGGGGTCACAGTCTTTCAGCTCTCCCCTGCACACTAAAACATGTTATCCCACGACAAGCAAGAGGACATTTGATTATTTTGGGTTTTGGTTTTACATTTGGGCCATGAGAGCTTGGCTAACTCTCAAAATCATCCCACTTGGAATGGTGAGGGCTGCATTGTTTGGACTTTGAGACGCTGCCATGTAGAAAAATCTGAAAAGACCTAGACACATATGAAAACTAAACATCTGGGTGAGTCCAGGGTGGTGTGCTTCACATGCACCCTGCACCCTGCACCATTTTCTTACCCACAATGCCCTGCAAACCTCAAATTTGGTTGGAAATCACACATTTTTCCGACATTTTTGTGATGGCCTTCAGGAATCTGCAGAAATCAACAAAATTCCTACCACCCAGCATTGTCGTATCTATACCGATAAAAATTCTGCCCCACCTGTCAGCCTAAAGATATTTTTTTTCAAACTGCCCTTTAGATCCGCTTTGGTTCCCCCTCAATTCCGTCTTGTTTTTGGCTCTTCCCTGTCACAGGCACTTGGCCCACCTACACAAGTGTGGTATCATTTTTATTGGGAGACAGAGGGGAACGTTGGGTGGAAGGAAAGTTGTCCCGGTTGTAGGAGGCTGGCCTGGCTTATAGTGGGTACCTTGTGGTACTTACACCCTGAACCAGGTCCAGTTATCCCTTATTAGTAGAATAGAGGTGTTTCTAGCAGCTTAGGCTGATAGAAGGTAGCTATGGCAAAGTAGCTTAGGCTGAACTAGGAGACATTCAACGCTCCTACTATACCACCTATATCATATAGCACAATATTGTAAGAAAACACAATACTCAGAGTTACTAAAAATAAAGGTACTTTATTTTAGTGACAATATGCCAAAAGTATCTCAGAGAATACCCTTACTTAGGAGATAAGTAATATACACAAGTTATATGTACACAAACCCAAAACAGGTAAGTAACAGTAAGAAAAGTAATGCAAACAATGTAGAATCACAATAGGATGCAATAGGTAGACATAGGTCTAGGGGCAACACAAACCATATACCCCAAAAGTGGAATGCGAATCACGAATGGACCCAGACCTATGGGAAGTTGTAGAGGGTCGCTGGGATTGTAAGAAAACAGTAAGGGTGTCCAAAATACCCCAACCCAAGACCATAGAAAGTAGGAGTAAAGTTACCCTACTACCCCAGAAAGACACAATAGTCGTGATAGGGGGATTCTGCAAGAACCACAAGCAGCAGCAAAACACTGAAGACAGATTCCTGGACCTGAGGACCTGAAAAGGAAGGGGACCAAGTCCAAGAGTTGCGATAGTGTCTGGGGGGGGCAGGAGCCCAGGAAACCCTGAATGAAGGTGCAAAAGCGCTGTCTCTGGGTGGAAGAAGCCAAAGATTCTGTAACAACGAAAAGGGCTAGGAACTTCTCCTTTGGATGGAAGATGTCCCTCAGCGTGCTGGATGTCGCAGATGTGTTTCCACGCAGAAATAACGCAAGCAAGCCTTGCTAGCTGCAAGGGTCGTGGTAGAGGTTTTTGGGTGCTGCTGGGGACCAGGAAGGACCGGGATGTCGCCCCTTGGAGGAGGAGACGGCGGGGAATCAGCAACTCAGAGAGCCCCCGCAAAAGCAGGCAGCACCCGCAGAAGTACCGGAGCAGGCACTTGGAAGTTCTGTGAACTCAGAGTCACAAAAGGAGGGTCCTACGACGTTGGAGTCCAACTCAGCGGGTTGAGCACTGCAGGACAGAGTGCTGGGGACCCAGGCTAGACTGTGCACAAAGGAATCCTTGGAGAAGTGCACAGAAGTCGGAGCAGATGCAAATCACGCAGAACACAGGTTTGCTGACTGGCGTGGGGAGGCAAGGACTTACCTCCACCAAATTTGGACAGAAGGGCCACTGGACTGTGGGAGACACTTGGACCCAGCTCCTGTGTTCCAGGGACCACGCTCGTCAGGATGAGAGCGGACCCAGAGATCCGGTGATGCAGTCTTTTGGTGCCTGCGTTAGCAGGGGGAAGATTCCGTCAACCCACAGGAGATTTCTTCTTGGCTTCCAGTGCAGGGTGAAGGCAGACAGCCCTCAGAGCATGCACCACCAAGAAACAGTCGAGAAAGCCGACAGGATGAGGTGCTACAATGTTGCTGGTAGTTGTCCTGCTACTTTGTTGTGGTTTTCCAGGCGTCCTGGAGCAGTCAGCGGTCGATCGTTGGCAGAAGTCGAAGAGGGAAGTGCAGAGGAACTCTGGTGAGCTCTTGCATTTGTTATCTGAGGAATAGCCCAGAGGAGAGACCCTAAATAGCCAGAAAAGGATGTTTGGCTACCAAGAAAGGAGGTTTGGCTACCAAGAGAGGTAAGAACCTATCAGGAGGGGTCTCTGACGTCACCTGCTGGCACTGGCCACTCAGAGCAGTCCAGTGTGCCCCCAACACCTCTGAATCCAAGATGGCAGAGGTCTGGGACACACTGGAGGAACTCTGGGCACCTCCCCTGGTAGGTACTGGTCAGGGGAGTGGTCACTCCCCTTTCCTTTGTCCAGTTTTGTGCCAGAGCAGGGCTGGGGGATCCCTGAACCGATGTAGACTGGCTTATGCAGAGATGGGCACCATCTGTGCCCATCAAAGCATTTCCAGAGGCTGGGGGAGGCTACTCCTCCCCAGCCCTTCACACCTATTCCCAAAGGGAGAGGGTGTAATACCCTCTCTCTGAGGAAATCATTTGTTCTGCCTTCCTGGGACTGGGCTGCCCAGACCCCAGGAGGGCAGAGTCCTGTCTGAGGGGTTTGGCAGCAGCTGCGGTGGAAACCCCAGAAAGGCAGTTTGGCAGTACCCGGGTTCTGTGCTAGAGACCCGGGGGATCATGGAATTGTCCCCCCAATACCAGAATGGTATTGGGGCGACAATTCCATGATCTTAGACATGTTACATGGCCATGTTCGGAGTTACCATTGTGACGCTACACATAGGTAGTGACCTATGTGCAGTGCACGAGTGTAATGGTGTCCCCGCACTCACAAAGTACGGGGACTTTGCCCTGAATGATGTGGGGGCACCTTGGCTAGTGCCAGGGTGCCCACACACTAAGTAACTTGCCACCTAACCTTCACTAAGTGAGGGTTAGACATATAGGTGACTTATAAGTTACTTATGTGCTGTGAAAAATGGTTGTGAAATAATGTGGACGTTAATTCACTCAGGCTGAAGTGGCAGTCCAGTGTAAGAATTGTAAGAGCTCCCTATGGGTGGCAAAAGAAATGCTGCAAGCCCACAGGGATCTCCTGGAACCCCAATACCATGGGTTCCTAAGTACCATATACAAGGGAACTATTTGGGTGTACCAGTGTGCCAATGAGAATTTGTAAAATTAGTCCCTAGCCTGCAGTGACAATTTTAGAAAGCAGAGAGAGCATAAAAACTGAGGTTCTGGTTAGCAGAGCCTCAGTGATACAGTTAGGCACCACACAGGGAACACATATAGGCCACAAACTTATGAGCACTGGGGTCCTGGCTAGCAGGATCCCAGTGACACGTATCAAACACACTGACAAGATAGGTTTTTCACTATGAACACTGGGCCCTGGCTAGCAGGATCCCAGTGAGACAGTAAAAACACCCTGACATATACTCACTAACAGGCCAAAAGTGGGGGTAACAAGGCTAGAAAGAGGCTACCTTCCTACACAACCCCCCCATACGAAGGACAATAAGGCTAACCTTGGCCATTTGAGTCTTTATTGTCTAAGTGGTGATAAGTAGAGAGTAGCTCTGCAATAGATTGGTTAATCCCTTTATCATCCACTATATGGTTACTTCCCTGTGGGGATGTAAACCACCCTGTTTGAAGTTTTTTAGGTAGCCAACAATGTGAAGTTATATTCTCAGAGTTCCTATTAGTATGTTTTAGTTTAGAGCAGTGGAAATTGTCCACTTGACCTATATCAAGTGATGAGAATGCCAGACAGGGATGCTGTCTCAGTAAAGCCATAGCTGGGCAAAAACGTTGTCCATATGGCTGTAAGAGAGAACAGGGATGCTGTTTCTCGTGAGTTGGAGCAGGGCAGGGATGCTGTCCTCTGAGGTCCACACTAGGGCAGGGTTGCTGTCCTAAGTGTTGTGAGGCAGTGCAGGGTTGCTGCACTAGAGTTTCTCTGGGAGGGTTGGAGGGATGCTCCATGTTAACTAAAGTGGTGCACTTGTTCTCACCAATATTAGTTATCCCACAGAGAGGTACTTCTACCTCAGGGAGTACAGCTGTGTTAGCTGATAAATCCCTTGGTACAGGTGCCACCCCAGGAGAGGTTTCTCCCACCACAGGAATGGTATCCTGAATAGCAGGGTGGGTAGGGGATACTTTGATGCCCTTTTTACCTGTTGTTGGAGAAGGATCCTGAGTTTTCAGGCCTTTTTCTCTCCTTTGCTTTTTCAGTTCAGCTGAAATGAGAGGAAGCAATTCCTCAGGGATACCCAGCATGGCTGCATGGGTATTAAACTCCACCTCAGCCCAACCTGAGGCCTCTAGGTAATTACCTAAGAGACAGTCTACAGGTAAGCTAGGTGATACTACCACCTGCTTAGGGCCAGTAACTCCACCCCAACTAAACTGAATTATAGCGAAGGAAAGAAACTTAGTGGAGTTATGGACATCAATAATCTTGTACTGTTGTCCAATGATGTGCTGTTCAGGAGACACTAGGTTTTCGGTCACCCAAGTGATACTGGCACCTGTGTCCCTCTAGGCCTGAGCCTCAACACCATTTATTGAAACTGTCTGCCTGTACTTATCCATTGTAAGGGGACAAGCAGCCAGTGTGGCAAGGCCAGTGCCACCAGGTGTGATAGAAACTGTCTTGGGACTGACTATCCCAGTTTCTATGATGGACCCATAAGTGAACCCAACTACACCCTTATTTTTGACTGTTGCCAGCAGTCCCACCACTATTACCACTACTGCTGGGGGCACTAGAGTTTGATGTATTAGTGGTGGTAGGCTCAGGGGGTTTACCTGGGCAGGACTTATCCCCTGGCCTATGGTCTTTATTTTTACACACATAGCACCAAGGCTTTTTAATGTGTCTGGGTTGTGAAGAAGAGGAAGAAGATGATTTATCCCCACCGCCTGAAGAGTGTTTAGGATTTGAAGAAGGATCCTTAGTTTTACCTTTATCCCCATGCTTATCCTGAGATTTCTCACCATCTTTCTTCTTGCCATCCTTGTCACCCCCTGTATGAACTTTTCTGTTCATCCTTGTTCTGACCCATTTGTCTGCCTTCTTTCCCAATTCTTGGGGAGAGGTCAGATCAGAGTCCACTAGGTATTGGTGCAACAAGTCAGACACACCATTGTTAAGAATATGCTCTCTCAGAATAAGATTATACAGGCTTTCATAGTCAGAAACTCTACTGCCATGCAACCAACCTTCCAAGGCCTTCACTGAACCGTCCACAAAATGTGTCCAGTCTTGAGAGGACTCTTTTCTGGTGTCTCTGAACTTAATCCTGTACTGTTCAGTGGTTAAGCCAAATCCATCCAAGAGTGCATCTTTCAAAACTTTGTAATTATTGGCATCACTTTCGACAGTAAGGAGCCTATTCCTACCCTTTCCAGTGAAAGATAGCCACAAGATAGCAGCCCACTGCCTTTGAGGGACCAACTGTACCATACAGGCCCTCTCAAGTGTAGCAAACCACTTATTAATGTCATCCCCCTCCTTGTAAGGGGGGACTATCTTATGCAGATTCCTGGAAGCTTGCTCTCTAACAGGATTGCTATCAGAAATACTGCTGCTGCCACCATGGGGAACTAACCACAATCTCTGTCTTTCCCTCTCTATGTCTAGGGATTCCCTATCTAAGGCCAGCTGCTGCTGTTTAAGCTTCAGTCTGGTCTCTTCTACCCTCAGCTTTCTGAGTTCCCTTTCCATTGAGTTATCCTCCTTATGTTTGGACACAGAGCTAATGTGGGAATTTTCAGAGAGAGACCTGTCCCTAACAGGCTGGACCCTAGTAACCTGGCCTCTAGGAGTGAAAGATGTCCTACTGACGTGTGACCCTCTAACACTACCAGTGTCACTAGGTGCCCTGCTAGGGGGCAGGACTTTGTAAGAACCCTCCCCAGCTTCTTCAGGAAACTCCTCTGAGTCTGACTGGGAAGCTTCCCCTTTTTCTAACCTCTCCTGAGATGGGCCAGACTGGTTCTGGTCATCTTCAATGAGCATGTTAAAGAGAAACTCTTTTGTTGGATTCTTACCTATACTCAAACCTCTATCCAGGCAGAGACCCCTCAAACTTTTATAGTTCAAACTCTCATGTGTTGCATTAACAGTTTTGGGAATGGGCTCTACTACAGACATGATGGAAAAGGTTTAAGGATAGTGAGAGAAAAAGTTTTAGAACTTTAGAAAGCACAGAGAAAAAACTTTTTCAAACTTTGGAAAAACTTTTAGAAGTTTTCAAAACTTTTCAGAAACATTGTTAAAAGTTTTAGAATAGAAACGTAAACTGTTTTGGTTCAATGTACATATACTGAACTATTTGGTATATTATTTTCTTATGAAAAGCACCAAATGACAAAGTGGTAAAGCAGTTGCAAGTACTTATCCCACCGCTGCACCACCAATGTAGGAGGCTAGCCTGGCTTATAGTGGGTACCTTGTGGTACTTACACCCTGTGCCAGGTCCAGTTATCCCTTATTAGTAGGATAGAGGTGTTTCTAGCAGCTTAGGCTGATAGAAGGTAGCTATGGCAAAGCAGCTTAGGCTGAACTAGGAGACATGAAAAGCTCCTACTATACCACTTATATCATATAGCACAATATCGTAAGAAAACACAATACTCAGAGTTACTAAAAATAAAGTTACTTTATTTTAGTGACAATATGCCAAAAGTATCTCAGAGAATACCCTCACTTAGGAGGTAAGTAATATACACAAGTTATATGTACACAAACCCAAACCAGGTAAGTAACAGTAAGAAAAGTAGTGCAAACAATGTAGAATCACAATAGGATGCAATAGGTAGATATAGGACTAGGGGCAACACAAACCATATACTCCAAAAGTGGAATGCGAATCACGAATGGACCCCAGACCTATGGGAAGTTGTAGAGAGTGGCTGGGACTGTAAGAAAACAGGAAGGGTGTCCAAAATACCCCACCCCAAGACCCTAGAAAGTAGGAGTAAATTACCCTACTACCCCAGAAAGACACAATAGTCGTGATGGGGGATTCTGCAAGAACCACAAGCACCAGCAAAACACTGAAGACGGATTCCTGGACCTGAGGACCTGAAAAGGAAGGGGACCAAGTCCAAGAGTTGCGATAGTATCCAGGGGAGGCAGGAGCCCAGGAAACCCCGGATGAAGGTGCAAAAGGGCTGCCTCTGGGTGGAAGAAGCCGAAGATTCTGCAACAATGAAAAGGGCTAGGAACTTCTCCTTTGGAAGGAAGATGTCCCACGGCGTGCTGGATGCTGCAAAAGTGTTTTCACACAGAAATACTGCAAACAAGCCTTGCTAGCCGCAAGGGTCGCAGTGGAGGTTTTTGGGTGCTGCTGGGGACCAGGAAGGACCAGGATGTCGCCCCTTGGAAGAGGAGACATGGGGGGGCACTCGGCAACTCAAGGAGCCCCCGCAGAAGTACCGGAACAGGCACTTGGAAGTTCTGTGAACTCAGAGTCACAAAAGGAAGGTCCCACGACGTCGGATTTTAACTCAGCGGGTTGAGGACTGCAGGACGGAGTGCTGGGGACACAGGCTGGGCTGTACACAAAGGAATCCTTGGAGAAGTGCACAGAAGCCGGAGCAGCTGCAAATCATGCAGTACACAGGTTTACTGTCTGGCGTGGGGAGGCAAGGACTTACCTCCACCAAATTTGGACAGAAGGGCCACTGGACTATGGGAGACACTTGGACCCAGCTCCTGTGTTCCAGGGACCATGCTCATCAGGATGAGAGGGGACCCAGAGGACCAGTGATGCAGTCTTTTGGTGCCTGCGTTAGCAGGGGGAAGATTCCGTTGACCCACAGGAGATTTCTTCTTGGCTTCCAGTGCAGGGTAAAGGCAGACAGCCCTCAGAGCATGCACCACCAGGAAACAGTTGAGAAAGCTGGCAGGATGAGGCGCTACAATGTTGCTGGTAGTCGTCTTGCTACTTTGTTGCGGTTTTGCAGGTGTCCTGGAGCAGTCAGCGGTCGATCCTTGGCAGAAGTCGAAGAGGGAAGTGCAGAGGAACTCTGGTGAGCTCTTGCATTCGTTATCTGAGGAATAGCCCAGAGGAGAGACCCTAAATAGCCAGAAAAGGAGGTTTGGCTACCAAGAAAGGAGGTTTGGCTACCAAGAGAGGTAAGAACCTATCAGGAGGGGTCTCTGACGTCACCTGCTGGCACTGGCCACTCAGAGCACTCCAGTGTGCCCCCAACACCTCTGAATCCCCGGAAAGGCAGTTTAGCGGTACCCGGGTTCTGTGCTAGAGACCCGGGGATCCTGGAATCGTCAACCCAATACCAGAATGGTATTGGGGTGACAATTCCATGATCTTAGACATGTTACATGGCCATGTTCGGAGTTACCATTGTGACGCTACACATAGGTAGTGACCTATGTGCAGTGCACGCGTGTGATGGTGTCCCCGCACTCACAAAGTTCGCGGAATTTGCCCTGAACGATGTTGGGGCACCTTGTCTAGTGCCAGGGTGCCCACACACTTAGCAACTTGGCACCTAACCTTCACCAAGTGAGGGTTAGACATATAGGTGACTTGTAAGTTACTTATGTGCAGTGAAAAATGGTTGTGAAATAATGTGGATGTTATTTCACTCAGGCTGCAGTGGCAGTCCTGTGTAAGAATTGTCAGAGCTCCCTATGGGTGGCAAAAGGTTTTTCATTATGAGCACTGGGCCCTGGCTAGCAGGATCCCAGTGAGACAGTAAAAACACCCTGAGATATACTCACAAACAGGCAAAAGGTGGGGGTAACAAGGCTAGAAAGAGGCTACTTTCCTACACCAGTGCAATGATCCCACGCAGAAATGTGGGAAAAATGTGTTGTTTTTTTTTGCTAAATTTGAGCTTTGCTGAGCATTCTAGGTAAGAAAACACTGGGATATCCATGCAAGTCACACCTTCCTGGACTCCGTTGGGTGTCTAGTTTTCAGAAATGTTTGGGTTTGGTAGGTTTCCCTGTATGGCTGGTGAGCCCAGGACCAAACACGCAGGTGCTCCCCCCCTGCAAAGACAGGTAGTTTTGTGTTTGATAATTTTGACGTGTCCAGATAGTATTTTGGGACAATTCCTTTTGCGGGCCTACCCTCACAAGTGAGATACCATTTTTATCGGGAGACTTGGGGGAACACTGGGTGGAGGGAAATTTGTGGCTCCTCTCAGATTCCAGAACTTTCTGTCACCGAAATGTAAGGAAAAAGCGTTTTTTTGGGCAACTTTTGAGGTTTGCATGGGATTCTGGTAACAGAACCTTGTGCGAGCCCCACAAGTCACCCCATCTTGGATTCCCCTAGGTGTCTGTTTTTCTAAAATGTATAGGGCTGGTAGGTTTCCCTAGTTGCCGGCTGAGCTAGAGGCCAAAGTCCACAGGTAGGCACTTTGCAAAAAACTGCTCTGTTTTCTTTGTGAAAATGTGATGTGTCCATGTTGTGTTTTGGGGCATTTTCTGTCACGGGCACTAGTCCTACCCACAGAAGTGTGGTACCATTTTTATTGGGAAACTTGGGGGAACGCTGGGTGGAAGAACATTTTGTGGCTCCTCTCAGATTCCAGAACTTTCTGTCACCGAAATGTGAGGAAAAGGTGTTTTTTAGCCAAATTTTGAGGTTTGCAAAGGATTCTGGATAACAGAAACTGGTGAGGGCCCCACAAGTCACCCCATCCTGGATTCCGCTAGGTGTATAATTTTCAAAAATGCACAGGTTTTGGTAGGTTTTCCTAGGTGCCGGCTGAGCTAGTGATCAAAATACATAGCTAGTCACTTTCCAAAAAACACGTCAGTTTTCAATGTAAAAATGTGATGTGTCCATGTTGCGTTTCCTGTCGCAAATGAGGTACCATTTTTATCGAGAGACTTGGGGGAACACAGAATAGCAAAACAAGTGTTACTGCCACTTGTCTTTCTCTACATTTTTTCCTTCCAAATTTAAGACAGTGTGTAAAAAAGACATCTATTTGAGAAAAGCCCTGTAATTCACATGCTGGTATGGGCACCCCGGAATTCAGAGATGTGAAAATAACCACTGCTTCTTGAGACCTTATCTTGTGCCCATTTAGGAAATACAAAGGTTTCCTTGATACCTCTGTCACTTTTTATATTTCAGCAAATTAATTGCTGTATACCCGGAAAATGTAGTTATTCCCAGAAGGTAAAGAATAATCCAAATTGAGTCTCACCCAGTGCACCGTTTAAGCACAATCACAATGAGGGTACATGCGCCCCTTATTCACCACCATGCGTCTCAGTGTGTTATTTACAAATGCCCCAAAGAGCTAAAACCTATTCAGTGAATCTCATAATAAATCATACCTTTCTATGAGTAACGAAGTCAGGTCTTAAATTAATCCACAAGGACAAATAAGCAATTTGGGAATAACTACATTTTTTAGTTTTGATAAATCGCTTCACAATATAAAATTCAGACTTTGATACTCTGCACATTTGAAGGGTGATAGAGAATTAATGCAGTGTAATTACTTGCTTTTAATATATGTGTTACTTTTTGTAGAGGTGCCAGTGCCCTTCGACAGTCCTGAAGAGGCCACGAGTTTCAAGGCCGAAACGCGTCGACATCAGTCTAGTGGGATCAAGGGTTCTTGTAATCAATTAACTGAGAGATATATAAAATAGTTAGAGCACTACATAATACCTTTGAAAAAATAGTTAGGTGTTTTTCAGCTGGGTGCTAACTCCTTGGTCACCTATACAAGACAGGATCACATTGCGAATTGAGCTACGGTGACCTTAATAAGTTATACTGTTGGGCATAACCCACATTGATGTAGTGTTTGTGATTTGGTTTGAGTATTTGTTTTGTGTAATTTATGTAATAGTTAGAAATTTGATGTATATTTATTTATGTCTTAATATGTGCTACCATGATGAGGTATATATTGCAGCTTGTAAATAAACTAAATAAATATGGGAAAGTAATTCACCCTATTAACCAAAAGTGAGTTTTTGGTTATTAAAATAATGAGTAGATTTGTCCCTGCCTACTATATTTTTTGTGATTTTGGTGCGGGTCCTAGTGGCTGTAGTGGTAGTGCATGCAGGTGAGTGTGTAGACGAGACTGGGAGGGAGGAGGGAGATGACGAGGAGGGGGACACAGTGGAGGCAGTGGATGTTGCTGTGTCTGTATGTGGGTGATGCTTGTGTGAGTGCCTGAGGGATGTGTGGTGCCTATGTTTTCCTGAGCTTCCCTTGTGTGTTCAGGTGTGTGCAGGCTGGTCTGTTGGTGTGCTTCGGATAAGCAGAGGTACTGGGGATTGGGTCTGGGTGGAGGAAGTTGGAGGGGGGAGGCTAGACACAGGGACAATGGTTGCCATCAGTCCTGAGGCCAGAGATTGCAGGGTTCGATGATGGGCAGCCTGACCAGAATGAATGCCCTCCAGGATTGCATTAGTGTGTTGCAACTCACCTTCTACACCCTGGATGGCATTCAAAATGGTAGACTGCCCAACAGTGAGTGACCTGAGGAGGTCAATGGCCTCCTCACTGAGGGCAGCAGAGGTGACAGGGGCAGGGGCTGAGGTGCCTGGGGCAAAGGTGGTGCCCACCCTCCTGGGTGAGCGGGCACGGGGCGAAGGCTGAGGGGCTGCTGGGAGGGCGGTGCTGGTAGGGGGGGTGGCGGCTGTACCTGTAGAAGTGGGGGGCACAGATTTTGCCACCACCACAAGGGAGCTCCCATCGGAGGACGAGTCCGTGTCGCTGGTTGCTGATCCGGTGACCGCTGTGAAGCTCCCCTCGCCCTCCGTCCCACTGGTGCATTCAGAGTCCGTGGTGTGGCCCGCCATGGCCATGTGGGATGCAGCTCCCTCGTGCTCTGGTGCCACTGTACCTCCGCCTGATGATGCTGATGCACAAAATAACATGGAGAGCACAAAAAGGGTGGGGGGACGACAGAAGAAAGACAGGTTGAGTGCATGGCTTACCGCTACCGTTGGCGGACAATACAGACACAGCAGCCCCCTGCACTACGCCGTGCTCTGGGGCTATACTGATGCAGTTCCTGGGATATGTCCTACATGGCTATGGTGGACATCAGCACACATAGATGACACAGGGGCATGTATACCTGTACTTGCCACTCTACAGCGGTGGGATGGAGTGCCACATGGCCTGCATTACGGAGGGGCCTAGCCTACGGAACTCGCCCTGGCCTAGGGGAACCCACAGCCCTCCTCCCCCATCCAGACACCTTCACTGCGCGCAAATTCCGCAGAATGACGTTGTACTCACCCCCTTGTGTCTGCTGTGATGTCCTCAAGCGCCCATCCAACTCAGGGTAGGCCACCGCCAGGATCCTGAACATCAGGGGGGTCATGGTGCGACGGGCACCCCTCCCACGTTGGGAGGCCATCCCCAGCTGAGCCTCCGCTGTCTTCTTGCTCCAGCGGCGAATGTACTCCCATCTTTTCCGGCAGTGGGTGCTCTGTCTCTGGTGGACCCCGAGGGTCCGGACGTCCTTGGCGATGGCACGCCAAATATCTTTCTTCTGGTGGGTGCTGACTTACATGACATGTACAAGGGGGAGAAGAGAAGTCATTACCAACTGCACCGTCGAAGTGAGTGGCCCCCATCCCTACCCTTGCCATGTGGCACATGCATTCACAGTCCTTCATGCTCGCAGAACTGTGCCCCCTTCCTTCTTACAACCAGCCCTCTCCACCCAGGCATAGCCCATACAACTTGCTCCCTGTGTACTCACCTGTTGGTCTGGAGGACCGTTGAGTAGCGTGTACTGGGGAAGGACCCCGTCCACGAGCTTCTCCAACTCCTGTGCAGTGAAGGCAGGGGCCCTTTCCACAGACGCACGAGCCATTGTCTGTTCCAGACCGAGGTCACAGCAGCACTTGCAGTATAGGTCCTCTCCTGTCGAAGATCAGGTATTGAGTGATTGAACAGATAGAAAATGGCGGTCACGTCCGCGGCGGTGACGTCCGCGGCGGTGCGTATCATTACCGCCGGCGCACTTCGTCATTGGCTCCTGGGACCCATAGGGTCCAATGTTAACCAATGCAGCATTGCGCTGCGGTATTCGACCGCCTACCGCGACGGTGTACAACGCCAGCGCAGTTACCTCACATCCCATTGTCCCAGTTTACATGTCAGGCAGCTGCCATTTCAGGGGCCCACATGGCTTCATTTTCTTCTGCGTCACACATACCTAGGCCTGGACTCAACACACTTACAGACAACTGTTTGGATTATGTTTCATGTTCTGTGTAGACTGTGGGTACACACCTCTGAGTAGCTTGACTATGTGGTCGCTGTTGTCCTTCCTAGGCACCGTCAGCTGGGACATGTGAGGAGATGGCGGAATCCTCCGGTGTACCGACCGCTGGTGGACCTGTTGACAATGGAGGAGCGACATTTAATCATCACCTACAGGTTTGACCGTGCCACAATCCAGGAACTGTGTACCCAGTTGGAGCCTGACCTGATGTCAGCAATCCACCATCCCACAGGAATCCCCCCTCAAGTGCAGGTGCTGTCAGTGCTCCATTTCCTTGCAAGTGGATCTTTTCAGACAACAGTGGCCATGGCATCAGGGATGTCCCAGCCCATGTTTTCCAATGTGCTGTCCAGAGTGTTGTCTGCCCTGCTGAAACATGTAAGGAGATACATCATTTTCCCTGAGGTGGAAGATTTGGCTACAGTGAAAGGTGACTTCTATGAACTTGGACATATCCGCAACATCATAGGTGCCATTGATGGGACCCATGTGGCTTTGGTCCCCCCCGCAGGAGTGAACAGGTGTACAGAAACCGGAAGAGTTATCATTCCATGAATGTACAGATGGTATGTTTCCCCCCACTCAACTCTGGGGCATGGCACCATCATCATAAAAGATCTCCGGCAAAGAGCCCCCCCAATTGGGGTGGAGCCCGTCAGACATTGCAGCGCCGGTCTGACGAGGAGCTGTACCAATGATGAAGCATGACATCCTTTGGATGTGTGAGGTTAATTGCTCCTACAATTGAGGACCCTCTTGTGTGTTTTCATTTCATTTTTTCCTTCTGGAACAGTGTATCACAATACTTTTTATAGCTTTATCTGGGGACATACACTGGACCATAACACCCCTCTATCCCTCTTTTTGTGGTACGTTTGGCAGACCAGTACATCTCCCAGGTAAATGCTATGTTCCCTGGCTCTGTGCATGACGCCTACATCCTACGGAATAGCAGCATCCCTTATGTGATGGGTCAACTCCAGAGGCACCGTGTGTGGCTATTAGGGGACTCTGGTTACCCCAACCTGTCATGGCTACTGACCCCAGTGAGGAATCCCAGGACCAGGGCAGAGGAACGCTACAATGAGGCCCATGGGCGGACTAGGAGGGTGATCAAACACACCTTCGGCCTCCTGAAGTCCAGGTTCAGGTGCCTCCATATGACAGGTGGTTCCCTATTCTACTCACCAAGGAAGGTGTGCCAGATCATCATCGCCTGCTGTATGCTTTACAATCTTGCTTTGCGACGCCAGGTGCCTTTTCTGCAGGAGGATGGTCCAGATGACGGTGTTGTGGCAGCTGTGGAGCCTGTGGACAGTGATGAGGAGGAAGCAGAGGAAGAAGACATTGACAACAGGGACTCAGCCATCCAGCAATATTTCCAGTGACACACAGGTGAGAACACATTCCTGCCTACTACAAGTACTTTCACACTTCTACCTTTATCCTGTCTGTCTGTTTCAAGCAGTATTTGGTAACTGAGTTGTACATATCCATTACAGTTTCACAGGTGTGGTTACCAACGTGTGTCATCTGCTTGCATCCTTCATGGACTTGTGATGTGTGACATAGGTATGTTGACATTACATTTGAAAACGCTTTTTGTCACTGTCATTGCTAATACACATTTTCAAAATCACAGACTGACTCCAGATTGTTTTGTGCTTCAAGGGTGTTTATTGAAGTGCTAATTATTGGAGGTGGTGGTAAAATGGTGAGGGGGGATGGTGGAGGAATGTCCATGGCAGAGTCCAGTCTATTAGTCTCACAGGTGCACTGCCCATATGGGCATAGGAAGTGGAGCTGGGGCAGTTCCAATATGGACAGGGTTACAAAGTAGGACAGTGGGGTGACAATCAGGGTGGTCTCATTTCTTGGCGGGGGTCTTGCCATCGTGCTCTGTCCTGTTCCTGGTTCTCAGGGACCGCTTGCGGGGTGGTTCTCCATCTGCAGGTGGTGGGGTGCTGGTGTGGTGGTCCTGTGGCAGGGCGTCCTGTCCACTAGTTCCGGCGGAGGTGGTGGGCACTTCATCGTCCATGCTAGTGTCAGGGGCCCCTTGGAGTGCCACGGTGTCCCTCATGGTGTTCTGTATGTCCTTCAGCACCCCTACGATGGTGCCCAGGGCGGAGCTGATGGTTCTGAGTTCCTCCCTGAACCCCAAATACTGTTCCTCCTGCATGCGCTGGGTCTCCTGAAACTTGGCCAGGACCGTCGCCATGGTCACCTGGGAGTGGTGGTATGCTCCCATGATGGAGGAGAGGGCCTCGTGGAGAGTGGGTTCCCTTGGCCTGTCCGCCCCCTGTTGCACAGCAGCCCTCCCAGTTCCCCTGTGTTCCTGGGCCTCCGTCCCCTGGACCGTGTGCCCACTGCCACTGCCCCCAGGTCCCTGTTGTTGTTGGGGTGGTGGGTTATCCTGGGTTCCCTGTAGTGGTGGACACACAGCTGATTGACGTGTCCTGGGTACGGAGGTATGGGCCCGCTGGGTGGGTGCTGTGCTTGTGTTTCCAGAGAGTGGAAGGTCAGTGTTGGGCTGTGCCTGTGCGAGGGGAACCGACTGTTCCGAGGCCCACGATGGTCCGGGCTGGTCACCTGGATCCAGTTGGACAGAGCTGCTGTCCTCTCTGTGGGCCTCTTCTGTGGGTGGGGTAGAGATGTCTGGACCCTCCTGTCTGGTGACGTTGGGTAGGGGTCCTGCAGGGGTATAAAAGCATGATTATTGCATATGTGTGTGTCATGGTGTGCGATGGGTGGGTGAGTGTGTACCCCAGTGCTAGCATTCCAGTGTGGGGGCTTGTGTGATGATGGTTGGGGGGGTGTTATGGGTATGTGCTGTGGGCATGCTTTAGTGAGGGGTGACCATGCTTTGTTGTGTCATGCAGGCCTTGGTGTTGGGATGGGTGGTTTGTGTTATTAGTACATTAGTGAGGAGTTGGAGTGATAGGGAAGGGGGTGAGGGTGGGGGTGTGTGATAGCATGCAGGTAGGGTGGGGGATATGATAGTTGAGATTTGACTTACCAGTGTCCATTCCTCCACCGACTCCTCCGAGGCCCTCAGGATGCATGATGGTCAAGACCTGCTCCTCCCATGTTGTTAGTTGTGGGGGAGGAGGTGGGGGTCCGCCGCCAGTCCGCTGTACCACGATGTTGTGCCTGGATATCACGGAACTCACCTTCCCCCGTAGGTCGTTTCACCTCTTCCTGATGTCGTCCCGATTTCTTGGGTGCTGTCCCACTGCGTTGACCCTGTCGACTATTCTTCGCCATAGCTCCATCTTCCTAGCTATAGAGGTGTGCTGCACCTGTGAGCCAAATAGCTGTGGCTCTACCCGTACGATTTCCTCCACCACAACCCTGAGCTCCTCCTCGGAGAACCTGGGGTGTCTTTGCTGTGCCATGGGGTGGTGTAGGTGATGTGTGGGGTGGTGTGTGTGGTGATGAATGTGGTGATGTGTATTGGGGTGTGGTGTTTTGTGCGTGGATGTTGTGTGGGTGATGGTGTCGTGTGCCTCTGTGTGGTGGGGTTGTCTGTGCTGTGCAGTCTCTCTGGCCTTCGTCAATAATTTTTGGTCATAGGGGTTTGTGGGTGATGTGGGTGTGTGTTTTATATTGTGTTGGGTGTGTGGGAGTGCTGTTTGTATGTGTATCAGGTGTGTGTATTTCGAATTGTCCAATGTGGCGGTGTTTTGGAGATGTGTGTGTATTTTGAGCGCGGCGGTGTGTACCGCCAATGGAATACCGCGGTTGAAAGACCGCTGCGTGGATTCGTGGGTCGTGATAGCATGGGCGTGTTTCTGTTGGCGTGACGGTGGAGGTTTAGTTTTTGCCAGTTTATCACTGACCTTTGGTGTGGCGGAGTTGTGTGGGTGTCTGAATTTCAGGATTTCGAGATGTGGGTCATAATAGCTGTGGCGGTTTTCCGCGGCGGTGTGTTGGAGGTCTTCTGCCCGGCGGTAAGCGGCTTTTACCGCCAATGTTGTAATGAACCCCTTTGTGTCCATGGGAAACGGTTATGCAGATCAAGTTGCGAGGTTTTGCGCATTGAACTGTATATCGTTCAAGGATCAGTGGGAATTGTTACCGCAAACTGAAAATGACACATGCCTGAACCTTGCATTAAGGGTGGTTGATACACTAGATGAGCTAAAGACACTACAGGGTCGTGCTAGCAAAGAGGAAAAACGCTCCTGGCAGAGAATGCAATGTGTACAAAGGGCTGATGACTTGTGGGTCTCAAAAGAGGGGAAATTAGTTTTACCAAACAGTCTTCTGTCACAATTTGCGAGGCTCTATCATGGACAGGCTCATCTTGGAAGAGATGCAATGATCAGGTCATTTAAAATCGATTGGTTTAACCCAAAGTTCAGACATGCCGCGGAGGTTACCTGTCACAGGTGCATCATCTGTCAACAGATGAATGCCGGAAAAGGGACTGTGGTAACTTTGAGTCACATAGGGAGAGCTGGTGGTCCATTTAGCAAGATGCAAATGGATTTCATTGAAATGGCTGTTTGCGGAGGATTGAAATACGTGTTGGTGATTGTGTGTGTTTTCAGCCACTGGATTGAAGCTTACCCCACACGTAGAAATGACAGTCTCACAGTTGCAAAGCTGCTGCTTAGGGAACTAATACCTAGGTTTGAGTTTCCGGTCTCTATAGAATCAGATAGGGGCAGACACTTTGACAATTAGGTGATTAAGCTCTTGTGTGCTGCATTAGACATCGAACAGAAGCTGCATTGTAGCTACCGTCCCGAAGCATCAGGATTAGTAGAGCAAATGAATGGTACTTTAAAATCGAGAATGGCGAAGATGTGCGCAGCTACCAATATGAAATGGCCAGATGCATTACCCTTAGTGCTGATGTCAATGAGGAACACCCCTGATAAGAAGACAGGACTATCACCACACGAGATCCTTATGGGTAGAGCTATGATGCTGCCCGCAGTACCTGCAAATGCTCTTGTGAATATCACAGATGATATGGTGTTGGACTACTGCAAAGGTTTGGCTGATGTGATTCGCTCTTTTTCTCACCAGGTGGAAGCTAAGACATTGCCACCCCTCGGTGATCCAGGTCACACCCCGCAAGCCGGTGACTGGGTGGTTGTGAAGAAGCACGTGAGAAAGTCCTGTTTGGAGCCGCGATGGAAGGGACCATATCAAGTAATCTTGACAACAACCACTGCTGTGAAATGTGCAGGCGTTCCAAACTGGATACATGCCAGTCACACAAAGAAGGTAACGTGTCCAACTGATGAGGAACTTGAAGTTTCCGGCTCAACAGTTCCAGAGAGGGAGGTTTCAGGGCCCAAAAACAGCCAAGAGGGAACGGAGACTGCAGGAGAGCCCACTGAGAACAGCCTGGTCCCTCAAACAGTAAACGAGTTCGAGAGAGGTGACAGTGTGCCTATCTCAGTAGAGGCAGCAGGAGAACTAAATCAGAGGTTCTCCCAGAAGCAGACAGATACGGGTTAGAACTTGAACCCGTTACAGATCCAGAAGAACAAGAAGAAGAAGGCGAAATAGTAGAAAGAGATCAAAGTACACCTGCATCCCCTGAGCAAGTTGCAGGTCCATCAAGAGAAAACACCATATTACAAAAGGAGGGTGCTGTTCAGCGTCCTGAAAAGACAAGCCGGAAGAAGACGCATAAGAGAGATAACTGGCCAGAGAAACAGGCTGCAAAAGCAAGAAACGTACCAGGTGAAACAATAACAGAAGAAACAGATACATCCCGAATAGAGGACCTGAGTGAAGGAGAATTGCAAGGTGAATGCAGACTGAAAAGAAAAAGAATAGCAGATAGAAGGTACGCAGGTCCTGAGTGGGCATATGCAACAACATCTGAATGGCAACAATAATTTTTAGCGTTCTGTTTTGATCGAGAAGTACCAGGCCAATACTAAGGTACCTGAAGTAACTCAAAGAGAAGCCTTTGTTAAAAATCGAAAACTGAAAAACTAAAGAAAAGAGACTTATAAATTGCCAGATGCGACACTGATAACCTGATTTGACTTTGAGAACTTGATTATGACAAGCTACTGACCTGATTTGACAAAGGGGTCCTGGAGTGAGTGAAACACTATAAATACACGCAGAGGAGAGAAAGAGATCATTGCATTAAGAAAAAAAAAAAAAAGAAAAGAGTTTATATCGTCCTCAAGTTGATTATTGTTCTGCTATCTGATTCTTTACAGACATGGCTTATAATAGAGGTAGTAACAAGAAGGGTAAGGTGTGTGGTTGGTTAGTCTTATATTAGGTATTGTGTGTGCAATAATAATTGTAGGTGTGATGGTGGGAATGCCGTGGTTGGATAACAAAGCAACTAACCATGCTTCAAAACCTGAGACTACAACACTAACACCGTGGAGTTTGAGCAGGATGCAAAAGACTTGCATGAGGGAACTAACTCAAAGGGGGAACTTTCTACTAATGTCTTCTATCGCCTGTTGAATGAGTACATTGAGACCATGGATGCGAAAAACTGTTATGTGTGCACAAAGATTCCTTCATCAGTGCAAGAAGGGGTCACCTACCATAGCCTTCCAGTAACATACGGGATAAGTTGTAGCTTGCTATTAACAAGATTCTATAATCAAGAGCATGTGCAATATTTTTATTCAAATTTAGATGTGGTGTTTTCCTTTGTGCCTGTGATTGAGTTTCTGAACAAGCTAGCTAAAGAGCATAGTATAAAATTAGTGAGAGGTTTCTTTGAACCGAGGCTTATATTTGGGACAGCTTATGCACACCGCAACAATCAGACCTGCTTATTGATACCTGTAGAGAAAAGCTTCTTAGATCACACTGATGATAGACGCAAAGCATTGAAAGAAAGATTAGAAAAGGGGCTAGAGAGACGCACATATGCAAATAATTATGCTTACACTACAATAAAGACACAAGGCAAACCAGCTATAGATGCATTACATGTAGGAAGACTTTGTATGTATAGGCCGAAATCTGAACATGACACTTTATTTGTGGGAACGAGTGAATGCAGACATGTGTTTTTGTTTCAGAGTAAATGGACATTCATGCTAGATGGACAGGTTCCAGCGATCCCTGGGATTTATTATATCTGTAGACTTACTGCTTATTACCGTCTCCCTAAGGGATGGTATGGGACGTGTTATTTGGGAATAGTTTTCCCAAAAGATTTATCAGATTGATGACTTAAAGCAAATACCTAAAACGTCTGAATTACAACATGCTAGACAAAAACGAGAGGCAGCAGCTGCTGTTGTTGGAGACATATTTGGAGCCATAATTCCTTCAGTAGGGGTTATTTTAAACTCCATAAAGATTCAAAAGTTGTCTACTATTGTGGATAACATGCTGACAAATTTTACAGGGGGCTATACTCCTGATAGATACTGAACTTGCTGCGGAAAGAGCTATGACTCTTCAAAATCGGCTTGCTTTAGACATTCTTTCAGCAAAGAGTGGCAGAGTCTGCAAGATGCTCAACGAGCGTCATTGCTGCTCATTTATACCGGATAATAGTAAAAAGGATCTGAAGGATTTGAAGGAACCCGGAGTGTGGGAGAAATTGGGAAAAGGAATTGCCAGAGTAGGGAGCTGGTTTAGCAATATTTGGAATGGGGTACTTGCAAAAATATTAGGGGGTCTATTAATCATTCTGGTCTGCCTATTAGGTTTATGGGGAGCATGCAAAATAAATGATAAAATCTAAAGAAATTGGACAAAGAGAAGCAAAAGGAATGAGGAAAGTGAAAGGGAGAAAATGTTTAATGAAATTTGGGAGACTTCACACAAGGGACAAGATGTTGAAATGCGGATTATGCGTAAAGTGAAAAATTAAAGTGAAAGGTTAAAGGAAAGGTTTGTGATGACGAACGTCATCAGAGGAGGGACTGAGAGAGCGTAGCTTATATAATCTATATTAACATGAAATGTTTATGAATTAAGGTGTGATGCTGTCACAGAGAAACTATAATATTAGTAATTATGCTTAGACGTGACCACGATGAGTGTCCACCAATGTATACATAGACTAATAATAATGACCAAAGTGATTATATTATGTTTAAATAAGTTTACACTAACATTTGCGTTATTAAATCTGTACTGAAAACCTCATAGGCCTTAAGTTAGCATGAGCCGGAGCTTAGCTGCCTGACTCTCATAATAAATGCATTTTTCTATTTTCCAGCGTGCTGGCTCACAAGGGGCCATGACCCTGTTTATTCTTTTTCTTTGACTTGGAGAATAAATGTAACCATGTTAGATCCGTTTCTCACCGCCTCTTCTCGTTTGCAAAATAAATGTTAAAAGTGAATTGAAACAATGTAGATTAATGTAATGTACAAGGTCATTCAAACCGTTGAAGACAATGGAACTGCTGACCAAAAGATGTGCAAAGAATTACAGAAGGATGAAATCACACCGGACGTACCACCTCTGAAGACGTTAATTACGAAGACCAATCAAAAACTTGTAAAATAATATGGGGTGAAGAGTTAGACTACCTAATGTGTTTTATGATAGGTTGAAGATAGTGGGGTATAGCAAATGTCCAATACAATTTTGGGGGAATGTACATCGAAAAAGAGATAAAAACCCATGTCACAGGGACCATTTAGGTGGGTTAGGGAATGCTATTGATTTTATCCAGAAACTCTGTCACTCAGTTTGGTGACTTGGTGGGTTACTTAAAACCATCCTCGCCCTTAGATTGTCCATTTTACACTTTACCTCCTTATGAGGAAAGTGCCCTTTTGCCCCGGAGCTGAGTTATGACTGATGGCGATTTGACTGAAGTCCTGAGGACGAAGACTGAACCTGTGCGCTGACCTAAACTTTGGAGGGTAATTATGACAATGCAATTGTAACTTGTCTGTTTGCTTTTCCTTTCTAGGTACCAACTGCTTGCTTTTAACAGAGACCTTAGCTAGATGTTTTCCAAATTGGTGTTCTAAATTGTTTTGCATGAAGCCCAACATGCGAATGCTTATCAGTGGTTAGGACAGGTGTTCATCAAACTGACGTAAATAAACAAACGACCAAGATTATGCTTTGTTGAACTGGCGCGTTATTGACACTCTGCTAAATTGACCTATGTTCACTCCTTGTTATGTTCTGATGTTTGTAATTCTCGCTTTAATGAAAGCTTATCAAAGTTGCCATATTATGAGTATGCTATTATGTTTCTTGGTGTTGAGATTAAAGCATTTGCTATTAGACTGTAATTAATGGGGAATAAAACTCATACAATCCTACTAAACAAGGTGTGGTTATTCATGGCTGAAAGGTCATGGTAGCATCTTTGAATTGATTAATGACTTTGACTAAAGTGAAAAGCATTGTTGTGATAAATATTGATGATATTATTGATGTATTGATTGATATATTGATTAGCTATCTCGTCCTAAGATGTCTCTCAACTGGGTCAAAAGATTCATTGGCCTAAAACGAGTCCTGATGTGTAATAAACTACCATAAAGGGACGCGTTAACATAAGTGTCTATTAAATATAAAATATGTTCTGATTGCGGAGAGAGAATAACCCCGCTGGGGTGAGAGGAGAGAGAATAACTTAGGAGGACAGCCAGGGTTTACGTTTACCAGCAGAGAAACAACACGGTTTACATACAAGGCTTGGATGGATCTTGTTTCTGCAAAGCTAGTATGAGAATATTACGGTGTCCGATTCCGTTAGGAAAAGTCAACCTTGTGGAATTTAAAACAAGAACAGATGGTGCGGTCAAGGAGCAGCGTAAGTGTGTGGACAGTACGGTGTATGCTTCACCTGCCAAGGCAACCCGGAAGCCGTGATGCATCCCAAATGTCAACACTAGGTGTGCTCTTTTGTGTACCTTCGAACCATGGCAACAGCTGACAAGAAAGGTGAACGCTCAGTCAGAGTTTTCTGAGAGCGACGAGAAGACATTAAGGACTGTATTTAAACTACTTTTAATTATAGTGTTTGGATTTGCACCTTCACAGCATCTGAAAGGACAGGCACGAGGGAGCCTCTACGCGTGAGTACATTGTAGGCACACACTAAGCAAGAGCATCGCATTCGTTTGTAGAATAGCACATATTTTCTGGTGTTTACGTTTTTTCAATGTGTTTCATTTGTTAAAATTATACTGTTTGACTTCCTGTCTGCTATCGCCTCGGTTAGCACATCTGTACCATTTCCTTTCATAAAGTATACAGAGCGCGCACGTTTCTGAGACAAAATACTGAAGAGGTGGCTTGTGATGAACAGGGGCTGGCGCGTCACAGATTTTTCTCTGATAGCAGCTTCTCTGTGACCCACAGGAAGGAGATGGCTTTGGCGAGCGGGCACTGGATCAAGAAAGAAGTCCTTGGAGAAGCGCCAACTCCACGGTACAGTTAGTCGCTGCCAGTGTGTGCGGTTATTGTCACTCTAAAAGAGGGTTTCTATCTTCGTAGTGACATAGCAAAATCCAAATGTGTGTTACGCACAATTAATAAAGAGATCCAAATCAAATATTGATATATTTTGGGGGAATGCCTTGCAGTGCTGAAAAGACTTGATCATGTTCGTTTTATAGTTCGTCCTTAACTCCGCCTACTACTAGTATATCAATCTAGGGCCAGCTCTACTAAGGGCAGGTGCCACTGTGCCACTGCGCCTTCCGCATTGCCAACATAAATGTATATGTTGTCGTAATGTATGACGATATTTAAAAAAGACGTAACATACCTCAATCTCAAAGAGTATTTTTTTCATTTTTTAAGCAAAACACCTAGGAGTTGACCATGCTCTTTCAAATATCCTTTATTACAGTTTTTTTCTGCTAATGGGTCTAGTTCCTTCTATTGCACCAAAGGCGTCATTATGAAAAAAGACTGTTTACACTAAGTTGGACATGCACAAGTAAAATATGGGTGCAGGCTAGCATTTCATGTCGATTGTACTGAAGCCCCACACTGTTACATTGTGCATCTAAGTGAAAAACACTCCGTGCTCTCTCATGGAGTGGTGCCGATGCATGCTGTTCCAAGAAGATGTGCTGGTGGCCACCTCGTTCTTTGAGGGGGACGTTAAGGCCCCCACATAGGAGGGAGCAATCTCTGCAGACAGTATCTTCCCTTGGGTCTTAAGTCCAGCATTTAAAAGGCTGCAAGACTACTCCCAAACATTGCCCAAGGAGGTCTCTTTATGTGCCCTGCAACGGCCAGGCCCACAGACTGCAAACCACCTCTCCTCTGTGGTCTGTTTCAAAAGGAAATCCTTTACAATGATGCATTTACCCCGCAATGCATTTACCACGTGAATAAGTATAGGTAAGGAAGGATGGTTGTAAATAAATATATATATATATATATATATATATATATATATATATATATATATATATATATATATATATATATATATATATATATCTCCAAACAGCAAAGGACGTTCGAAGCCCAAATTCAGAATATTCTGAGGCATTTATTCATATTAAGAGAAATGGCCTGCACATTAAAGCCCTGACGCGTTTCGGCAAATAACATGCCTTGATCAAAGGAAGAGGTTGAAAAGTGCTCAAACACAGGGGCTATTTATCTCGAAAGTCACAAGACTCAGTAGTGCAAAGATACATCTCCCATAATGCACCAGCATTGTTAATAAAATACTTGTTTTTAGTGCAGTCTAATCCAATTCAGCTCAAATAGCGTTAAACCACCACAGTCACATTTCCATTATAGTTCCAGTGCATTTATTTAAGTGACTTTGTGCTTTTTGATATTTATATGTTCTTCAGTCCTTCAAACCTTACAATTACTGCTGCCTTCTAATCATGATACTGCTGAGAAAACTGGAAATGCTGAGGAATAGATATCTCCCAAATCCCTTTCTCACCATATAGCAAAATATATCCGGTTTCAGTACTGTGTTAAAGCTGGCAAGTGGGTCATGCCCATCCTTGAAATTTCCAACAAAAGACATCTCCATCATCGGGGGCCCCCAACCCTGCAATGCGGCTTCGTGTAGCAGGGACGGAGCATGCTGCCATTCAAACCCAAACAGCAAAAGAATTTCGAAGCCCAAATCCAGAATATTCCGAAACATTTATTCATATTAAGAGAAATGGCCTGCACATTAAAGTCCTGCCGCGTTTCGGCAAAGAACATGCCTTGATCACAGGAAGAGGTTGAAAGTGCTCAAACACAGGTGCTAATTATCTCGAAAGTCATATGACTCAGTAGTGCAAAAATACATCTCCCATAATGCACCAGCATTGTTACTAAAATACTCGTTTTTATTGCAGTGTAAGTCCAATTCAGCTCAAATAGCGTTAAACCACCACAGTCACATTTCCATTATAGTCACTTAAAAAAATGAAAGGTTACAGGGATGTTAGTTAGGTTCTGAATTTACTCTCAGAAAACCACAGAAATTCAGCAGTTATAGTTACAGTTATTTCTAGTATCTATAACTCACTGCCTAAGGTAACTATAACTCGAGCCCCCGCCATGCAGTTTTTTCTTCAACAATTTGACTTCTAATATTTCATTGATATTTTTATTCACGTTATAAAAGTTGTGATGAGTGCTGTAATATCGGAGGTAATTAGCAGTGCATGGTGAGGGTGCGAGTTATAGTCGTAAACCTTTGTGAAGATTCATCAAACGGCACCAAAGTTATTAGCAAAACAAAAAAAAAGTGATTTTTCTACAGAAACTAGGTCCTAACTATAACTACCTATACATATATATCTATATCTATTTCTATATCTATCTGTCTATCTATCTATCTATCTATCTATCTATCTATCTATCTATCTATCTATCTATCTATCTATCTATCTCTAACTCTCTCTCTATATATATACATGTATAAATATATATATATATATATATATTCACTAAAAAAACAAAAGTTACAGGGATGTTATTGGTAGGTTCAGATTTTATACGCACAAAACCACAGAATGTCAGCAGTTATAGTTATACTTCGCTGAAGAAACTATAACTCGTACCCTAAGGTAAAATCCCTGTAACCTATCGTTTTACAGTGAATTTCTAAGGTTTGTTTAATTCTATTTCCTAACTATAATGCAGTTGTAACCTTTGTTTTTTTCAGGTAATTTCCACGCTTTTTTTAACTTTACATAATATTTAGTTACTTTACTTTAATCCAAACCTTGCCACTCACTGACTTTGGCCGTGCACAGCAGGGAGTTGGCTGCAGGCCAGGCCCTGTGGCCAACCCCCCACAGGCACCCAACCCAGTAGGGGAACATGCAGCCGCTCTCCCCAGGCGGATTTCTGCCCCAGGGACCTGGGGCCCAACCACATTGTAATTGGGAAAGGGCACACAGCCTCCCTCCCTGGGTTGATTTTGGCCCCATCTCCCAGGACCTGGTCGTCAAAAATGAGGGGGAGGACAACATGTGGCTCTCCCCCCCCCCCCAGGCCGATTTGGCTCCGGGGACCTCATCCCCCTGGGCCCTCTACCTTTTTAACTGGGGAGGAGTTCATGCAGCCCCTCAGGCCAATATCGGCCCCAGGATCCCCATCCCCTGTAGCCTGGCAGATCAAAAATGGGGGTGGAGTCACATGGCCCCTTTCCCAGGCCGATTTTGGCCCCGTGGACCCCATCTCCAGGTGCCTGGTCCATCAATGGTAGGGGCCCTAGCCCCACCCCGGGCACCCAGTTTGTGACTGTTGGAGCCCATGGGGGGAGCTCAAAGGCTCCTGTGGTACCAACCGGCTCCCTGTCTCCAGTGGGAGGCAGCACTGCTCCTGCACACAGGAAGCAGCAACAAATGCTGCTCCCTGCATGCAAGGACAATTTTTTCTTCTGTTTCCAGCGGGCTGGAAAATAGATGTAAAGTTGGCTCCAAGCAGCCAGGAGCATTGTTGTTGCTCCTGCCCACTGGGAGTGGACTTACAGTTTTCTCTCACTTGGCAGGGGCTTTAAAATTGCTCCTGCAAGGCAAGAGCAAACAGAGAGGGCACCATTGAGGGCAGGAAAGCTACTATGCCCCAGCAGCTGCTCTCCGGGACTTATTTGGAACCGTCCCTGGGGGATGGGGTCCCCATGGCCATTAATGGCTCCATGAGTGGGGCCACGTGCTTGGTAGGGCCCAGAGAGGGTTGGGGTTTCCAGAGCTGAAATCGGCCCAGGAGTAGGATCGCGTGCCCCCCTCCCATTCAATTGTATGGGCAGGCATGAGGGGTAGAGATCACCAGGGCTAAAAGCAGCCAAGTGCACCCATTTCCATCATATTAAGTAGTATTTTCCTCCAGGACCTGACCCACCCGAAGGGCATATGAAAAATGCGTGTGGGAGACCGCGCTTGTTTTTTTCTTTAATATTTGCTGCGGATTTGCAAATCCACTGCAAATTTGCAGCAAAAATTAAAAAGTAAAACAATTTTGGCCCCCGGCGGGTCCCTGTGGGACCAGGCCTAGAGGGTCAGGATATTTCCTACCCTCCCCCCTTCATTTTTCTTTTGTTTTTTTTTGGGACTCGGGCTGAGGCCTAAACCACAAATGGCTACCAACACTTCCTAGTTGAACTGTTGGCAGCCACTCAGATCTCACCATGAGTTTTGTCAGATCCGCATCCCTAGATATCTAAATTTATTTTTCCTTTAATAACCCCAAAACTCCTGAATGGATTTGCACCAAATTACCAAAACACTGTTTATGGACCAAGATCTAGCTTTCTGCCAAATTTGGTGTAGTTCAGTGGTTCGTGATGTAGTCGTGTTCAAAGTCCCCACAGGAAATTACATGAGAAAAACGTATTTTGTGATCCCCCTTTATCTTGCCCCCCCTTGACGAATCACCCTGAAACATTCAAGCCAGCAACTGAAGTGAGCGGCAAACTAGTTTTGAACATTTCATAAAGATTCCTCAAACAGCGCCAACGTTTTTAGCAAAACAGAAAACGCTCTGTACACAGAAACTAGTCCCTGACTATAACTACCCACTGGCAACCGCCATATTCAAATACTCAAATGCCAGTAGGGCTACATTTTAGCGTTCAGAAGTAAGAAGTGGTAAAGTGTGATAAGGGTAATTGTAGGGTTAAGGGATGGGTAATGGTAAAGAGATGGAAAGTTAATCTTAGGGTTTAGGTTTGGGTAGTGGTAAAAGGTGGGCACAGGCAATTTTAGGGTTTAAGGATGGAAAGTGGAAAAGAGATAACATTAATTTTAGGGCTTCAGGGTGGGTAGTTGTAAAGGGAGGTGTGGGTAATTTTAGTGGGTAGGAGTGGGTAGTGATAAAGGAAGTTTATGAGTAAATTAAATAAATGGGGGCATGCTGAGATTTTCAATCCATTTATTGTAATTTTATTTTAATCAAAGGCACAATAAAAAAGACAGATCATGAGTTTCAGCAAGATGGCTTCAAATGTGCCTCTCTCCAAACACAGTGACTGTTACTTTATAAACACCTGTGTCATTCTTTTCAAGACCCAAGAACAACTAGCGCGACAACTCAATCATATTATTGGAAGCCATCAACATCCATTTATTAAAATAAAATATTCAATGGAAAGGACAGTTTTTAGGGCCCGATTATGAGTTTGGCGGATGGGAATATATGTCTGTGAAACTCTCAACGGAGTAGTTGCCACCGTGCTGTCTGTCTGCATTCCCTCCAGCCCCATTAAGACATTCCTGCTGGTTTGATTGGCAGAAACCCAAGTTTCTGCCAGTCAGCCCAGCAGGAAAGTGGCTGCAGCATTTTTGCCGGCTCGTAATCGAGCTGGCGGCAATGCTGCTGCCCACAGGGGGAACCAGCAGACAGTGCGCATTACGAGGCTGCTGGGCTGGGGGACTGCTGCAATGCCCATGCCACATACATGGGAGTTCTAGGGGCCCCCCTGTGGCTTCCTGCACCTGTTCTCCACCAGCCTTTTCATAGCAGTGAAACCGCCATGAAAAGGCTGGCAGAGAACCAGGTTGTAAACAGCAGGATGGTGCTGATTCCAACCTGCACCGCCATCAGCCCCTCGGGATCTGCGATCCCGGCGGAGATGATGATAGGTTGGCGGGCTGCCTCGTAATGTGACAATCGCGGCGGTCTTACAGCCACCATGAGTGTCCGATGACCGTCACACTCATATTTAGGTCCTTAGTATTGTGAATGTGTTTTAGTCATACTAAGAGACACATATTTGCAATAAAATTGATCTATCAAACTGATCAATACATATTCATGGCACATTTAATGCTTCTGTTCACAGTAATACATACATTTATGAGGTTTAACACTGGCATTCGGCTCACAGTAGTGAAGAAAATAATCTTTATAATTTTAGTCAAATGCTTGTAAATCATCCAACATGAAGGATACCCCAGTAGGCATCATTCAAAAAACACCTTAACTGTTATCTTAACATGTGAAGCACCCCCTACATTAATTTTTAAGGAGTACTTCATTTCTAATAGCACGTATCCATCTGAAAGTACCTAGTGCATAAACCAACCACTCCATCATCATATTTAGTTCATTAAGTACTTGATGCTTCTCTAAAAGTCGAAAGTGCATATTTCTGACCCTTTCACCAATTTACAGTTCATTGCACTCTCAATCCTAAAGTCCTTGATACTTTTACTGAAGGGGCTCATATCTTATAAGTTTCCCATATGAGTGAATGGGTATAAGGTGCTAAATTGGGGCGAATATCTATGAAATCCTTCATCAGTCAGCTTAAAGTGCATCATGTTATAGTGCAAAAGTTCTATAATTAATGTAAAGTGCCACTGAGCCTCTGAAAATCAGGATCACCCATTTCATTCATAAGGTTGCATAAATTTATGTCTTTCTCCACAAAAGCATTTCCATATATTTACATGTCTATTTTGATTTACCAGTATTTTCAAAGGTATATAGAACACATAATCAAATCACATATATAAATATAACTATCAATCAAATAAAATCAAATATCCACTCCATTTAAGAAGCGCTTAAGAAGCAGTTCCTTTGGTCAATTAGATGCATAAGAAAGTGTACATCAGCCATACTGGTTCCCAAAGGACCTGGATCCCTGCAGTCTGAAATACCTCATGGACCACATGAATCCATTATTTCAATGAACCCACACTTGGGCGTACACCCCTACATTTTTTATCTTTTTTATTTTTTATCTTGGAACATAACTGGGGTGAAATCGCTGCTCAAAGATGGCTCTCCAATGCACAACTGGGCAAATATAGACTTAAGTGGTCATTATGAACACGGCGGAAACAACCGCTGTGTTCATGCTGGCAGTCAAAACACTGACCGCCAGTGACCCTGGAACCCCACCGGCCAAATAATGAACATTTCTGTGGGCCGCCAGCTCACAGAAAGGCTCGGCCGGGACATTGACGGCGGCTCCACAATGCCTCTGTGCAGCAGGTGCAGTTGCACCCGTCACACAGATCACTGCCCGAAAAGGCAAAGTGCATGGGCAGTGCAGGGGCACCCCCCGCCAGCCTTTTCCTGGCTGGATATCCCGGCAGGAAAAGGCTGGCGGGAAATGAAACATTATCCGCAGGGTAGCGCCGCTACCCTGGCGGATGGTGTTTCAACTCGCCGCCAGGCTGCCTGACGGCGGGAGCCTGGCAGCCCTCACCATGTTCAAAATATGGTGGTTTGGCCCACCATGCCGGCGGGCGGCTTGGGCCAAACCGCCAAGTTCGTAATGAGGGCCATAATTGCACTTCAAGCAACCTGGTCAATGGTTGATCCTTGAGCAGAAGGTTTTTTACAGTATCATACAATGCCACAAAATCGAAACATTATGGAAGATTGAGAGAGGGGCCCACCTGTCTACTTGTAGATCAGTGTAAATCTCACCACAGAAGAAATGCTCCATATAGACCCTGCCCACCAATTTATCAAATGTAGTAATTGAGCAAGACAAGAGACCGCCAGTTCTTCTATTTGACTACTACATTCATCCAAATTCAGCTAAGAAAATAACATCTAGAAAATGAAATCTACCATAACCAGATACAAACAAGGAAACCTTTCCTACGATATTATACTAATGGGAGATTTTAATTCAAATTTAATCCATACTATAGATGACAACGACATACTCAACATTCACATTCTGGAACTTTCCGACCCAGGACAATTCAATAGGCAAACGTCAAGATCTTACATGGGAAAAACTTGTCATGACTCTGGAATTTCTTGGAATGAGGGACCTAAATGGAAGATTTGTAGGTGACAATCCACCAAACTACACTTACTATTGTCTCAACTCACGATTTATCACGGTATAGTGTAGTCACCCTACTATTGAACCAACAAATTAAGCATTTTTCCATAAAATACAAAATAGATAGTGATCATTTGCGCCCGGTCTGTCACTAGGAATAACCCCATGTACACATACATTGGCCCAGTAGAAACCAGTCAGACAAACACAACCAACCTAAAACAAATGCGATGGTCAAATGAATTGACAGTCAATCTTGCATCTCTTGCTAAAGACTTAATGATTCACAGTACAAATAACATGGATAGTTAAATTGATGCTTGGATAGACTTTGGTCCTGCATTTTTAATGCAGGTCTCCTCACTGACATCAGGCCCACCAGCCTTGCAAGCAAAGACATCCAGTCCAGCCAGCCAGTCCAACCAGCCAGGCAAAGAACGAAATCACACCTTCTGCCTTATTACATCGAGTCAAGAAGGGAACAAAAGAAAGTTGCCAGGTTGTTGAAAGTGACACCCCTAAATTCCTCCCTATGGGAATGTTTAAAACATCTACAGAAAGAGTATGGAAACCAGCTCTGGGAAGACGAGAAAGCCACGAAGGACACTTTCTGGACCAAGTTAATATTCAATGCCAAACAAACCAATCCAGGGAAATTCTGGGAAACCAGAAACATTCTTAATATAAAAAAATATATATAAGTAATTCAAATATTACAAAGAAATCACGGGCAGGCCACCTTGCTGGCATATTTTCAATAAATCAACAATCCATCAGAACAGAACACCTTGAGTGCAATCAACTACAAAGGCTGCTAATAACGGAAACCACATCTCCAACCATTGATGAAGACTTTTATTCATCATCATAAGTTAGAAAAATCCTGCTCAAGGGCCATTGTGAAGGTGCACCAGGACCACAGGCCATATTTAAAGAATATGTACAATTCTGGTCAAGGGTACTTGCCATACTATTCAAGGAAATTCAGCTTACTGGCACTGTACCAGGGAGTTGACATGGCTCCATCATAAATCCACTATTCAAAGGAGGTGACAGGGCAAATCCAGCTTACTGCAGGCTCATAGCCCTCCTCAACTCTGAATCCAAAGAACATGCATTCTTGTGACTTGCGGACTCAACAGTTTGGGCAAACAAAAACAGCATGGTCTCACTAAACCAGACCAGTTTTTGAAAAGGTATTGGCGCAACATCAAAAATATTAACAACGACCTATTTGACCTACTAATGCAAGTGGGCCAGAAAAAGTTACTCTGCCTTATAGATTTTAAAGTGGCCTTTGTCTGTGTAAATAGGGTGTTATTGTCAAATAAATGAAAGAGCTGGGGTGTACCTGATAAACTGCTTCAAGCAATCCAACTACTATATTTAGAAACCTGCATTCAAACAAAGGTCGAAGATGGCACCAGAATATTCAGGAAGTTTCCTCGATTCCTGGAGATTTTCAACCTTGTTATAGCAGCCCTATCACCAGCACTGAATCAGGAAAATTCCCACCCTCCCCGGCTGGGTCTCCTCCACCTCACCCACACATCATATTCAGATGACATTGTGCTTTTTTAGCTCATCCAAAGTGTGCTTACAAAGATTAGTCAATGCCTTGGCACTGTATGCTAGAGCCAACCATCTGGAGGTAAGTGTGACAAAAACAAAAACCATGTTGGTAAGTAACTGACCAGAACAGGCTGCTTCAATAGTCTTCAATAATGTCCAACTGGAGACAGTATCCAATTATAAATTCTTGGGCCTGTACTTCAATTCAAAAGGAAACTTCTTTCAGCAAAACGATACATTGTGAAGAAAGGGAATACATTAATCCAAACTTTTACCAACTTGGCAAAAACACTGGAGAGGCCATCATTTCAACCACTTTTAACAGTTATCTCCACCAAGCTACTACCAACCATCACATACACTAATGTGGCAATGAGAGGACAGGATGCTGCAATAGTGGATAAAATGCAAGCCAACATCTTGAGGCAAGCGTTCAACCTTCCATAAGGTGCATCACCAGCAGAAATCCGGCTCACACTAAACATAAAGCAAGATCTGGCCAGAAGATAAACATCAATAAAAAACTGGTACAAGCGCAGTCGAGGCCAAGATTCCATACTAATCAGCGCATTATGGTCAGCGCTTCAAAGTGATCAGCAGTCGGAATACTATAAATATATGAACGTCTCTCTCAAACAATTGCGTCTAACGGAACTATGGGCCGCAAGTGTACCGAACGATGGCTTCAAAAAGGCAACCAGGGCTACAATCTTGCCTTGAAGAAAAATTTAATTCAGTTCAAACTCTCATGCATGGGTGGTTATTAAGTACTATGCCACTTTGACACCAGCACCCTACCTGGCAATTTCATTTACGGCATGTTAAAAGCACAAACGTTTGCTCCTGCACTTGGGCAGAATACCAGCATTAGCAAACTAACCAACATGGAAATATACTGGCCTAACATCATGCAGATTTTGCAAAAGAAAAAAAGAGGACCACATTCATATTTGATTTGCATCTCTTCCAAGATCTGCAAACTTTTTTTGCAATTACTAAAGAAAATGTTTTAACAACTGAGGCATCCGTACGTGCAGAGAAACTTTAACTGCATGCCTCAATACTAGAGACCCACAGATATATGAGATGTAATATGCCCTAATGCCCTAATGTGATAGGCCTAACCTCCTACCTAAAGGAGAGCTGGGTTTGCTAAACCTAATATGCCAATGCCGTGTCCATGAGAGGAGCCCCCAATCCTCGTTACCTTGGAATGAGGTCTCTATCTCAGACTCCGCAGGGACACGAATACTGGGTCAGCGTCAAGACGATGTGCAGCATCGATATCACGGATGGTGGTGATGCCCTCTGGTCAGAATCCCTCTGATTATCTGTCTAAAGTGCGATGTATTTATACAGATCTACCAGGACCCCTGACATAGGTGTGTTCCCAAACAATAGATAACAGACATGCTTGGGACGGCAATTATTATAAACAATCCCTCAAAAGTATAGAGGGAAAATCCCTAAGTGTGAACACCTACTGTTTGTTTGTCTTTATTGCTTGATCTTGACGCCTTAGCGCAGTGGCACTGATAATGCAAAACATAACAAGTGGCCTAACTATAAACAAGGCAGCCATCTTAGATGAATTAAATAATTAAATGGCTAAGACAGAGCAAGCTAAGTAGGTTAAAAGTCACTGGGTGACGGGGGCACAAGTCTGCAAGCCAGAGGCTAAGCTTACTCCTGTTATCCCATTAAAACAAACTAGGATTCACTGTATAAGCTCAACAAAAGGAGAAGGGGGAAAGGACAACAATCATTAAAAAGAACTGACTGTCAAGTAATGTTCATGGTTGATGAAACTCAATATTACCGTGCCTAGTTTACTAACACTAATTTGATGGGGCCGAACGTGTGGTCCTTTCTAAGTATTGCACCAGTTTTCAACTAATAATTGGTTTTAAGATATACAGTAGTAGAAAACATGTAATTCTTAGGGTAGAATGATTGTTGCACTTTCTCTCAGGATCTAAAGTTTTATTATGTTATAAATTGTAATGTTTTAGACTTTAAAAATTGCAAAATTGTTATGGTTTTAATTAACTGAAACAATAAACTTTAACTTCAAAATCCACTCTGTTTAAGGGAGCTGGCAATATTGGCAAACACTATATAGTGTTAATAGGATCCATGGGCATTGCAGTGATATGCAGTTCCTTTGAAGACCAGAAAAAGAGGTTCCTGTCCCTATTATCCAGGATCCTAAAGATGTACATGATGTTCTGCATCATTGTTGTGGCCTCACAGTATTTCTGTCCCCAATATGAGGATCGATATAGATTCTTTTCTTCTTAGTTCTAGTTCTCTATCACCTCCCCAGCGATATGTCTTTATGTTGTGTTTTATGGGATAGTATTTCATACACACACACACACACACACACTCCCACACCCACACGCACACACGCACACACACCAACACACAGACACCCACACACGCACCCACGTCAATCTATCTATCTATCTATCTATCTATCTATCTATCTATCTATCTATCTATCTATCTATCTATCTATCTATCTATCTACTGAAAAAACAAAGGTTACAGGGACATTATAGTTAGGGTAGAGAATTAAAAACAACTTAGAAATTGACTGAAAAAAACAAAGGTTACAGGGACATTATAGTCAGGTTCAGATTTTACATTTAAAAACATAGAAATTCAATAGTTACAGTTATACTTTTCTCAAGAAACTAACTTATGCACTAGGTTAACTATAACTCGTGACCCCACTGTGCACAGTTTTCTCGTCAATAATCGTTTTGCAAATGTTGCAGTTATATTATAAATTATGTTATGCAAGATGTTATTATTGATGTAATATGTGAGGTAAGTAGCTGTGCTTTGTGTTTTTCAGTGAATTTCTAAGGTTTGTTTTAATTCTATTGCCTAACTATAATGTCCCTCTAACCTTTGGATTTTTTCAGTGATTTTCTTTTTTTTTTTAACATTAAGTAATATTTAATTACCTTACGGAAATGTAACCCCTGCCTTTGGCTGTGTGGAGTGGAAGCTGGAGGCAAGACCTGGCCTGTGGCCAGGCTCTGCAACTACCCCCTTAGGTACCCAACCCCGTGTCACACACATCAGTGGATTTGGCCACAGGGCCTGTGGCCAGGCCATGCACCCAGCCCCCCCTTAGCCACCCAACCTCGCACCACACACGGCTTTGTCCCTGCGCAGTGCTCTCAACCCGCTGTAGGCATCCAACTCATGCTACGTACAGCCTTGTGTGTGGCATGGGTTGGCTGCAGGGTCTAGCATCCTGCAAGGCCCTACAGCCAACTAACCGCAGACACCCACTCCTATGCCTTCATGGTCTTTGGCTGTGCTTGGAGAGAGAACGCCCAACAAGTAGGCAACCCAGGAGGGGAGCATGCAGTCCCTTCATGGGCCTATTATGGCCTCAATGACCCCATTCTTTGGGCCACCCAATTACAATGAGGAGAGGAGGTCTGTAAGACTCCCCACCCCAGGCAGTTTTTGGCCCCGGGGCCACCATCCCCTGAGGCGCAGCCAATTATTATAAGGGGAGGGGCTACTTGTCCCACCTCCCTGGACAGATATTGGCCCCAGGAACCCCATCCTCCTGGACTCAGCAAACTAGTGAAAGGGAAGTGGGGCCACGTGACCTGTCACCCCATGCCGATTTTGGCCCAAGGGACCCCATCCCTTGAGGCTTGAAAAATTAATTAAAGGGTAGGGGGCAACCCAGCCCAGTTCCTGGGTCCTTTTTGGCCCCAGAGCCCCATCCCTCAGGGCCTGGCCAAATAATAAAAGGGGCACCACATGGTCGCCTCCCCAGTCCAATTTAAGCCCCAGGGAACCCCATCCCCTCTGGCCCAGCCAATTAGTAGAAGTGGAAGGGGGCCATGTGGCCCACCCTTCCCTGGCCGCTTTTAGCCCTGGGAACCCCACCTCCTTGGGCCCAGCCACTTGTTGCTGGGTGCCATGGCCTAATCCAGAGCAGTTTTGGAGACTGCAGCGGTAACCTTAATGCACCTGCGGTCCCTGCTGGATCCCTTCCTCCAGCGGAAGTCAGCATTGCTCCCACACACAGGGAGCAGAACAAAACGCTGCTCCTTGCATGCAGAAGCAATTCTTTCATCTGTTTTCCTGCTCGCTTCACAGTGGGTAGGAAAACAAATAAAAACTCCACTCCTAGTGAGCGGGAGCAGATTTCCTGCTCCTGCCTTTTGGGAGCAGACTTACTGTTTGCTCTTACTTGGGGGGAGCTGTCAAAGGTCTCCCCAAGTGACAGCAATCTACTGTGGCCCAAGGATGGCCACTTTTGGACATAGGGAACTGGCCCATGGTGGTGACAGTCCCCAGGGCGTTTTATGGCACTAGGAGGGGGGTTGCGAGGCCCCCTTCTTTGTTGCTGCAGGGCCTGCCCCAGTGAGGTGGTGGTCCCCGGAGCTGAAAACAGAACGAGAGGTAGGGTCACACAGCCCTCCTCCCCATTCTAAATATGCCCAAGTCCAGGGGAGGTCGTGGTCCCTGGGCCGTAAATGCCCGGGGAAGGGGGGGTCATACAGCCATCCTCCTCCATTACATTTCATTGGCCTGGCCTCGGAGAGGTGGCGGTCCTCAGGGCTGATATCGGCCATAGTTAGTGGGGCCATGTGTGCCCCAGTCCTCCAAGGTATTATTCAAACTAGCCTGCTAAACCTTGCCCACCTAGGGGCTCAACTTTAAACAAGCATGGGAACACTGCTTTTAAAAAAAATATTTTGCCAGTGTCTGTGGACCCACCGTGATTTTCACAGCAAAAACTTTAAAACAATGCTTTTTGGCCCAGGTGAAGTCCCTGGGGGAGCCAACCAACAGGTCTAGAGTATCAGGGTATTTCTACCCTGCCCTGGTTTCGTTTTTTTTTTTTTTACTTATTTTTGGGACTCAGTTGAGTCCAAGTCCCAAAATTGCCACCAACCCTTCCTGGTTGAAGTGTTGGCAGCAAATCAGATCTCCGCATGAGATCTGTTGGAACCATGGAGTATCTGCGTCCCTAGATATACAATTTATTTTTCCTTTAATATCTCTGAAGCTACTGCATGGATTTACACCAAATTACAAAAAGCAGACCAAATTTGGTGTAATTCCGTCTCTTGTTCGGGCTGCAGTTGTGCCTAAAATCTCTGTGGGAAATTGCATTATGAAAACATGTTTTGGGCTTCCCTTTTTTCTCATCCCCTACTTGACAAACCACCCAAAACTTTCAACACAGCAGCTGAAGTGAGTGGCAAACTATTTAGGAAAATTTGTTAGGATTCTTCAAATGGCACCAAAGTTATAGGCAAAACAAACAATGCTTTTCCCATGGAAATTGGGTCCTAACTTTAAATACGTACTGGCTATCACCAGGGGGTTATATATATATATATATATATATATAAAATATATACATATATTTATCTCAGGTAATAATAACTGCTGAATTTCTTGCCTCCCCCCCCCCTATTAAGTCCCAAATGCCACTCAGCGTGGGAGACCGCATTTATTTATTTTCAAACTCAGAAACATTTCTGGATCTATCCGTGGATTTTTCAGATTTTTAAAAAAAAATCTTTTTAGCCCTGGTGGGATCCCTCAAAGAGCCCATTACCAGGGCTAAGGGGTCAGGGTACCCTGGCCCCTTTTCTTTGTTTTGGCTGCAGCCGAGTCCCTAGATGGATACCAACACTGCCTTGTTGAAGTGTTGGCAGCCAATCAGATAGCAGCACAGGACAGTTGGATCTGCAGAGGATCGGCGTCCCTAGATATCTATATTTTTTGGTCTTAAGTTACCCCAAAACTACTGAATGCATTTGCACCAAACCACAAAAAGCGTAATCTGCAGAACAAAATCTAACTTTGTGCCAGATTTGGTGTATTTCCGTTCAGTGGTTCAGGCTGTTGATGTGTCTAAAGCTCCTAATGAAAATTGAATAGGGAAAGCACGTTTTGGGAACTGCCCTTTTTCTCAGCCCCTGCTTGATGGATCACCTTGAAACTTTCACGTCTGAAGCAGAAATGACCAAACTGTACGTTTTGAAAAGTTCATGAAGATTTGCCAAGTGGCGCCAAAGTTATAGGCAAAATAAAAAATGCTCCATAAGTAGGTATAGTTAGGACCTGGTTTCCATAGGAAAACATTTTTTGTTTTGCTAATTACTTTGGTACTGTTTGATGATTGTTCACGAAATTTTCAAAACTAGTGTACCAATCAATTTAGCTGCTCTCTGAAACGTTTTAAGGTGATTTGTTAAGCAGAGGCCAAGAAAAAGGGGGATCACCAAACACATTTTCCCCATGCAATTTCCTTGGGATTTTAGACAAGACTACAGCTCAAAATGCTTAATGGGGTTACACCAATTTTGGCAGAAAGCTACATCTTGGTACAGGAAGATATCTTTTAGTAATTTGCTGTAAACCTGTTTAGTAGTTTTGGAGTTATTAAAGAAAAAGATTTACGTATATCTACACATGCGGGTCCACCCTGGATCCAGGGCGGTGGATCTGCAAATCCATGCGCCAACATCAGTGTTGTGATTGGCTGGCTGGAACCTGACAGGAAAGTTCTGTCTGGCATTTAGTGATTCGGGACATGGTTTGGGGAGGGGGGGGGGATAAAAATAAAATACAATATAAGGGGTCAGGATTGAGGTATCCTGACCTCATGGGACTGATGATGGACCTCTCATAGGCAGGTAATTGCTCAAATGTGCAGGGATCTGTGGATCCACAATAGTGCTCAGTGCTACGCCCGTGTGAATGCATGATGGATCTGCAGAGCCAGATCCCAAATTAAAAAAGTACACTCAATCACAGAACCACACACACACTTACACACCCACAAAAGCACTACCACATCCACATACACACACATTCATGCACTCACACATCCACTCACACACTCATTCACACTGTCACACACACACTCACAGACCTACAAAACCACTACCACACCCACTCACAGACCCACACAGCCACTCAACCAACCACTCACATACCCACTCGTAGTGACATATATGTAGACATATGGTAGCAGTCATTCATACATTGAAAAACATATAACATATTTTTTTCTTTAAACAAAAAAAGGCGGTTCCAAAAACAACCGTTTTTAATGTTTTTGGTACTGGTTTCCTTTATTTTTAGTGTTTTCATCTTTTTTTTTTAACAACAAACTACAACTATAACAATCATTGGAAAAATGCACAAGACTTGTACAAACAGTGTTTTCAAAAACAAAATAATTACCTTTGTGGTTAATGACACCCTGCACAAATGTGGGCATGGTCTGTTCTCCCACACTAACAATTTAAGTGCACACTTTTCAATGAAATGCAATTCTCAATATCTGGGGTACCACTACAGGAACGTTTGCAGTTTGACAGCAGGAACCGGGTCTCCAGGAGCAAGTTGAGCTGCAGCCCTTGATGTTGATGCATGTGGTGCGTCCCTCCTGATTTCCGCTGTCGCCAGTTGTTGAGGGTGTATGATTCAGAGATATTTTAACATGCTGCGCATCCCATGAGAGTACTTTTTTGTTGTCCCTCTGGAAAGTTCTTTATTACAAAGGTTGCATTTAACAACCTTTGCTAATACCATTTTGTTCTCTAAATGGTATTGAAAAAACATTAAATGCACTGGATCTTTTTTTGTGGCTGTTTTTCTTACTCTTGTTCCTGCTGATCTTCCTCCTGCTTTCTTTCTCCTCCTGATGCCATTTTGTATGATGGGTCACAAAAAACACTAGAAAAAAACAAAGAGTTCCACCTCAGCTGAGGTGTCAAGACTAAGGAGACACACCCAAAGAAGAAGAAATGGAAAGGAATTTTCTGTGTAAGAGGTTGGCAGGTGTTCCAATCAATCAAGTGTATATTTTGCTGTTTCACATGGGATTCGTGGATCCCTTGCAACGGTGCTGTGACATCACCACAAATCTGAAAACATGTATTAAAAATCCTGGATATTGGAATATGTGTCTATGTTATTTTTTTAAATCACTTACTTTAACCATCAATTTAATAGTGTTCATCTATGATTTAAAATGTTGTTCAAAATCACGCCGGATCTGCAGTTCTGCTGTGAAACCTGGAACAGGAAGTATGCATGGGCTGGGCTTTTAGCAGATCCAGAATGTTATACGACATAAATAAAACAACACAATTGTTTGTTTTAAAATAATTAAAGTTATGTTTTTGATATATTTTTATATAGATTTTTTACCTAAAACATTTGTGGATTAAAATCACTTAAAAATATAAGGTTAAAGTAATGTTATAGTTAAGTGTGTTTAATAAATTGAATAATTATGTTTTTGTAAAATAAATAAGATAGTCACTGTAAAAAGCAAGGGTTACAGGGACGTTACAGTGAGGAAATGCCATTAGAACATAGAAATTCACTGAAAAAACAGGGGTGTAGTTTCGGGGGGGGGAGGTCAGGCGTTTAGGTTGTTAAAACCCCCTAATAAATATATTTTCTGATGAATATATTTGAGTACAGATGCTTTCAGTTGAATATGGTGAGGCGACAGCTGGATTTCATGGGGATTTTTGCATACACAGTGGCAAAACACTCCCTCCCTTTTTCTGTTTTGAAAGCCTCAAAAATGTTTGTCATTTTATAGCATATGTTTTCTCTCACTTAGTACCCCTACCAATTCATGTTCCTTTCCCTTTCCACTTTGTAATCGAAGTCCCCAAAATTGTTGCCTATTTAAAAAAATATTATATCCGCATTTAAATCCCTTTCCACTGCGCCTTACACTACTCTCATGCACCCTGCTTGTTGTATAATGTATTTTAACATATATGCCAGCGTGATTGTTGGAAAACCTGAAGGTCACACCCCCCAGTGTAACTGACCAAGATAGGCCCCTGTGAAAAAAACAAAGGTGACAGGAACATTATAGGTAGCAAATAGTATTTAAAAAAATCGAAGAAATTCACTGAAAAAATTAAAGGTTTATAGGATCTTATAATTAGGTTCAGATTTTACACACACAAAACCATAGAAATTCAGCTGTTATAGATATAGGGGGTCATTCTGACCCTGGCGGTCATCGACCGCCAGGGTCAACGACCACGGAAGCACAGCCAACAGGCTGGCGGTGCTTCCTCTGTTATTCTGACCGCGGCTTTACAGCCGCGGTCGCCCAGCCGGGTCCGGCGGTTTACCGCCGGATTTCCCCCGGCTGGGCTGAATCTCCATGGCGGCGCTGCAAGGGAGATTCTGACCCCCTTCCCGCCATCCTGTTCCTGGCGGTAAAACCCGCCAGGAACAGGATGGCGGGAACGGGTGTCGCGGGGCCCCTGGGTGCCCCTGCACTGCCCATGCCACTGGCATGGGCAGTGCAGGGGCCCCCTAACAGGGCCCCAGCAGGATTTTCACTGTCTGCTTTGCAGACAGTAAAAATCGCGACGGGTGCAACTGCACCCGTCGCACCCCTGCAACTCCGCCGGCTCCATTCGGAGCCGGCTTCCTCGTTGCAGGGCCTTTCCCGCTGGGCCGGCGGGCGCTCCTTTGGCGGTCGCCCGCCGACCCAGCGGGAAAGCCAGAATGGCCTCCGCGGTCTTTTGACCGCGGAGCGGCCAAGTGGCGGCGCCCGCCGCCCGCCAGAATCGGAATGAGGCCCATAGTTATTTCAAGTAACTATAACTCAAACCCTAAGGTAACTATAACTCGCACCCTCGCCATGCACAGTTTTCTCATCAATAATTTTACGTCAAATGTTACAGTGATATTATCAATAATGTCATAGACGATGTCATGAGTTATGTAATATCTGGGGTAGTCAGCAGTGCATGATGAGGGCGCCAGTTTGATTCAGTCAAGATGGCTTCAGGTGTGCCACACTTTTGTCATAAGTCAGACTTTTAGCACTCTAATTGTTCCTTAGAACATTCTGGGAGACTGCAGTAGAACACAAGGGACTCAACTGACAGGCTGCTCCTCTTGGAAGTACATGTTTTACTGAGAGGTTCAGATTTCATTCTCATATGGCTGGGAAAGATAGTGCGAATTTACAGAAAATATGCTCTTATTTTAGCTTCTGGAGAACCTTCCATAACCTCTATGGGAAAATCATGAGAAAGCTGTTTTCTCTCAAACATGATTCATGAATCCCAGCAGAAGGCTTTTTCACAGGGTAAAATCACCTTAGCAACAAATTATATTGTAACTAAAATCTGTTATCACCCTTTATATGTTCTCCTTTTTGTGACCCTCAAAACCTGCCATTTTCTACTATGCATTTCAGTGGGGTGCTATCATGTATATTGCTCCAAAGATGGGTGCCATCGCTTTCTGGTTGAAGTGCTGACAGCCAATCACATCTCATCGTGAAATCTGTGCTTAGGCTCCGCTCAGATATACAAATTTCGATTTCCTTTAATATCTTGAAAACTACTGAGCAGATTACACCAAATGACAAAAAGTGTGCTTTCCGGACCAAGAGCTACCTTTCTGCCAAATTTGGTGTGATGGCATTCAGCGGTTTGGGCTGCAGTTGTGTCTAAAATCTCTATGGGAATTAACATCGGAAATTCACTTTTTTTGACTCCCCTTTCTCTCAGCCCCTGCTTACCAGATCACCATGGAACTTTCCGTGCACAAGACCCAACAAGACACTCTTTTTGGAAAATTTCATGAAGATTCGTCAAAGGGTGCTAAAGATATAGCCAAGTCGAAAAACACTTTTTCTATGGAAACTAGGTCCTAACTCTACCTACTGGCGACTGCCAGTAGGTAATATACATATACATTTATATACATGTATATATATTTAGGTTCTGACTTTACTCGTAAAAAAAACCCATAGAATATCAGCAGTTATAGTTTGACTTATTTCAAGTAACTATGGGGGTCATTCTAACTCTGGCGGGCGGCGGAAGCCGCCCGCCAGAGTTCCCCCGACAGAACACCGCTCCGCGGTCTGAAGACCGCTGCAGTGATTCTGTGTTTCCCGCTGGGCTGGCGGGCGACCGCCAGAAGGCCGCCCGCCAGCCCAGCGGGAAACCCCTTCCCACGAGGAAGCCGGCTCCGAATGGAGCCGGCGGAGTGGGAAGGTGCGATGGGTGCAGTTGCACCCGTCGCTAATTTCAGTGTCTGCTAGGCAGACACTGAAATTCTTTGTGGGGCCCTCTTACGGGGGCCCCTGCAGTCCCCAGGGGCCCCACGACACCCCATACCGCCATCCTGTTCCTGGCGGGCGAACCGCCAGGAACAGGATGGCGGTATGGGGTGTCGGAATCCCCATGGCGGCGCAGCAAGCTGCGCCGCCATGGAGGATTCCTGAGGGCAGCGGAAAAACGGCGGGAGACCGCCGGTTTTCCCTTTCTGACCGCGGCCAAACCGCCGCAGTCAGAATGCCCTTGAGAGCACCGCCAGCCTGTTGGCGGTGCTCTCGTGGTCATTGACCCTGGCGGTCAATGACCGCCAGGGTCAGAATGACCCTCTATATCTTGCTCCCTAAGGTAACTATAACTTGCACCCCCGCCATGCACAGTTTTCTCTTCAATACGTTCACTGCTCATGTTTCATTCATCTTTTTAATGACGTTATAGAAGATCTCATGAGTGCTGTAATATCTGGGGTAATTGGCTGTGTATAGCGAAAGAGTGAGTCATAATTTAAGGGGCAAGTTATAGTTACCAGAAATAACTCTAACTATAACTGCTGAATTTCTATGGTTCTGTACGAGTAAATCCAGAACCTAACTATAATGTCCATTAACTTTTGTTTTTTTTCAGTGAATTTCAATGGTTTTTTAATTCTATTTCCTACCTGCCCAGTTTAAAAAAAAATGTGGGTGTGTTTTCACCGAAAATTGGAGGATATCCTCTGTCTTGTCTCCTATATGCAGATGTTATATTTGTGATTAACCTTACCCCAAAAGGTTTAAATCAGCGCTTGGCGGCGTTACATCAATATTCTACATAGCATCATCTACAGATTAATCAATCCAAATCTCAAATTATATCTTTTCTTGGGGAAAAAACTGGGCAAGAAAATTAACTTTTCTTGGTTTTTGGGGTGATACAAGCTAGAGCGGGTAAAATCCTACTGTTTTTTGGGGAAAACCTTTTCCTCCTCACTCAGTGATAATGATCACATGTGCAATAATGTCTCGAAGGCTTTATCTCAAGCACAAGGTTTAGCTGCATTTTTTACAGCAGTTGGCTGGCATCATTTCCACCACTTATTAACGGCATATCAAACAAAGGTCCCGGCCACTCTCCTGTATGCTCTTTAGGGCAAAGATATCTCTAAATGGAATTTTTTAGATAGGACGGAAGGGCAGATATTAAGACGATTAGCCCTGTGTAATAACTCGGTCTCAGTGGCAGCCTTAAGGCTCGAATTTGGTATTAAGAATGTTTTCATATTGGGCCTTGTGGCTGTGGTTAGGAGGGCTTATAGTTTAGCCCACAGTCAGGCAGCTACCTTAAGAAATCTAGCTTTTTAGAAATCTTTAATAGATTGAAAGAAAAATCCATGTTTTTTAAAAATTGTAATCTAGCTTTACAACTGCTGGAGCTAAACCATGATTTGATTCAATCCTCCCAGCCCACTACTCTTAAAACTCTTTTAAAAGTAACGTCCTGGTTGAAAGTTTCTCCTCTGATTTACAGTTCTGCAGTAATAAAAGGAGACTGTCCAGGTTAACCGAATCAGTAACTCTTGAACAATCTCAGCCTTACCTTTCTGGGACTCTTCCCCATGGGACAAGGCGCTTGTACCTTTTGCTGAAATTAGGTAGATTGCCCCTTAGAGATCTTACCTCCAAATGTGATGGTTCTGATAATAATTGCGATCTATGTCAAATGGGTGTGCAGAATTGTAAACATGTTCTATTTATTTGTCCGGCTTTAGCCTCGGACAGGAAAAATGGCTAAAACCTCTTTATCTGCACTTTAATATTCGCTCAGAAGGAGAAGCTTTGGAAGCCCTCTTTAATCCTCCCAATTAACTCTTCTGTTTTAGGATTTTTATATATATATGTATATCCGAAAACAAACCAATCTGCAGCAAGGCGCTCACAGCTGCTGGTACTGGCTTGGGTTCAGACCACAATACCCATATGCATCCCTAAAAACAGATTGCCGCACTCCCGAAGGCTTAATCTTTTAACATTCCGTTTATTGAATAAGCAGCATTCCATCAGACCCCACAATGCGGTTCCATTGGTATCAGTCTGAGCACACATTGTTACAATTAGCTTGTGCTTTATAAGCACAGTGGCATCATGGGACTTGTAGTTAGTGCTGCATCACACTTTTCATTTACAAAACATTACCACTTTTCGCAATCATTTCTTCTTTACAAATAAAAGGTGTAACTCCAAAAGGGCCGTAGGGCAATCCTGTAATGAAGAAATGTTTGCAATACCGATGCTGCCCAGTATTTGTAAAAGGGCCCAAAGGCAAGTAGTAATGTTTTGTAATTGAAAAGTGTAATGCAGGAATAACTAAAAAGTCCCATGATGCCACTGTGCTTATAAAGGAAAAAAATGCTTTTTCTATGGAAAGATGGTCCTAACTATAACTACCTACTGGTCGCCAATAAGTAGTGAATAATGGCGAGCGCGTGCAGGGAAATACAGAGCTCTGATTGGCTGCCAACATTTCAACCAAGAAGTGTTGGCAGCCATCATGGGACTCAGCTTCAGCCGAGTCCCAAGAAAAAATGGGAAAAAAGTAAAAGGGGCCAGGAAAGAGACACCCTGACCCCTTGGCTCTGGTGCTGGGGTCCCAAAGGGACCCCGCCAGAGCAAACAACCACTTTCTAAGAAATTTTTACCACAAATTTGTGATGTTGTTGAGAATTCACTGTAATAATTTCTTTAAAAATAAGTGCAGTCTCTAGCGCTTGTTTGTTATTATGTCCCCGGGTAGGCCAGGTCTAGGGGATATGGAAAATATAAGGAGGGGGGCGCATGGGCCCCCCTCTGGGCCTTATATTTGCCTCAGGGACCACCATCTCCTTGGGGTTTGTTCCTATTGCATGCCGGGGGGGGCGCGCAGCCCCCCACACCGTGGGGACCACCACCTCCCTGGGGCACAATGTCTTAACTAATATAGGGGGGTCCTGTGGACTTTTTTAAGTATATGCGGAGGGGTAGTGTGGCCCCCCTCCAGCCCAGGAACCGCCACCTCCCAGAGGCTTCACTAAAAGAAGGAGGGGGGTCTGTTTCACACCCCAAAGCCCTGGGGACCACCACGTCCCTGGTGTTAGATTACGTTGGAGGGGGGTGCCCCCCCTCAAGGAGCCATTGATGGCCCTGGAGACCACCACCCCACAGGGCCAGCTCCTGCTATGTCCATCCCCAATGCGCACGGCCGTTGGCCATGGGTGGCGGTGGTTGGATTAAAATAGAGTAATGAAAATTACTTTATATTAATAAAAAACATAGAAATTCACTGAAAAAAACAAAGGTTACAGTGACGTTATAGTTAGGAAAAAGCATTTACAAATAACATAGAAATTCACCTAAAAAACAAAGGTTACAGGGACGTTCTAGTTAGGCTCACATTTTAAACGTACAAAACCATAGAAATTCCCCTGCAACTATAACTAGTGCCCTAAGGTACCTATAACTCACGCCCTCGCCATGCACTGCTAATTACCCCACAAATTACAGCACTCATGACATCTTGGATAATTTCAATGTAGTATTTGCAGTAAAATTGTTGGCAAAAAAAACTGTGCATGGCGGGGGCACAAGCTATAGATACCTTGGGGCATGAGTTATAGTTACTTGAGATAACTCTAACAGGTGAATTTCTATGGTTTTGTAAAATGTGAGCCTTACTATAACGTCCCTGTCACCTTTGCTTTTTTTAAGTGAATATATTTCCCACTCATGCATTTACCATTTACCACGCATGTTAAGGTAGGTAAAATCTATGTGTGTGTGTGTGTGTTTATGCACACACACACACACACACATACATACACACACACATTTACCATGCATGGTAAATACATTTAAGGTAGGTAAAATCTGTATGTGTGTGTGTGTGTGTGTACACACACACAGATTTCACCTCCATTAAATTTACTTAATATGCATCAATCAATCAATCATGGATTTGTAAAGCACACTACTCACCCGTGAGGGTCTCAATGCACTGAGGAAGGGAGGGGGGAGAAGGTTGTGGGGTGAGGTGCTGCTACTGTTCGAAAAGCTAGGTCTTGAGAAGTTTCCTGAAGGTAAGGAGGTCTTTGGTCTGGCGCAGGTGGGTGGGAAGAGTGTTCCACGTTTTGGCGGCGAGGTGCGAGAAAGATCTACCGCCGGTTGTAGTTCTAAAGGGCGCATGGGACAGTTACGAGGGAGAGGTCGGCAGAGCGGAGATGCCGGGTCGGGGTGTGGAAAGAGAGTCGTCTGTTGAGATATTCTGGTCCGGTGTTGTGCAGTACTTTGAGAGCGTGGGTGAGGAGTTTGAAGGTGATTCTCTTGTTGACTGGGAGCCAGTGCAGGTTTTTCAGGTGGTCTGTGATGTGGCAGTGGCGGGTATGTCCAGGATGAGGCGTGCAGAGGTGTTCTGGATGCGTTGCAGCCTCTTCTGGAGTTTGGCCGTGGTTCCTGCATAGAGGGCATTGCCGTAGTCCAGTTTGCTGCTTACGAGGGCTTGGGTGACTGTTCTTCTGGTTTTGGTAAGTATCCATTTGTAGATCTTTCGGAGCATGCGGAGGGTGTTGAAACAGGAGAAGGAGATGGCGTTGACTTGCTGGGTCATGGATAGTGAGAGGTCCAAGATGAATCCTAGGTTGCGTGCATGGTCGGTGGGAATCGGAGTGGTTCCAAGAGTGACAGGCCACCAGGAGTGATCCCATGCGGAGGGGGTGGAGCTGAAGATGAGGACTTCCGTCTTGTCGTAATTGAGTTTGAGGCAGCTGCTCTTCATCCATTCGGCGATGGCCTTCATTCCTTCGTGGAGGTAGGTCTTGGCGGAGTCCTTGGTGAGGGAGAGGATCAGCTGGGTGTCGTCCACATATGAGATGATGTTGAGGGTGTGGGATCAGGCGATGTTAGCGAGCCGGGTATTGTAGATCATTTCGGTGGCCTAAGAGCGGAATGGGGGAGGCGGACTCTCTGGGTTCTGCCGGAGAGAAAGGAGGTGACCCAGTCCAGGGCTCTGTTGCGGATTCCAGCATTGCTGAGGATTGAGCGTAGGGTGTGGTGGCAGACGGTGTCGAACGCAGCCGAGAGGTCAGGAGGATGCACAGTAAGTGCATGCATGATAAAGCCATCTGCCTGGTAAAGGTGTGCATTGTAAAGACTGTGTGGAGGCATGCACGGTAAAGGCATTCTTTGAAATATTATACAACCATCCGAACCACGTCCCTAAGACTGAGAGTCAGCCGGGCACGTGTTCCATAATGGGAACATGCACCAGACTGAGCTAGCTATTTTCAGATTTGTGCATTATAGTCCCCTGTGCAAACCAGGAACACTCTGCATTTGTATTATAGGGCACCCAGAAAGTTAGGTGTGCACCCTGAATATCAACACCCGAACATCGATCAGACATAGCATAGATGACAAAATATTGAAAATAAAACATCAACAGATAAGTAAGTCCACATATATGCATTTGGTGATATATCTTCATGGTATATAGATAGTAAATCTACACTTACCTTTATGCAGTTACTTTTTTTTATTTTTAATGTATCACCCAGTGTGTTAGAAATTATAATAATCAGGCCAGATACATTGTTTAAATCAACAGTACTATCCTAATAAGCCTAACAGGAGTTTGGCGTTTTAATTAGGGAACCTAATAGCACTTAAGCAAACCGAATTGCAAAATTAAATACATATTTAAATTAAGAAAAACCATATTCAGTAACATCAATACACATTGCCCTCAAACCCTCTCCAGTTCAAAAGGTAACAAACAACCATCCAAATGAGTAAATGAGCAAACCTGTTGTCTAATAAATTGTCTACGAGGAAAAATATTAATCAAATTATTAATTAAACATTCAGCAGCGTTGAAATATGAGTCAAAACATAGGGTCTGAATCACAATTAGGTAGGAAAATAACTTGTGTAGATGTCCGCTTCTGCTAAGACTTACTTTTATTAATTTTTGCTGTTCACCAGCATTCCCAAGAGTGTTCTTGGAAAGCTTTGGAATCGAAAAAAACATTCGAATCTAATGGAATAAAAAAATGTAAAGTAAAATACATTTACAAGAAGAACTCAATTAAATGTTGCTGCCCGCATATCATAAAGAGAGGTATATATAGCAGGCAAACAGTGCCGTAGGACTGGATTCTCCTTACCTACTCTTGTTGCCACGGTGGTGTTTTCATGAGTTGTTCAACTGGAGCCGATCAGTTTCTGCTACAGTTAGGACACTTCCCGGATAGGACAATAGGAATTTACTGACTAGCTTCCATCTGTGACTTTCCTTCTTTTGCTGATCTCAGCCAAAGAGGTTTGACAGAGTTACAGTGTGATCCAACAGTCTGCTACTCAAAATTAAGCAAGAAAAAAGTCAAAAAGAGAAGAGTTGTCAAACGAATGGTTTCTGATGGCATCCCTGTATTCTCTGGGACAGATATAAGCCTTAGCATCTGGGATGGTGGGCAGTGATCCCTCCAGCTTAGTGGAATCTACATTCTCCTGGACTTGGTCTCCAGATACTGGGTAACCCCCTTTGAAGCCTTTTGAAGCACTGCATTTGTTGCTATATACCCCTGATGCTTGTTGGTGGTACAGGCAAGCAATTTACTTAGCTCCATCACTGGCCGGTTTTTAATCACCCATAAGGTAACCCGTTGTCAATGAATCTGGGCTGGTTGTTTGTCTGTGGGCTATCTTTCCTATAGATTTTCTATTGACTTGTCATTTAAATATGGATATAGTTAGTTCCACTGTCTTTCTTATGACAAATTAAGATGAAAAACGTTGGGGACACTAAGTAGTCCTAGGCAAAATTTGCATTATGCGGGCATAATTCACTTAATTTCGTAAATCTTTCATTATGTGTGTTACGTAAAATTCCTACAATTATGCCAATTTGTGTAATTATGTGCTATTCACAGTAACAATTTACTACGAATGTGCCATTTGCGGTACAAATTGACTACGAAAAGTTGAGAACAACAAAATGCGGGAGGCTGTAGTTCAAGGTGCTTTTGTTTTTTGCACTTTTTTTTGGGCATAATGCACTGTCATGTAAAATATTGACACAAGGGCACATTTCACACTAAAATATAGCATAAAATGGAGGATTTGCACCCTTGTATAATTCAGTGTAATTTCGTGTAATTTTGTCAACATTTCACATAATTACATGAAAGCAAATTAATCAAATTTTGCACACCACCTACTGATAAGTGATGAATGTTATGCTCTCGCAAGAGTGGATTTGCTTTTTATGTTTTGTCACATTCCATGGGCGACATTTTAGGTTGAGGGGCAAAAACAGCATTCAATGCTAACACCTAAGTTGGTTTTCATTTCATTTTAGGCATGGACATGCATTGGCAGTGGCAGGCAACATAGCATTTGTCTTTGGAGGCTGTGCCGCACATGATGCCTTGGTAAGTACCGTAATTCGGAAGTTTTCAGATGCATTTGTATGTGCATAAATTCCATCTTGACCAGAGTGCTCGTATTGTTTGAACAACATGATTCAGGATTATACAACTAATATCTTGATTGCTCAGATTCTCAAAGTGACCTGAATTGCTGTACAGTGATTTATTTTCGTGAATACATTCCAAGACAGTAGCCAAGTGCACAATTTCAAAGAGCCAGAAACAGCTCTTGAGCCGTATGGAGAACGACCCACTACTTTATTGGTCTTCTTCATCGTTCGGGTGTCTGTTGTTCCTCCTCATAGTCCTTAGTCTGTGAGACAATCTTCAACTACAAAAAAAGAAAATATTCAAAATAATCAGATGCAGTTTGAGTACTATATTTGACGTCGTATGGAGAAGCGAGGCAAAAGCAGCCTTGAGCTTTGCCTTTGCTTGGTTAAGCTGTCTGTCAGGGCCATTTCGTGGATGCTTACATTGTCCCATTAGTGTGCCCTTAAAGTATTTGTGATGGGGCAAGTAGTCGTTTTTAGACTATAGATGTGCATGATGTGTAGCTTGTGGCAGAGAGCCATTATGTGTTCTTTGATGTATTTACTTTGTGACACACTGACATTTGAATTACTGATTAATGCTTTTTTTGCTTAAGCAGTTCGCTGTTTAGATGTTTTGTGTGTTATAAAACGACCGTGCTATTCACTCCACTCTTGCACGTTATTTCTGTTTTAAGTTGCTATAACGATAAGATGTGTGCTATACAGCACAGTTGTTTTGTTCACAAAGTAAAGATGTGTACAAACAGAGTTTCTTAAAGTTGCACCACAAATTCTTGCCAATTGTCAAAAGTATTTACTAAGTAATATTTTGCTGTGTATGCGTTTATGCTCACTGCTTACATCTTCTAACTCCTTTACATGACACTTTTTTGGGGTCACAGCTTACCTCTGCTAATGCATTCTATTCAACAGAAGGATACACTTCCAGCTTCTACTCAGTGGTACTCTGTGATGTTGCTTCATTATGAGGTTCTCTTTTTAGTACATTTTAGGACAAAAACACACACAAAGTCGCCAGCTGTTACAAAATGCTGCCCCAGAAAAAGGCTGACCTATAGGCTTTGCTGGTGCTTACACTTTTGGGGTCGCTCTAGCCTACTGTAATCTCTCTGTGGGCTTTTAACCACCCCACCGCACGCCCATCAGTTTTATTTGTGGGCTTGCCTTTTAAAAATCACTTGATTTTATTTGTGAAAGGCATGCATACGTCATTCCTTTTGCGGTGTTTAGCCCTCCTCGAGTGCACCGGCCAACGACCGAAAACATATGAGGCACCATGTTTTCGGCATGGTTTCTGGACTATTTTCTCTTTTTATTTCCTACGCAGTGCAATCTCTCTGCACATTTGCCGACACTTTTAACTGCAAGCAAACTTCTGTTTAATTTTGTGTGCTCCTTCACACTCATGGCGTGGCACTTTAAATCTGCCCGCTTGTGTAAAACTGTATTACTTTTCATTTTATGTGGCAATAAAAGTCTGGTTAGGACTTTACAACGCTAATAGCTCTAAGTCGAGCAAATGCGAGACCCATTGCATTGCAGATGCTTGTTATATATTTGAAGGCAATTGGAGTCCTGAAGAAAGTGATGTTGGTTGGCAGATTGCCTGGTTCTGTTAAAATATGATTCATGTGGAAAGATTAATGGGAGGGCATATAAAGGGAATCTAAATGGAGCCTTGTCTGAGGTCAGGTATTATTTAATTAGGAAATAACATTTCTTATGGGTCTATTAGGACTTCAGACCTCATTGTGAATTGTTAATCCTTGGCTACGGCTCAGAAGCAGGGACAATGCCACTGGTTGATTTCGACTGCAGATCAACCTAACCTCTACTGCACTTCAGACAAAATGAAGGCACATCTCTTCAATAAGCACTACCCCTGACCCAATAGGTTCCCTTTGAGTTCCCTCAATGATTGTATCTTCCTGAGAGCAATGCTTCAGCACTCCATTACTCTCGAGCTCCGTTTGCATTCTTTAAATACCACAACATACACCTCATCAAAAACATGAGTTTTGTTCTCTTTGCCAATGGTGCCATATAAACTCCCTCGGTAGAAAACATTTCTGTCTTACAACCTCTACAGTCAACATGTGAGGACATCATGCATGTTCTTGTTTCATTACAAAGTTTGTAAAGGGCAAGTGTTACCCAGTTGGAGCATCCTGGCGCTTAAAAAACACAGAGAAAAGACAGCTTACAGGTCACAGTTTAGCAAATTTAAAGTTACGCTGCATCACTATTAAAATGATTGTTTTAAAGAATATCAGTGTTGTGTTTATTTATTTTGTGAGAGGTTTAGACTTTTCCGTAATGTAGGGAAATTTGCTACCATCAAATGACATTGATCTTAATTTAATACAAACATAATTTAGGTGCAGGACCCACCATAAATAAACAATGACCACTACACAACAATTATGAATGTCTTTGTGTATTTCGGGTATATGTATATGCATTCTGTTTTGTTATGATGATTTTGGGGTTTTTATAATGCACGTGATTACTTCTAATGTTTGCTGGCACTGAAACTGGAGTGAGCAGAGCAGAATGGAGCTGAAGTGGTTTAAGGTTTAGACTTTCAGAAACATACAGATTTGTATGGGCTGGTTTGGCAGTGCAGCTGTTGCCAGACAGTTATGTGAGAATCACTAGAGAGGGGTTTTAGCTCTGCTCACATGTTGGGAGCCAGGAGTACATGTTTTGGTTCTGCAGAAGTGGTGTTTTTCGCTGGTATAGCACAGATGGGAGGAGGGCAGTCATTGACCTACATGGATTTTTAGGTCTGGCTTGATAGTGCAATTTTCACTTAACCATTTAACCTAAACCAATATTATTCGACAGTTTGTTGATCCCACACAAACGCATATCTATTCCCATGCTATTTACTGATAATGCTTCACATTACCATACAACATTCCTTTAAAGCCAGACCTGTTGACATTGCCAATGCTTGCTAAGTTCTTGCAAAGGGGAAGAACTGTCAGATGCAATAACTTCTGCTTCAGTTTGTTCCAAAGTATTCACTGCATTTTACTACCCTGCATCATTTCATGCTCTTTCTGTGCCCCATTAGTGTGTGATATATTTTTCATCATCCTATGACATATTAAATTTGCCAGTGCTCTGATTTAAAAATCATTAACACATTGGGCACCTACTCTTAAACTTTATTTTACTGGAAGAATGTTCATATGTCCACACACTTCAGAAATTCAGTTCATCCTAATGTACCTTATAGCTCCACCTGAGGTGGCTAGCCAGGAGGAACATTAGCTCAGGGCATATAACTTAAACTGCAATATAACATTGATGAAAACTGGCACATATGAGATGTGCATGCCAGAAAGAAGTCCAGTGCAACATGAAATATGGACCAAAGCCGTTTTAATTTTGTCCTTTTACCACATCACATTCATATAACTGGTGAATCGAAGATTACCGCCAGACAGTTCCTCTGTTGCTTACTTCTCTTAATTCCTGATGACTCACAGAAAAGGGAAATTATAAAAAAAAGCACTGCCCAGGTTAAGATTGTGGTGAAACAATATGGCAGCTTTTCTCAGAAAATACATCATGAAGAGGCCTCTTTCTTTCCAATGGGTTTTATTTTCATTGCCCCAGTGGCCTTTATTAACGGAGTTACAATAATTGTTTTCATTGTGTAGAATTCCTTCCGCTGTGGGGCACGTTTATTTAGGATCTCGGTCTTGATGCATCTCTAGGGAAAGAGTAAAACCACCTGTCACAGTCTCCTTTTGCTCCCTGGGGTTTTGTCCCTCACAACCAATAGTACCTCCACCTCGAACCTTGGGTATAGAATTTGTCTGAGGTGAGGGACAAGACATGCAATCCCAATCTCCCTCCTGCCTCCATGCCTCTTTTTTCCCTACTAGATAGATGTTGGGGCTAATATGTTGTGCCAGACTTGGGGTGTTTGGATGCATCTCCTCTCTTCAAGCCGAATTGGTCATGGGATGCCTGGGGGAAAGAACCTGTCTATGTACTGCCTAGGGATTGGTCTTTTTTGTTTCTTGTGCCCTCCCATTCCCCTCCCTTAAATATGTGACCCTGTTCTCTTTCAGGGAGAGAATGCTATTGCGGAAGTGTTGCCAGGGTCTTTCACCCAAGAGTCTGTTAAGTATTATATGTGGTCCCTTTCTTTCACACACAGTGGTTTCTTTCTGCCTCCCAACTGTGAGAGGCTCTTTCCTCACCATTCCAATGATGAAATTCACCCTGCCGGTGGGGGTCAACAGCTGTTGTCATAGCGACTTGAGATTGTAGACGTGCAAAATAGCTATGCTACAGCAATGGCACGAGGTGCTGCCAAACGCCAGTGGATGGTTGACCAGTGCAGCCACAATCATGATGAGGAACATGATGGGACATGTCGGTTTCCACTGACTATTGATCACTCCTGGTCTGAATAATATTGGCCAGATTGGAGGGCTATGCAGCAGACTCCCTTAAGCATGGTACAAACAAGACCCCTGCCCTGATGTCACTGTTTGTCTCTCTGAATTGGCAGGCTCCTCGATTTTCACTGAATGTATGTTACTACTTTGCCCTAGACACCTGCATACACAGGCCACCCACTGACTAATGTGTGCATTGGAGCTCTCATCCATTCAGATGGCTGGAAGGAGTAAAGGACGGGGTGTCAAAACCATAAAATAGTTTGTGCATATGAAGCACAATTTCCTTCATGAGGTGTTGCATTGATCAAGGAGCTTTCAGTTTTAAGTTGTTTGGCCCATCCTTCTATGGCCTTTGACGCCTCCAAAGCAGGAAGGTGGCCATACAACACACCCCCCTTTGTATGTTGTTGGAAGTTCTTAATGTCAACTTTGGATGCCCTGCACAGACTGCATAGGAAGAAAAAGCATCATGATATTGAGCCCTCACTGCACTCTTGAAGAATCTGGTGGAGAAAGTGATGGAAGCTGCTCTGTAGTAACTTAACTTTTCTATAACAAAGAAGACACTAGAGTGTATGTGTTCTCCATGGAGCTTAAGGGCCTGTAGATCTACATTCTAATCTAGGCTGGACATGATAGGATTGTAAAGTTCACAGTGGCAGGTAGCCTCTATCAATTAATTGTGCTCCTATTTGGGTAGAATATAGGTCATAATTTATTTTCAGAAAAACTCGCTCTTCTGTTGACATCTGTGCCGAAGAGGCTTATAGTTTTACCTTTGTTTCACTGGTCATCTTGTCTTTGTCCCTTCACTCTAGATGGTCTAGGAAGACATGTGGATGGTGTGCAACTGTCAAGCACTAATGGTTGGCTTAACATTCTTTGAAAATCTTTTCTGGCTTATTGCTAGGTCCTTTAATTGATCCCCTGATATCATTCCGAGCAGAGCATTCTTGGACTTTGAACATCTGGAAGAGGACCAATTGAGAGTCTGTTTGGTGAAATGTTGTCCTGGTATCGTTTGCTGAGTGCATTGGACATTCTTCTTTCTTCCTAGACCTATCTTCTAGGCCCTATCAGAGGGCCTGGCACTGCTCTACTCATCCCTTTTGTGTCAAGGGTAAGGTTGTAAGTGGTTTGAATTCATTTGATCCTCACTACCTCTGATGAGTCCTCTGATTTTGTTTCTTTCCTTCAACCTGGGTACTGGGGAAAGAAAGGTTTCTCTGCTAGGTCAAGCAAATCGGTGGATCAGCTTATTGTTCCATTTAATGAGTAAGTTAAGGGATCTAGGACACTTCGCTGGCGTTACGGCCATCGTTTGTGTCTAAGTCATAAGAGGATTCACTGCTTCAGAGGTTTCTTATTACCATCATGCTGAGACTTTCTGTTTCATTTCTTTTACATTCTGCAATTCACTGTATTCATTTAGTACTTGGGATCTGACGATTTCACGAAAAAAAGAAATAGAAGTAATTGAATGTGAAACATTACATTAAGCTGTGTGGTCTGCAGAAAGTTACCGCTTAAATAGTTGATGGACTTAATAGATGAGGAGTGTCGGCCAGAATCCAGATAGACAGAGGTGTTAAGCTGGGCTGTGTCCTGGCTCCAATGCTATTCAACCTTTATCTGGCAGATCTGTGCACACAGCTAAACATCATTGGCTCCCGTCCTCCCAAACTGAGCAACTATTCCCTAACAGCATTACTATACGCAGATGACATCGTCCTACTGAATCTCTTAGGTACAGGACTCCAAAAAGTGCTAAACACCTTCAATCAATATTGCACGACTAATGAGTTGGTGGTAAACACAGAGAAAACCAAGGTAATCATTTTTGGCATACGGATAATCAAGAAAACTAAATGGTTCTGTGGTAATCAATCTGTGGAAAGAAGCGGAAGCTATAAATACCTCAGCGTCTGGCTACAGGAGTGCTGGTTGCATCACCTGCACCTAAACACCTTGAAAGCGAGGTTGACATCACTGCTTGCTTCAGTCCTTGCCCTGGCCTCAAAACTACAAACCCCAATCTGGTGTCCACTGCTTACAGTGATAAAAGCAAAATTCTTGCCAGCCTTAACATACCGTTCGGAAATATATCCAAGCAAACTTAACAAAGCAAGGTGTTTCGTCTTCTCTTTCACCTCCCACACAGCTCCTCGCCAGCGCAGATTAGGTTGGAATTTGGATTACAAGACCAAACATTAGTTCAATACGGGCATTACTCAAATATGCATCGATGCTAAGACTGGCCCAACCAAACACTCTAAAGGCACTGATTTGAGAGGAAATCAACATAAACCAGGCGGAATTCCCAAACCCCTGGCTAAAGAGAACCGCTCTCGCCTTAAAGCACCTGCAGGCAGAGGAGTTATGGCAAAAGTTTTTACCCCATAAAAATTTCAAGCAGCTTCTAAACAAACAAATAAAGATGCTCTCCTGGAGCAAGGACAAAGATAAGTTTAGAATTCGATCTCTCGCTTGGATGACAATTAACACATATAAGGCTCCAACAGCTCAACCTTATATGGCAGAAATATTAAAAACGTCACAAAAAATAAAGGTGCTACACGCCAGACTCGGACTGCTACCTACATTGGACACTGAACCAAAATGGCTCAGATCCACAAACAATAGACGATGCAGACTTTGCGCACATCACCGGCAAGACTTCTTACACATCCTTTGTATTTGCCCCGCTCCATTACCCTGGAGAAAGCTGTATCTGAAAAACATTTTTAACACCAATGATATCAGAACATGCCGGAAGGCTATCCTGTTTAGTCTAAAAGGATTGACTCCACAACACATGGCCTGTTTTGCAAAATGTATTTAAAAAACAGAACATTCCTTAAAACATTCCATAAAAACCAAGATGAGAAAACAAGCCCTCAAATGGCATAGAAAATTAACACTGGCAGCCCCAGGGCTTAGCTGGACTAAAAATCACAAAGAAAGCAAGAGTGTATTAATTGTTTTATGGTGTTTATTAACTGCTCCGCTTGTACGGTTGCAATGATTTTAAGTAATTACGCAATAAAGCATAAATCCTAAATCCTAGATGATGAATAATATCATTTGAGTCCCTGCTGGTTGTACTACATCGACTGATGTGTTGTTTAATTTCATGACATCTCTTAACTTCCTTTCCCACTAGGAGAATGAACCAACATACTTCAACGATTTCTACATGCTGACAAGTAAGCAGGTTTTTTTCAATTTTCACTGTGATTATACATGTATCGCATTTATTATTCTGATCACCACTCCAAAATGTCTTTATCAGAGAGAAGACTTGCAATTCATCCTCAATACAAACAAATGTGCTATACTTGTTATCACCGTTTTCTCTTAATTTATATTTTGATGTTGTAAATCTATGAGGCATCTAAAAGTTATACTCTCTTGCAAATGATAGATGGGCAGACATTAGTATCACTATTCAACAGTAGCTGACCCAAGGAACCAAATTGTCTTGTGCCTTTTCCTGACATTAGCAAAGTACATTCACCATAGAGGCCAAGTATAATTTTGTTTACTACTACCAGGCCCAGAAAGAAGAATGATCTTCCCACTGAGTTGAATATGAAAAAGCTGGGGACCACTGTTCGCTGTTAGATGGAGCATAACTCAATGAGAAACAAGCTTGTGATGTCTTCATATGAAAGTTGTAATGCCTTTTGTTCATTTTGTTGTCATGCATATAGCGTTAAACTTTACCTCCTGTTGTGTTGCTTGTTGCTACTCTGGGCCATCATGCATAGGTACAATTAATATCACAAATCAAATGCAAAAATTTGTTATTGTATATTACAAATCAGCAAGATGGACCTAATCGTGCTATTACCCATGGATAGACATCATGATTTGTGATATCTGGAAGAAATGTAGCACACGTATTCTCATCCTGAGATTGGTAGTGCTGTTGTGTGACTGTATGGAGCTCCATCAGTGTGCAAACATCATGTGTATGCCAGTGACACACAGTCTACTCCCATGCTAATCGTTCATATGACTGTGCAATCACATGACGTGGTGTGTCATGCACGCATATGAGGTGACATGAAAAGGGTTGTGTTGTGAGCAGCTCAAGCATTGTTCAGGGGTGGTTCTATGAGTAGATAAGTATGAGGTTGAGTCAGGGTATCAACTTACTATGTCCTATGCATTAATGTCTTTCCATGTGGACTAAATGTGTGAAACTGTTGAACAAGGTAGTTCATGTCATACTAGGTCAACGACAAGGGCCCTTGGTACAAAAATACATTGATTTGGCCCAACAGCACCCATATTTTTGACCCTCAAGCATTTGGACTTGTTTTAAGTTTTCTACACACCCTACGTTCCATTTTTGGAGACCACTTGGAAGCATCCACCTTGCTTTATGAATACTAAAAAATAAATGCAAAAAAAAAAAAGTATGAATCTGATATATGTTCCCTTCTACGATGTCTGTTATGTAGAGTAATGTTAGTTTGGGATCTCTGGGTATCCTCCATTGCAGAACCCCCTCCAAAGTCTTCCAGAAGGGAGAGACGGTTGGGCAGTGCCAGAATGTATGGACCATATCTCTAATAGGGCTATCACACCTAAGGCAGGCCCCTGAAGCTATCAAGTCCATCCAAAACATCCTAGCCCAGGAGAGGTAAGTACAGTGGAGAAGCATCTGCTGAATCAATCAGAACTAGGAAGCTATCACTGCCTGTCTGGGGGCACCCACCCCCTCGATCCAGTCCTCATCTTCAAGGAGGCCCAGGTCCTGCTCCCATGCCTCCGTGACCCCCGCCATGCAATCTAATATGTTGCAAAGTAGCATTCAATATATTTCCGATAGTTTGTGTTCAGGAATATTAGTAAGTAGGATTTTGGCTTCCTAAGAGGAAAACTCTGGGATGGCCGGTACATACTGCATGTAGGGCATGGGTGAGTGTCAGAGCTGAAGGTACTGGAAGAACTGGGTACGGTGTAGGTCAAATTCTGGTTGTAGTTCTTGGAAGGATTTTATTGATCCATTTCACATCACGTCACCCAGTACAGAGATACCTAATGTGTCCCATGCAGAGAATCAGCAGAGTGCCGTGACCTGCGGAATGTATGTCCCACTCCATGGGGGGGGGTTCTCCAGAGTTAGTCTGCCTGCCCAGCTGGTAGATTTCCATGTAGCTGACCATACTGAAAGCCCCACTTCTGTGGCCACAGGCAAGGTTGCCGGTCTTTCGCTACCATAGAGCAGGTGTTGGAGAGAGTCACAGCTTCCTTCAGCAATGTAAGCCGGGTCATTAAACCCCTCAAATCACCATTCGTTAAAAATGAGGAGATGCGCTTTCTGATAGTATAACAGTATGTCAGGAGTGGCCAAACCACTGGCAAAATCCGGGCATCAGTACTTTTCAAGGGAAATTCGGTGGGTCCAGTGAGACTTCGACCCTAGTGAAAAAAAGTCCAGTGCACAGGGAACGGGTAATTTTAGAGTTTGTAGAGGAGCCTCGGGAGGGAGACCATCTTAAAATGGCTGATCGGCCTAACAGGCACAGCAGAAGGGTTGGCCAAAATCTCTAGCAAGGCCGTCCAGTTGAGTCTGCAAATTGGACTCGTACGTGCGGGTCCTGTCAGGAGTTATGAAGACTCCTAGGTATTTGAAGCCCTGCAGTGCACCCATAGCCCAGGTGCCCAGGGCACAGGGACTTGGGTAAAATGGACTTGGCTTAATTCATGTGAAAGCCGGAATATTCCCCGAAGATCTGGAGAATGTGAAGAGCTCGAGGCCCCAAGTCTCCCGGATTGTCTAACAGGAGCAAGACGTCATCCGCGTAGAGAGGTATTCTAGCTCCTACCTTAAGAAACCACTGGAAGCTGAGAATTTTAGCGTCGACACACACCGAAGCAACCAGGGACTCGATAGCATAGGCAAACAGCAGAGTTTGGTGTTGTTTGCCAAGAGCCTCTTTAACAGTGTTTAGCAGAGGGGGGCTTGTATGCGGCCCGAGTAAGTGCCAGAACTCAGCAGGGAATCCTTTAGGCCCAGGGCTTTGCCCCCATGTAATTGCCCTAGGGCTTTATCAAGAGCCTCACAAGTGACCTCTGCTTCCAGCAACTGGTAGTCTTCAGGGGAGATGTGCACCCTGGCACATTGGCCACAAACTGATGTAGGTCCTCCGGTGGGCCCGTGGAGTCAGAGCCTTGCAGCTCGCCATACTGCTCTCTGTGAAGGCAGCAGTGATGGCATCCCCGCCTGGTATTGGGAAACTCTTGGTGGATTTCAGTAGCATACCGAGGTGTCCACCATGTGTGGGGTGCATAGCCAATTTAGCATCTTGCTTGCCCTGTTGTCCCACTGATATATGTGACTGCTTCACGCCAGCCATGCCTCCCAAGCCTCTTGAATGGGCTCCTGTTTAACCACAGTTTGAGCATGGAGAGAGCCGGAGAGGAAAGCCTCCTCCGTAGTGGCTTTATAGTGGCCCTCAAGGTCGAGCATCTGTGTCTCAAGGTCGTTGACCTGTTGCTGAGTTTGATCTGGCTGTCCCTTGCTGAAACTAATAATGCTGCCATGGAGAGTGGCATTCTGGGCCTCCCATAAGATGCCAGGGGATGAGACCGATGGCTCATTTTCCTTCAAGTATCTCTGATACATCTGCCGACAAGCCTCACAAAACTCCTCACCCTGAAGACTCCAGGAATTCATGCGCCAGCCTGACGCAGATCTGGGGGGGCCCCCAAGCCAAGTCCAGTGCCACCAGCGAGTGGTCCAAGACGCCCCTCGCCAGCAGGCAAACATCAAGGACACAGTGGCACTCATGGCTGGGTAGAAGAAAATAGGTGAGATGGGAGAAGAACTCATGTGCCCCAGAATAGAAAGTGTCCCTCCTCTTGGTCAGATGGTGCACCCGCCATGCATCTATCAAGGACAGATTGTGCAGAAAAGTGGGTAATAGAGTTGTGCCATAACCCACAATGGCTGACCAGTCGGAGCAATCAAAAGCAGGGTCGCCCACTCTATTAGGGTCACCCTTAGGGGCTATGGGGCATTGGGCATTTCTCCCAGGAGACCAGCAAGCTTACCCAGGAATTTGGCAGGGCGAGGCAGGGGACCATACATGCAGAGCATCAAAATCGGGAAGCCCCACAGAGTGCCCGCCACTGCCACATAGCAACCTAGGCTATCATGCCACACCTTAGACACCACTAGGGGGACATGTTCGTGAACCAAAATGGCCACACCCCACAACCCCCAATGGAAGGCCTGTGAGAATCCCTTGTGGGTCAGGAATGGGCAGTTATTGCCCAAGAGATGGGTCTCTTGGAGCAGGTGGATGTCAGAAGCAGGTCTCTGAGCAGCTTTAAGGACTGCCCTACGTTTAATTCTATCTAACATTCCATTTACATTCCATGAGAGGAATGACAACCTACCAGAGGCACACCCCCTTTGCCCTACCTTCATTTTCTGGTCTGTCAGGAATAGTGTGAAGTGGTCAATCACATCAGTATGAGATGAGTATGTGTTAAACGTGTCGTAATTGTTTGCAGGGCCTTCAGTAGAACCAATCAAATGGAAAACTCACATTCCCCCACCCTCTACTGGATCACCCTCCCCATACTTCCCAAACTAGAAGTGCCTGGCATGGCAGGAGTAGTAGCCAGCTGAGCTAACCTGAGCTGTGTGTCTCCCCTATGAGCAAACCCCTCTCCAACTACCCAAAAGGACAACCCTCACTACAAAATAACAAACACAACCCAGAAAAGGAAATTTAACAATGATGATGGTGATGGGGGCTGGTGGTGCAGCGAACAGTTTGAAATCCCAGTGAGCCTGAACTCTGATGTGCTAAGATGCCTCTCAGCTGAAACCTGATAGACCCCTTTGTAAGGCCTGGAGGATCTAAGAAGTGAGCAGCAGAGGGCACATCTACGGAGGGTCATCAGTTCCTACAGGAGCAATGGTCTGGTTGTGAGATCTCTCAGGCCCGAGGGATTTGGCCCTCTGCTCTTGGTGGATCAACTGCCACCATGGGGCTGTGTGCCACCCACCCGGGGGTCCACCACTGTCTTCCCTTCTCCTCCCCCTAGGTGAAGAATGTCCCTCATTTTGCAAAATAGGACACTCCTCTAACCAATCCCAAATAGCCTCAGGAGTGTCAAAGAAAAATGTTTTTTCTTGAAAGATAACTTTCAGGTGGGCCGGAAAGAGGGACATGTATGCAATGCCCATGGCCTGTAGTTTTTGCTTCACCTCTAGGAAGAAGCACCGTTATTGCTGAACATTTAAGGTTTAGTCGGGAAAAATCATCACAGGAGAGGATTGAAAGGTGAGCAATCCAGCTTTGCATGCTGCTCTCAAGACTGTGTCCCGGTTTGCTTCCTGAGTACTCGGGAAATAAAGGGACAGGGCGGGATGCCCACTGGGGGCTATGCGGTCAGGACATGATGTGCTCTTTCAGCTATGAAGCAGTTAGAGATGTCTCTAGGAGGTATCCAGCTTTTCAACCATTCAAAAATGAAAGAGATGGGGGTAGTTCCCTCAGTGCCCTTGGGAATACCCAGAATGCGTAAGGTGTTACATCTCGATCTGCCTTCTGTGTCCTCCACCAGGGCCTCTAGTTGTCTCACCAAGAGTTGCAGAGTTACTAGGCACGATTCATGTGATGTAACTGAGTCTACGATTTCAGATCTTCTTCCCTTCACCTTGGTAATTAGTATTTCTCAGGTCTTGGTGCATAAATGCAAGGTCAACTTTGAGCTTCCCCATTTTTCCCTCCTTACTGTCTTTGAGGACCCGGATTTCCTGCAGAATGGAGGATGTCTGTAGCCCCTTAGTAGGCTGTGTTTCTCCCCCTGCCCACCTGGCCTTGCCAGCAGGTATCGCTTGCATGATAAATGTATTTACCTTTTGTGAGGAGGCGGGCCAGTTGGCTTTTCTCATGCCATGTCCTGTGTCAAGGGGGACAGTCATCATCATCATTCATTACTTTATTCGGTACAAAGAGACCATAAAAGACATCAAATAAATAAAACATACAAATTTCTCGATCATAAAAATTCCTAAAAACGTTATTAATACATTTTCCGAATACCATGAGCAGCATATATGAAATTTAACACAGCCTGAATTATATCCATGGTTCCCAGATTATGTAAGTGGGAATAAGCAAGCTGGCTAGTTCTAATACTGTTAGACAGAAATAACGGACGTAAAAACCTTTTTCTTGGAGCAGCATATAAAGTGCAAAAAAGCATAAAGTGTAATGTACTCTGAGGTGTCTTTCCATCACAGCGACAAGGAGGGAGGTTCTTAAACCAGGTTCCACATACTGGAAATGCTACCAGGTAGTGTAAGATATTTAAACGTAGCCTCGTGAGTAAAAACCTTGGTCGCTCGTGATTGATAATGGTCAGATACAGCTTTGGTTGAAGTTGTTGTGTCTCATGCCTCATCCATAATCTCATTACACCAGGGGCTGGCTCCATGGCCTGATTTTTCTGCCAGAATATGTCTTTAACCTTCTTAATGTCCTGTCTTGTTAGAGTATCTGGTTTAAGAAAAAATTCTCCTAATCCTAATGATAGGAGAGAGAAATAAACATATCTAAGCCAGGGTATATCCAGAAATCGTGACAAGAGGAGACAGTCCTGTATCACCTTTCTACACAAAAACGCTTCTGGGTTAGTCCAAATTTGTACCCACAATATTACAGGTTGAAGTTTTATATAGCTAGATATGTATCTCAAACCTACCTCTTTATGACAGAACATCACTTGTGTAGATTGGGGGACTGCTAATAACCTTCTTAAAAATTTATTTTCTACAATCTGAAGTCCTGTACATTCTGCATGCCCCCAGACCCCGGCTCCAAATGTCGCAATAGAAAGACACTTAGAGGAGAAAACAGTCATCATTTCCTTAACAGGTTTATGTCTGAGTCTTTTCGCGAACCTAAAAACTGCTTCAATGGCTTTTTGGAATTGTATTGAACGTATATTAACTACAAATTTCCAATTAAAATCTACATCAATGGGGACCCCCAGATACGTAAAATGTGGGACCTTGAGTATCTCATACCCATCTAAAACAAATGTTTTCGTTTTTGCTAATTTGGGTCCGGTCTTCATCACAAATGACTTAGGGGGTCATTCTGACCCCGGCGGGCGGCGGTTGTCGCCCGCCAGGCGGGAACCGCCATTCGGCCGCCCCGCGGTCAAAAGACCGCTGGGGCCATTCTAACTTTCCCGCTGGGCCGGCGGGCGCTACCTAAGGTAGCGCCGGCCGGCCCAGCGAGAAAGGGGCCTGCAACACAGAAGCCGGGTCCGAATGGAGCCGGCGGTGTTGCAGGTGTGCGACGGGTGCAGTTGCACCCGTCGCGCTTTTCACTGTCTGCATAGCAGACAGTGAAAAGCAGGCTGGGGCCCCCAGGGGCCCCAGGCACCCGTTCCCGCCATCCTGTTCCTGGCGGTAAAAACCGCCAGAAACAGGGTGGCGGGAAGGGGGTCAGAATCCCCATGGCGGCGCTGCTTGCAGCGACGCCATGGCGGATTTGGGCAACCGGGGGAAATCCGGCGGGAAACCGCCGGACCCGGTTTTCTGACCGTGGCTTTACCGCCACGGTCAGAATGGCCCAGGAAGCACCGCCAGCCTGTTGGCGGTGCTTCCGTCGTCCCCGGCCCTGGCGGTCTTTGACCGCCAGGGTCGGAATGAGGGCCTTAGTTCTGTTAATTTTAAGACCGAGGTTCCCCATAAAAGTATTGAAAGCGTTTAGTAAAATCTGGAGGCCATTTGCTGTCCTTGAAATGAGTACGGCAACGTCCGCATACAAAAGTACAGGGATTGGAGAATTATTAATGACTGGGGAATCCTTCCCTGATTCACAAAGAAATTTCTCTAACCCATTTATATACAAGAGAAAAAGGAAAGGGGCAAGGATACAACCCTGTCTGACCCCCTTTAGTGAGGGAAATTTCTCTGTCATACATCCATCCCGGGAATAGCGGACCCGAGCCTCTGTACAGACATGAAGTTTGCTAAGTAAGATAACTATATCTTTATCCACGCCCATATCCAGCATTACCATCCACAATTTCTCCCTATTAAATGTATCAAAGGCGCAGGACAGATCCATGAATGCTAGATGTATACAGCCCTTTTTGACTTTGGTATATTTCTGGACTATGAGGGTCAAGTTCAGAGTTTGTTCTACTGTGCCCACACCTGGCCAAAAGCCAAATTGTATTTCTGAGAGGGAGTGAGATTCAGTCGCCCATTCTTCTAGCTTGTTTAGGATCACTCGACCTAAAATTTTGACTGAACTATCCAATAGAGAAATTGGGCGATAGCACAAAGGATCTGCCCTATCTCCCTTCTTAAAAATCGGGACGATGATCGCCTCTTTCCAAGAATCTACTAAGGGGCCTGCCACAGCCGATCTCAGGACATTGGTAAGCAATGGTCCCCAAAAATCTGGAAGTGCTTTATATAAATCGGCAGGAATTCTGTCTGGGCCATGGGCTTTCTCAGAGGGACAGTCTTGAATGGCTTGTTTAACATCGTCCACACTTACAATTTTGCTGAAGGCCAGACTTAGCTGTTCATTTCCTGCAAGCTTCAGACAGTTTAACATTTCTGATTGAACATTTGTCTCTGTGGCGAAAGTTTTTTTGAAATAATCCACCCAAGTCTTGGCTGGAATGACAGTATCCATGGGCGTCTCATGTTTATCATTCAACAATGAAGAGTTAACCACACGCCAAAATGCAGTTGTGTCTTTACTTTTACTTGCATCCATCAATTCCTCCCACGCAGATTCACTTAGTTCGACTTTCCTTTTGGCAAGTGCTTCTTTATAATTTTTCCTAGCAATTTTAATTGCTTGTCGATCTTGGGGAGGAGCATTGATTGTTTTCTTTAACTTGCTTAAGGATGTGGTACATGCGTGATTAAACCATCTTGAGCCATTGACTTTGTTAGTGCGAGAAGGCTGTAATTTCTCTGCCATATACTTTGTCAAAGAGGAAAATGCACGGACAATTTCATGGGGGGCCCTATCTTCATCCAGGGATGTCATAACATCTGACCATTTATACAGGAATAGATCCTTAAAGAAGGTATTACTATTTATCTTTCCCCATTTGATTGTGAGTCCTTTTTGGGATGAGAGCTTCATAGCAGGGTGTCGCTTCCCTCTTCTTGAATCGCTCATCAGGTCCAAGTTAATCACAATAGATAAGGGGTTATGGTCACTAATACAGGTCGGGGTCACCCTGAATTGTCCTGTAATAGAGGATAATTCTCTAGAATAAATAATATAATCAATAGTAGTATGGGTATCCCCCCTTACAAATGTTGGTATCCCTCTAATAACTGGTATGGGAGAAAAAAGAGAATTTGCTGTTATCAGAGAGTTAAGAGCATTCCCATATGAGGAGTGTTTAAAATGTTGAATGGGATTATCATTTTCGTCCAAGAGTCCACAGCAATCCAAGAGCTCTGGCTCACACAGGTGGGCATTAAAATCACCAGCCCAGACTATTCTTAGGTCCTTTTTGCTAATAGTTGTTACCTTATGTATTAACGTCTCCAAACTACTAACCACACTTATATCAGAATTGTCAAAAGTATTATTATAGTAGTTGATCAGTAGTATGTCAAATGGCTCTACTAATTTCAAAGATAAAGCCAGAAAAAAAGGAGATGTGCCCACAACACGTGCTTCCATCCCTCCGGCCTCTACAGATAGAAAAGTAACCAGGCCACCCTTGGCTCTACCTGCGGAGGCTTTAGTTGCAGGAACACTATGGGGGTTATTACAACTTTGGAGGAGGTGTTAATCCGTCCCAAAAGTGACGGTAAAGTGACGGATATACCACCAGCCGTATTACGAGTTCCATAGTATATAATGGACTCGTAATAAGGCTGGTGGTATATCCGTCACTTTACCGTCACTTTTGGGACGGATTAACACCTCCTCCAAAGTTGTAATAACCCCCTATATGTGGTATATGTGGTATAACCATTAATATGCGGGGATTCTGTGAACCAGGTCTCCTGGCAGCAGATAAAAAGATTTTCCGTCACTAATTTTATCCAGTCAGGGACTCCAATTATTTATTTTAAACCTGCAACGTTCCAGGAAATAATCCCTAGGGCTGTCATGCCCTGTGTGTCATATATCTTGGGGGCTCCCTTGGATTGCGAGAAGGACTGTTGCAATATATTTGTCTCCAAAGGGGACAGTCTCTGGGGAAAGGAGCAGGTGAAAATGATTGCTGTGGGTTTGACCCCAGCTGGGACCTACGGCACCACTAAGACTGCAGATAAAAAAGCAGATGTGGAGCAGCAAAGGAGGCAGTTGGCAGTTTGGCACCCCCAGCAGGCCCCGGGGTGTAGGCAAGAAGGCCACCCAGATATGTACAGAGTCAGTGTAGGCTGCACTGCAGCGTTTGGACTGGCCCAGGTCATGGGGATCACTTCATTGAGACTAGCCACCAGAAGGGGTGTCAGTACTGCGTGGCTCAAGTATGCTGTCGAAAGCGGTTTCCTCCACAGTGTCACTCAGCTGCCCCCCTCATGGCACCACTGGGCTGGTAGGCAGGAGGGGGCCAGGGCCCAGCGGATCCAGTGGCAGACCCACCGCATCAGCAGCCCGCCAACACTAGGTGGAGCTGTGGTATTAACTGTGGGCCTCCCGCGGCTCTCCAAGAAGGCCCAAGCTGCATATGTTGCCGCTCCCATCGTCTCCATCAGCAAAACAAATTGTTTCATCCACCTTACTGGGTGGGCTCCTTGAATGCAGGAGCGGGGAAGAGGTCCTTGCAGTCTCTGGTGGGGTGGAAGGCCTAGTGCAGGGATCAGTGGGTCTCAGGGCCTGCCTGAGGCAGAGGGTGAGCCCCAGGCTACGGGAGTGTCTGAGGGCCAAGAAGGGCCAGAGTCGCCAATCGCCCATGCGGCCCCCACCCCATCCGATGTTAATCTCCCTGCAGGTCGCTGACAGCATCTCCTAAGGTGCTCAATGGAGCAGATCGTGAGCCAGGCTGTAGTGTGAGCCTCCTGGAGAGCCCCAATGTCACCTCTCACCTCTTCAAGGGGTCTGACCTCACTCCTGTGTGTCGGGCAGGTTTCTCTGTGCTGTCTCGGGGCCACTTCTAGCAACAACCGCTCTCCTTGATTCCAGCCAGCAGCCCATGGGTCCCTCGAATGGCCCAGTGTCAGTCTTGCTCCCTTGGCTAGTAGGCCTGGTCTGGAGCCCAGAGGTCAGCCATGCGCCAACGGCAAGCCACAAATACGGGAGGGGGTGGGGCCCCCATCTGGGAGTGGGCAGTCTCCAGAGCTCTGGAGGTGCAAGGGAGAGTCTCCCATCTCCTACCCGCAAGGAGAGCTCTGCAGCCCCTCTCTTCTCAGCACTACGGGCCCGTTTTCCATTCAGCCGTCAGCCCCTCCCTAGCTATCTACTCAGGGAGACTGGTTGAGGTGTAAAATTACGTCTGGAAGGCATGCTCTGTGTGAGAGCCGCCTAAAGCAATCAACTCAGGCGGTCACACTCCGAGGGTCGAGCGGCTGGATGTGGATTTCTGGCATGGTGTGGCATGTTTGGCAGCCAAGCTAAGCCCCCCACCATGCAGCTATGTTTTTGTTTTGAGCTAATGCTACCTTGTATAGGTGTGGTCATTACCGTCAGTTTTTAAATGTGACTATTAATAGCGGCGACTTTTGTGATTTTGCCAATGTGTAACTGACTTCAAATCACATAATGTACTTCATGTTTAGATACAGCGAATGGCATTCTTGCAAATATTTCTTCAAATCTAAAAGAAATATGCAGCTGTAGTACTTTTCAGAAGTTAAACTGAGACAGCATATTCACCATGCTGTAAATGAGGGCCATAGTTATGAAGAGTTATTGGAGATGTCTATGTCTCCGCTAATATTACTTTCCTCGATCTACCTCACATAGTAATAGGATAAATATTTAGAAGCTCAATGTATTATTTTCCAAATGCTAGGAATATAATCACAAAATTGGAATGATCACCTATTTCTTGATCCACCATGCTTGAGAGCTTCCTGATTGTACCCGTACGATCAACTGGCCAGTGCTAAAAGGACATTTTGTACCAGTCAGTCAGTGCAGCTGTCATGTTGTGCATCAGTTGATAGGTGGGATTGCAGCACCAACAGTGGTGCAAGCTATGCAACGGAATCCCTGGTGGTAAGCTGTGGTGAAGTTGCTGGCAGCTGTGGTGAAGTTGCTGGCAAATATCATGGGCATGACGTGTCAGCTGAGACACGGACCTTTACTAATTTGATACTCCAGCACTCACACATGTTGCAAGAAACACAGCAAAAATACATTTGAATAAAATGTAGAAAAGCAATGTACTAAAAATAATACACCTGGTAAGTTTGGTTTTTTAACCTCCTTATTTATCATTATACAGAACTAAATGGTAACACCAAAAGTAGATACCTGGGGTCTCCAACCTTTTCTGCGATAATAGCTACTTATGTTTAATGAAAATCACACTGATTTACTAATATTACTAGTGTTATAATAGTGAACACATAAAACAAGATTATATTAGTGGTCACTTCAAGTAAGATTACCAGCAGTGATCACTTCAGGGCATGACACAACGTTGTTCGCAGTAATATTAAAAACAGGCTTTGTCAATGTAAAATGCCTTTCTGTGGGAAATACATAACAGCCATAATATTTATAATAAGTCTCCACAATGTCACATGATTTATCACTCAAAATTTCATCTTTAAATATATTTTGGAAATTCAACCATTTTTTACCAAACATCAGCGTATGAGTTCTGAAAAAACTCACATTTTCATCTCCTTGATTTCAGATGTTTAATTTTTGTACACATAAAATAATTTCAAGCAAAAGTTTTAATTTAGTAGGTTTGCCTGCACACACAGAGCTACTTATACTTAATTGGCGAGCTGCCAGTAGCTCATAAACTACTTGTTGAAGAAGCCTGGAATATATAAATGGAGCAACACAGCAGTATAATAACCCTGACGGTCCAAACAGCTCTATACATAGATAATATACATCCCATTTCCTTCATTAGACCTGAAGACCATTGGCTAAAAAGTGCACCTACCTCTCCTGTAGCGTGTTTGGTTCTCTTCTGCACTAAGGGCCAGATGTAGCAAAGGTTTTTACCCATTTTGTGTCTATGGGAAAAAGTGTTCGTACATATGGCCTTAAGAGTGCACATCCTTCCTGTTGGAAAATGGGTTATTGGTAAGGGCAGGTAAGTACGTACACTTAGCAATAGGCCACTAATCTCCACTTAGGTCCAGTTAGGTCTCAGTAAATTAAACCTAGCTCAACCCTTGGTAGCTTGGCAACGAGCGACAAGGCTTAACTTAGGAGACAAAGCGTAAAGCATTTAAATATCACAAAACAGTAATTAAATAAAACACAGGAAACAGTTTAAAAATCCACAACCAATGAATGAAAATAGGATATAATGTTAGCTTTAAAATTACACCAAAGCAGATAAAATCAGATAAAGGGAACCGGAGATATGATTTTTTAAAGAATGAATGCTTTTTAGCGCTTAGAAACGAATAGCGCCAATCTGGTCATCTGGTCGCAGCGTGACCAGGGCAAAGTCAAAGTTTGAGGCCGACCGTGATGGAGCCCTGCTTGGCTACAGCTCGTGGGAGGCCTCAGTCAAAAGTTTACCTTCAGACTTAGTTGTTTTCTTGAAGATTTTCTTCAGTGGGGCCAAGTCGCCAGTCCAATCCGACCTCCTCGAACTCTTCCTCAATACGCGTCGCAGTAGCCCTCGGTGGAGATTTCTACCTTCGGACGTAGTCATTTTTTTAGATGAAAATCCTTCGACTGGGTCAAACCTGAATCTTGATCCGACGTCCTTGGAGCCCTCTTCGGATACACTGCCTGGGAGGTCCTGCTCAACTTCCTACGTTCGGACTTAGTCACTTTTTCTGAGATTTTCTTCACCAGGACAACCCTGCAAGTCAGGCCGGGTCACGGTTGAGGCAAGCCAGCTAGAGTTGCCGCGGCGGGTCGGTCCCTTTATGGAGCTTTTTTCCAAAAGTTCTCCAAACTTCTCCAAACTTCTGGATCTTCTTCCAGATGTTCCTTTAAGGTTCTCTTGAGGTCCACAGATCACGCCAAGGTTCCAGAAGCTCTGAGATGCTCCTTGAGGGTGAGGACTACAACTCTCAGAATGCACCTGGCACAAACTCCTTTTTGGCCACTGGACAGTGGTCAGCTGGTTGGTTTCTTCAGGAGTTGGTACAGGGGACTCTGGTTAGCAAGTTTTCACCTGTAGCAGACAGGGAGTCCCTTCTTGAACCAGTTGAAGTCAGGCAAAACCCTTCTTGTGATGAAGCCCAAGTGTGCAGCTGGTGCAGTCTTCCAGAGTGCAGTGTCCAGGTGCAGGCCAGGGGTCCAGCAGGACAGTCCTTCTTCTCCTGTAGTTCTTCCTTGTAGGGATCTGAGGTATCGGTGCAGGTCTTCCAGTTTTATCCTTGCTCCGTGGTGAAAAACAGAGGGGTCCTGGTTCTCCAATCAGGTGCAGGGTCCTTCCCCCTGTGATGACCTCTTCCTGGGAAGTGTGGCAAAAATCAATCGTAGGAAGCAACATTCCTCAAAAACCCATCAGGACTGAAAATGATTTTTGGAGGTTACATCTGGCTGAGCCCACCCACTGGTGTGGCTACAAATCCTAAACACACCCCTCTCCTTCCCTCTCCTAATCTAATTAAGGGGGCACCTAATTGTCTGGGTTTGCAGGATGTGAGGGATGTGCTGGGTTACTCCAAATGTCCTTCCCTGCCTTTGAAGACCAGTTTGGCAGCCCTCCCACTTCCTGCTTCCCCATCCGCTGAGGGACAATCTCCTCCCCCAGGCACATCTCTTAGTGTTGAGCCAGGCCACTTCACACCTCATCAAGGCAGCCTGGCCAGGCTGCCAGAGGCTGGCCAATCAGAGCAAAGCAGCAAAAACACTACAGGGCTGAAGTTGGCAACTTTTCAGGTAAAGTTTAAAACTCTCTACCTGAACAAGTTATATTACATCCAACAACTGGAAGTTGTGGGATTTACTATAACAATTCATTTGATATCAAACTTTAGGTATCTGTTACTTAAGGGGACTTTTAAAATTAAAATAAAGTCTCCCCATTCTAGCCTATGGAGGCCATTCACTACAATGAGGGAAAAACAAATGTGGCTGTTTTACCTCACCAGGGCTTCTAGAACTATTTTGATAAGGCCCCTGCTTATAGTTGCATGCACCCAGCCCTAGGGGCACATAGAGCACACCTTAGGGGTGATGTATATGTAAAAATAAGGTAGTTTAAGACTTTGGAACTACTATTAATTCCAAATATCAAATTTGCATGTAACTTTAATTTAAAAGCAGCCAGCAAGGCAGGCCTGCCTTTAAATTCACAGTGGGCACCTTAGGAGTGCTCCTATGGGGGCACTACCTATGCTGGGGTCCCTACACCTTCATGACCTACCATATACTAGGGACTTATAGGTAGGATAATTTTGCCAATTATAATTAGCCTAATTTGCATATCCACTTTACACAGAGCACTGGCCCTAGGACTGGTAAGCAGTACCCAGGGCACAACCAAGAGTCAGTAACCACCAGTATCTGTCCAAAACGTTTGGGGGTGACCAGGGCAAAAAGGAGGACTTTCCTACACTTCCAAATATCTCCACCACACTCACATATCAATGGTTTGCTCCAGTCATGAATTGCTTAACCGTGAGAGGATATTTTCTAATTTCATTGTCAGGAGGTTAATCATTTCCAACCACACTTCAAGGTCTGCCTCAGCTTTCTTGTGCACTTACACCTCTCTCGTGCATTTCCCCATTGCTCTTCAGCAGTTGCCCACTCTGACATGTCACCTACCCAGTTCTGGATCCTGGGTGTCCTGGAGGAAAGCCAACAGCTTTCAACAGCTTCTTTTAGTCAACAGCAACCCTTTGTGCTGCAAACTTACTACTGATTTTCTGATGCTTTTTTTGGTTTAGGCATTACACCCACTTGGCAATAACCATGGGGGTTAATGCAAAGGGTCATAACATTTGCTGACAGATTTATTCCTTTTTGTAGACTTCTAAATCAGAAGATTTATGGATTGCTTGGGGAGTTGTGATCTTTTCGTGCTGGCATTGAAAAATGTGGTATATCTTAAAGTCCTTAACACCTGGCAGGAAGTGAATACAATTATAAAGGTCGATAAGAACATTTTTTCCTAATAGTTGTTAAAGGACTTTGGTGCTGTTGAGAATCTCACCATACTAAATTTTTGGTTACGTCTTTCTATGTTTATGAAAAAAGACATTTATCAGATAGTGAAATGTTAGAACTATTGTGTACAGAAGAACAACTCTGAAGTACTACTTGTTTTTCCAGATAGCTGTTTCGTCTCCTATGCTTACAAGATGAGCTCAGCTATAGACCCATCAAGGATCATGTTCTGTGAATTGTTGTGTACCGCTCATGCAGAGTAGCTGTATGGCCCTATGTCACAGAAATTCATTTAGGCTAGGCTGAAATAGATTGCTGTGGGTGCATGTATAATCCTATTGATTTAAACATTGTTTCATATAAATTTTGGGTTAGGATTCTTGTAAACTGAGTGCATTCTGATATATTAGTAATCCTTTTGGGTGCAATGCAGGATTGTCCAGGGTCACACTTTCTGTTTTTGTTGTATGTATAGGAGGTAGCAGTGAGATGTATCCACGAAACAAGAATTCAGGCTTTCACACTAGATAATTAATAACATGGTAATGAAATCCTAATAATACTGCATAAGTAGGAGCAAAGTAGTCCTGCATTTAATACACTGTCACAATGTAAAATCAATGTGCTGGAATCTCAGATGCATAATTGAACTCTTTGGTTGTAAAATTGTTGTCAAGTTAGATTATAAGAATCTTCTGAACACGACTTTTTCTCAGCTCCAGAAATTAACTTTTTTGATGAGGTACAACAGTTAGGCCCATATTTATACTTATTTTTGCCCCACATTTCGCGTCATTTTGTGACGCAAAAGCGGCGCAAACATATACAATATAATTGTATTTTGTAAGTTTGCGCTGCTTCTGCGTCAAAAAACGACGCAAATGCGGCGCTAAAAAAGCATAAATATGGGCCTTAGGGCCTACAGATATCCAGTCCATCCGCCAAAATGTAAGTACCATTGTTTCCTATGGTATTTGGATTTCAGCGGACGGGATATCCATCACCTTTGAGACAGAGTAGCCCCTCTGCTGAAACGTAAGCCAGGCCCTTATTTCCCCACCCCCAAGTCTGCGCATATTGGGCTAACGTGAAATCATTTGGAGGTAATGAGAAAGGTTTTACTATTCAGCTATTCCTAAACATTTAGGGAATAAAGGACAACAGGAGGCGTTATTGATTAAGTAGTGTAAGTGCATATTTTTTAACAGGCAACAACAGCAGTGGGAATAAAAAAAGGAGTGGACATGGAGCAGCTCCTGCATGCTCAGAACATTTGAACATCAAGACACCGGCCTATTCAAGAAATGCTGCATTCTACTGTAATATGTGTAGTTGTAATGTAATACGTTTAGTTGAACTCTTTGATTCCTTGCTTGACAATGGATAAGTTTAGGTTGTGCTGCTTTTGTCTGTTACCTCCAAAACAGTGAAAATCCCCACCTCAGGAAGCCAGGCATTGCTCAAGACATAAGTCTTGAACAAAAACTTTGAAGACTCTCCTGTTCTGCTAGTTTAATTAATCTCCTGGGGAGATAGGTATGATACTTTTCGAATCCTTTTCCTTTCTCTATTTTTCTTTTGTATTCTTTTTTTTAATTACTGCTTTTTATAGCCATGTCTGTCCTATCTCAATGTCATAAAGCCTTTCGGTCCTATCTTCGTTCTAGATAGATTTGAAGGAACAAGTGTAATGTGCTCAGAGCTTATGTTGATAAAACACTCTGTCAATCTGTCTTTCCCACTCCTGTTTATTTGATTGGTTAAGCCAAGTGTAATTAATATGTGTTAAATATTTAGCGGGTCTCAAAATCCTTTTGCATTAACCTGTGCCTCTGAGTATGCATACAACAAAGCAAATATAATAATGACCGATTTCACCTGGACTTTTTAGAAACAGGTCTAAAAGGTTTGCCCTCGGTGAATGCAAAGGTAACTCACGAAAGAAAATAAAAAACGCCCTTAAATACGAGAGTACAAGTACTTTTCGAAAGATAAAGGACGGTACAACTTATTCTGTGCATTGAATATCAGTGCTATATGTGCATGTGAATCATGGGAACCACTAACTCGTCACCTTTGTTCAGTGATTGACAGGTATGCATGTTGTTATGGTTTAAGGGTTTGTAATTATTTATTATTCTGCTTGTTTGCTCTGAAACAGTTACCCCAGGCGATTTGACGTGGGAAATAATACCCCAGACTGGGCACATTCCTAGTGCGAGAGAAGGGCATACCCTTTGGTAAGTGTGGAGTATTACTGGAGCTGCAGTATTTTACCGTGAGGAAGAGCCACGCAAGAAACTTAGAGGCGAAAGGTGCAATGTGACATTTGATCAGATTTCTTCACGTATTTGAATATTTGAGAAATAATTTTGCTAAATTTGAAATCGGATGATATTACCAGTGAGGGTAGCCACATGAATTGCAACACTAGTTGTCCAGCTCCCTGCCAGAGAAATACATTTTCTCATGCTTAGCTTGAAAGTGAAAATCCCTGGGACAGTGTCATTTAAATGTTATCTTCTTGCATAGCGTAAATTAATTGCCGCCCTCATAGATAGAACTGCAACTCAACATGTCTGCCTTGAATAGGAAAGTAGAAACTCCAACTGTGTCAGATGACTAGCAGTTTCTCATTATTTCCAAACCAAAACACATTTCGTAATTGTATGTACATTTTAATGACACATACACGTATCCCTCTGTTAAAGAAAACACATATCTCTGTGTGAAGTGAAAAGAATTCACTCTACGTTGCAATATTTTTGGTCGTTCCCCAACTTGAGATACCCTCGATTGCTAAGTGGTCGAGCTCAGCCACCTATATCAAGGGGCTATGCCTGGATATGGGTCTAAGAGCTGTTAATGGAAGGGTCAAGTCAGATAGGAAGGGCAGGCATACGTTCAACAACGGCAGACACAGTAGTCGTATCGACTATATTTTGGTCGATGTGAGGCAGTGGTTTGCAGTTGTTGATATGCTAGTTACGGAACGCCCAGAGAGTGATCATGACCCGCTGGTTTTGACCTTAAGGGATTCCAGCTTTCAGAGGTCAGAGGGTAGTGGTCCTAATATAACAGCACGAGAGGTCATTGTGAGCAATGACATGCGCAGGGTACGTTGGCCCAAAATAGCCGTTGACGCTGGGGCCCGTAGGGCGATAAGAACCTTAGTGTCTAGCTCTGTGGAGCTTTTAAACAATTGTGGCTCACAGGACGAGATTAACAGCGAATTTATACGCACCCACTCTGACTTGTTTCAGGAACTTAAAAAGTTGTTCATCAAACATATCCCTAAACAACCTAGGCCCAAGAAATACTCATCCCCTACTTGGTTTGATAAAGAGTGTAGTTTGACAAAAAGAGTTCTCTTTGAGGCTATTAAAAACAAAAATCATAGCCAGATTAGATCTTGTAGAAAACTCTATAATGAGGCAAAACGCAAAGCAAAACAAAAGTGGGACGAGGAACGCTGGCTTATGCTGTCAGAAGCCTGTGGTAAACGCAACATGCAACAGTTTTGGTATCTCATGAGATGGGGTATCTCGCAGGACGCCCACTATAGCCCAGCATCTGTCTCTAATCATCAGTGGGTAAAAAAATTTGAGGATCAGTTTAAGTGTTATACAGTAGAAGTGACTATACCCTACCGTCTTGAGCCCGCCGAGCTGTTAATATTCTCAGCTACTGAAGTTATCAATTGCCTGCAAAATATTCCCAAAGGGAGGGCCCCGGGCCCAGATGGTATTCCAGCGGACATTTTTTTGGAAGACCAGGACCTATGGTTACCTTATATACTCCACCTGGCGAATGCAGTTGCTGCAGGTGCTAAAATTCCTGATTCATGGTATGGGGCAGAAATCCTTCCTATGTACAAGAAAGGCGATCGCTCAGTACCCTCAAACTACCGGCCTATCAGCCTTATTGATGCGATCCAAAAAATTATAGCGCGCCTCGTCTTAGGGAGGATACAGGAATGGATAACAGACTCAGATATTTTGACTCCGTTGCAGGCGGGCTTTAGACCTCATGTAAGCACCCTTGATCAAGCCTTTCGTTTTGCCCTCTTATATTGGAAAACAGTTTTTTTGGGTAAGGGCAAGTTATATGCAGCTTTTGTGGATCTAAGATCTGCATTCGACTTGGTTCCTAGGCCTAAATTATGGGATTGCATACTGGAACAGGGAATGCCCAGGGCTCTAGTGCGACTCCTAGTGAATCTTCATGCACACACCTGTGCCCAAGTCCGCTGGGGTAAGCCTGGCGAGGTTACGGACAGGTTCCATGTTTTGAAAGGTGTTAGACAAGGATGTGTCCTGGCTCCCACTTTGTTTTCCCTGTTTATTAACGGGGTTACCAAATATTTTGCAACACATCCCACGGATGCTCCCCAGATAGCGGGAATGAAAGTACCATTGCTCATGTTCGCGGATGATACCTTATTATCAAAGACTAGGCAAGGGCTCCAACAGGCCCTACTCAGATTTGAGTTATTTTGTGACGAGAACGAGCTAGAAGTAAATGTTTCTAAAACAAAATTTATGGTACTAAGAGGTCGAACACAAACTGTGGCAAGGGTCAAAATGTGTGGTGCTATTCTTGAGCAAACTAATGAATTTACATATCTGGGTGTGCATTTTAGTGACAATTTTAGTTGGAAACCCCAGATTGATATCCAAGCACTTAAACATGCTCAACTAGGCGGAGCCCTTCTTAAGGAATATAAAAGATCATTTACCCGCCCGATGTCCCCACTTATGGAAATCTATGGGTCAAAAATTCTTCCCTCAGTCTTGTATGGGGCAGAGCTTTGGGGTTATAGCAATCTGGACCGACTGATGCTGGCCCAAAACAGATTTATAAGAGGGGCGGTTGGTCTTCCGAGGTCATCCCCACGTATTCCGCTCCTTTATGACCTTGGGCTCCAACCGGTGGAAGACCAAGCCAGATTTCGGCCCTTGGCCTTCTGGCGGAGGTTGTGGTCTACCCCAGAGCTGTTATTATATGCGAAAGCATGTCTCGAGGTAAGGGACACCCTAGGATCTGATAAGATTGGCTTGTTTAAGGGTGTTAGAACCACTCTTTGTGCCATGGGTCTAGGTGCCCTTTGGCACAACCCTGACTCAGCTACCTTTCCTTCAAAAAAAGTGCTGAAACAACTATATTGGGAATGGGTGGTAGGCACAAGACACTCATCCCTTATAGGTAGTTCCCTTACAACAACATTTTTACACGTGAAAGATGCCTCTGCAATTGAAAAGTACTGGGATGTTATAATAAAACCCATGGACCGTAAATTATATCACCAAGTTAGAGTGGGCTCATTACCATTAAGGTGTTTAACCTCCACCTGGGGTACTGGTGGCCCAGATAAATGCCCATTGTGTACTGAAATGCGGGAAAATGTGAGCCATTTGTTTTTTGTTTGTCCATTATATGCTGCCCAAAGGAAGAAGTGGTTGGTACCCCTATGCAAAAGTCTGGGCACACAATCGGCCGAGACTGCTTGTAGGATCCTTAAAACTGATCCTTCACCTACTATAGCAATAGGGGTGGCCAAATTCCTGGGGTGGGCATGGATAATTCGTTTTGAATCACTAAAACAGCTACATGTTTTAGATAAGTAAATTATCCTGAATTTTAGAACTGAGCCTTTTTAAAGTAATGTACTCCTTTTTATTATTATGTTAAAATATTTAACAAATGACGCATTAGATAGATTTAATACGTTCTTAGTAGCTTTTATGAAATATTGTATTTATTGTTATAATCATTAGCACTGACAATTTTATAAGTATTATGACGTGTAGCATGTCTTTTATGATGAAATATCGAATAAAGACTTCTTTGACTTGACTTGAAAACACATATCTCTGTGTGAAGTGAAAAGAATTCACTCTACGTTGCAATATTTTTGGTCGTTGTCACAAGCCACTGCCACCCCTAAGCCAGGGTCAGTTTGTTTACGGTAACACCCAGGAAGCATGACTACTACATTTCCAGTTTGTGCGAGGGGGGTATGTCCAAGAAAGGTTATCAATCAAAAAATAAAGCTAAAGTTGGAATTTATAGGACACAACAGTGATTTCGGCCGATCCTGCTTTAAGCAGGTTGTCTGAAGCAGCACACAGGCAGACAGTGGTAAAAAGTGGTAAAAAGACACGGATCAAAAAAATCAATCCCGAAAAAAGTGGCCCACAGATTTCATTTGTCTCCCCTCCACTTCCTATGGTGACCGTTTTTTTTTTCACACGCATGAGTTTTGATGTTCCCTATTGAACTGTGTAAGTAATAGAAGGCCAGGATTCCGGTCAGTCAAGCCTGGACATCATTGCAGAGGGTCTGAAGTGCTGAAAATGATTTTTGTGGTGACCCCTGTCCGGGCTTTTTAGAGCTAGCAAAAGGTTAGCCCCCCCAAAGACAAGGCATCTGAACATCAATATTTAGGTGCACAAAGTAATTTTCAGGCACCCTCTCTGGGTCCTTCTAGCCGTACCCATATTAAATCATCTTAATGCAAACACATTCCCTGAAAACGTGAATATAACAATCAAGGAATCTGACAAATTAGCACAGTCCTTTGCTATTTGTATTATTTCTGCCATCAACCATTCAATTGATGTCCATGACTTCATCAGAGAAATACTCTTGACCTATTTATTTTCAAGAGACCTGGTACACAGACATCTTTTCTTTGGCATTTCTCTCTTAGTTCCCTATCGTTACAGCTATATCTTGTTGGAAAGCATATAAGGTGGGTTGATAATGTAGCTATGTATGATACAAAAATATCACCACACCCCACTTCTAGATATCCCCAGCAACATATTCACCACATCCCATGTAGTACCTCCAAAGCATTCTAGGTGCACTTCAACATGTTACTCTCAGCCTTCGTCTTACCTCAACCACCTCTAAGTAGCTAAATGTCTTGCTATAGGACAGCTCAATTAATTCATACAAAAAAACCCTGTACTTAGGTGACATCCCTAATTTGAAAGTCCCATCCAAAAGCAGCTCTCATCAAACGCTCCTGCCCCTACAGCATCCTCCAACATGGAAACAAGTCAAATACTTCACACCAAACGAGTCATATGGTCAAACCACAAAACTCTGACCCTCACCATCATGCACCACTCACCTTACAATACCAACAAGTCACAAAACTAACTCTCCCACTTCTGAGCAAACAGAATACTGACCATATAACATTCAAAGGCAAGCTAGCAGACAACCCTGTCTAAATCAAACTCAACATGTCCTGACCTCTACGCGACCCACTGAGGCCATCAATCATTCAGAGCATCGATCCATGCTGTCCCTTTCTGAAAGTCAAAAATAAATCACAATAGACCCCTTGGTTCTTCTTCACCATCAGCTGGCTGAGGAAATAGTGCCACTTACTGGAGTTGACCTTGCACCAAACACCCATACCCAATACAGCACTTGACTTCAAATATAGTCAGTAACAGCATACCAAAAAACTATATGTGACACAACAACACTGTTTATCAGGAACAGTTGTGGAAGCCAATAACAGCCCTTGGAAACTGTTCAAAGGGGTGTGCAATCATTTATTGCCCTCTAATACAGTACTGCAACAGTCTTGTAAACTTAGGGACAGTGTGACATTTTAAACTCCATTTTCATAGAAAAGGTCCAGAAAATTAAGACAGATGTAGCTTTTACCAACCTTAACCCTGTTTTCTACTCACAACCAAGGAGTCACTTCACCAGCATTTCCTACACCAAAACCTGTTTCATAGTAATATGTCCCTGCTGACAGCCTTCAGACCATGCAATAAAGCGGAAGGTCCAAACATAATACCATTGCCATAAGGAAGCTCCAGATGTCTGGATCATAGCCTATGTTAACAATACCCTTGAATCTGGCAAAATACCCACAGCCTGGAAACACTCTCTCGTCACTCTATTCTTAGGAAGGCCTTAAAAATCTCCACTGACCATGACAACAGACATTGCTTGAAGTTCTAAATTCTTTCAAATGATACTGGCTGTAACAGTTTAACACAGTTACATAAAATCTTAGTTACTAAAAAATCTTGTCTTCCACCCCCAACATTGGTCAACATCAGGAATGATCTGCTGTCAGGCGCTTGACTCATTGGTTCTTTAGAGGTAGCCTCTATAGCCTGAGAATCAGATATGTAACTACGATGTAAAATTACAGTTTTGCTTTTTTTTGACATTCTGGTACGCAAGCATATGTGGGTCAGAGTTGCGCTGACTGATACAGACTGGTTTTCTGAAGTTATGAAGTGCAGGGACTTTTTTAGAAATATCAGCTACCAGATAGGGGGTTACCTTACCATAGGGCAGGGTGCTGTGTAGGTAAAGGTCAGGGCATATAACTGTGTGTTTTGTATGTCCTGGTAGTGGAAATCTCCTAAATTCATTTTCCACTACTGTGAGGCCTACTCATTTCAGAGGCTAACATTAGGGCTACCCTCATATACTGTTTGAGTGGTAGATCCTGATCAGAAAGGGGTAAACAGGTCATGTTTAGTATGGTCAGAATGGTAATAGAAAAACCTGCTTATTGGTGAGGTTGGATTTTTTATATTACTTTTTTAGAAATGCCACTTTTAGAAAGTGAACACACTTAGGGGCAACCCGGTATTCCCCTAGGAACTGGGTACAGACAATGTCTCATATAAAAATGCTCCTAGAGGAATGAGTACATATTATACAGTCTTCAATTAATGAATAAGACAACTCCATACTGTTAAAATCCAATATATTACTCAATAGGATCCAGGAAGTTTAAAAACATGTACAACAATTCCAACAAATGTCCATTTCATAAACAATAATACTGTATATAACCCCTCTAGGTCATAAGATCAAATCCCAACTGCAGATCCAGAAGGGGTTATAACCCTCCTCATGACACAGTTCTGCACAATACTTGCCTGTTTTTCAGTTCCAGTTCAAGCAATGCCATGAACTTTCAATTCAGCTTGTGAAATGAGAAGGTAATGTTGCCATTTCGGCCTGTAGTGGCAGTTAGAGGTCCGTCAGACCATCATCAGGACTCAGTATTGTTAAATAATACCAATACATTAGAAACATGAATTAAAAAACAGTACGTGCAATCTATGAAATCACACCATCACACCATGTGAGTACACTGCAATGGAGGCAGAGTTTTTCTAGAGTTTATGTTGTATGACTGTTAAGCAATTCTAATATTTAAATCTTTGTAGATTTGTTTACTTGGGACCTTTAGGCTGAAGTCCCCTGGTGTGTTGCTACACAGCCTATGTTTGCAACCTGTTGTAAGTAGCAGAATATAGCTATTCTAGTTGGGAGCCTGAAACAGTGTACTTTTTAGTGCATGTTTGCTATGTTTCTAAAATATTTTTTTGAACTTTCCTTGTCATATAGATGGTGGCTTATACTAGTATCCACACCTGTGTTTTGGTGTTTTTTTGTGTTCAACAGGCAGTACACATGGTGTGATTTCAGAGATTGCACGTACTGTTTTTTAATTATTTTGTCTTATGCGTAGGTATTATTTAACAACACTGAGTCCTGATGATGGTCTGACGGACCTCTGACTGCCACTACAGGCTGAAATGTCGACATTACCTTCTCATTTGATAAGCTGAATTGAAAGTCCATGATATTGCTTGAACTGGGACTGAAAACCAGGCAATTATTGTGCAGAGCTGTGTCATGAGGAGGGTTATAACCCCTTCTGGATCTGTAGTTTGGATTCAATCTTATGATCTAGAGGGGTTATGTACAGTGTCGTTGTTTATGAAATGGACATTCGTTGGAATTGTTGTACATGTTTTTGAACTTCCTGAATCCTCTTGAGTAATATATTGGATTTTAACAGTACGGCATTGTCTTATTTATTCATTGAAGGCTGTATTATAGTTACGCATTCTATATCTAAATAATTCCTCTAGGAGCATTTTTAAGTGAGACTTTTAGAAAGTGAGCATTTCTCTGCACTTAAAATTCATCTGTGCCTTAAAACCTGTCTCCGAACCACGTCTGGGTTGGGCTGGTTGACAGCTCCCTTGTGCATTTCACCCAGACAACCACAAACACAAGATACTATGACAGCTTCACTCATCTGCATACTGAATGGGTCTTCCTGGGCTGGAAGGGTCTGACACTTACATTTCAAAGGCTAGTGGCCAAACCCACTACTAGGACCCTGGCAGACAGACCTGTACTGAAAGGGGGCCTTGTGCACTTCAAAACCACTCTTTGAAGTCTCCTTCACTTCACAGGCATTTTTGGGTATATAAACTTGGTCTTTGACCCCACCAAATCAGACACTTTCTGGAACAGACACTTCTGGACCAGATCCTGCAACTTGTCAAGAGGAGCTGCCTGGCTGCCCAAAGGACTCACCTGGACTGCTTTGCTGTGAATTAATGCTGCCTTGTTGCTGCCCTCTGACTTTGCTGAGAAGTGTTTTCCAAGGGCTTGGATTCAGCTTGCCTCCTGTTCCTGAAGTCTCAGGGCCAAAAAGTCTTCCTCTCTTCAAGAAAACTCCTTGTGTGGCAAAAATCGACGCAGCGCCTGCCGGAAACGATGCGCAGCCTGCCCAGCAGTGAGAAAATCGTGACAGCGCCGAATCGGAACGATGCAGCTTTGCTCCCGGAGTGGAGATCAACACAGCGCCTGCGTTGCGAATGGAACGTCAATGCACAGGCATACCAGATCGACGCACAGCCGAGCCAGAACGACACAGCCCTGCTTCCTGAGTGAAGAATCGATGCGGCACCTGCCATGGGACAGAAACTTCGATGCATCGTCCCCTGGATCGACGCAGCACCTGTGACTCCGTCCCGCACGCCCAGGATTTCCACGTATCATCCCTTGGCATCAAAAGACCCCCCATCGCAGTGAGGATACAAGACTGTGTACGGGAAATCATTGCAAAGCACATGCAGCATAGGAAGACGCATCATCTGTGCCGCGTCAGGAAATCCAATGCACACAATCACTTTTCCATGCATCTCATCCTTTGCGGTTTCCATGTGTGTAATTTTGATGCAAACAAGATGCACACAAGAGACAAATGCTGATTTTTAAAGACTTAAGACTCTTCTTAACTTTGCAAAAGTGTTATTTCAACTTGTGCTTATCAAATCATGATCGTCTTGACCTTAGTTTATTCAGATAAATATCTTATATTTTTCTAAATCTGTGTGGTGTATGTTTGAGGTGTTTTCACTGTGTTATTGCATGATTTATTGTACAAATACTTTACACATTGCTTTCTAAGTTAAGCCTGACTGCTCAGTGCCAAGCTACCAGAAGGTGGGCACAGGACAATTTGGATTGTGTGTGACTTACCCTGACTAGAATTGTGGTCCCTACTTGGACAAGGGTGTATACCTCTGCCAACTAGAGACCCCATTTCTAAAACCAATCTTGGAGAATTGCTAATCATTAGTTGTGCTCATAGTATCATTACATATGGACACACACTCAAAAGAATAACTCAAGACCAATTTACAAAAATACTTCAGATTTTTATAAAATTTCCAAGACTAAGATCATCAAAATTGGGTAAGTACTTTTTAAGTTTTGATTTTTCAAAGTTTAGCAAAAATATTCTTTTTGTGCGTAATCGTGCACCATGGGAATCAATGAGAGAAAACTTTTAAAATGCTTATAAAATCAGACAATGCGTTTACCAATGTCTCATTTTGCTTGTAGGTCGAGGTCATCGAAATGTCCTGTGGACCAGCTAGAAGTTTGTGTGGTTCCCGGTTCCGGCAGGAGAAGCTGCTGAAAAGTGCTTGGAGCTGTTGCAGGACCAGTGTGGGGGACCACTTGGAAAAGCAATGCACAGGTGGACTTCAAGGCAAGTCTGGTTGGTCCCCTTGGAGTGTAGAGGTCACAAGGATGGGGGAACCCTTAGAACACAACTGCTTCTGTGGTGCAGGGCCCAGGGAGGTCGGGTGCAGAGCAGGTAGGTGAGCCAAGAGCTATGCTCAAAGGTGCCCTTGGAACCAGGAGGCAGGTCACTTTGAGAGTGGATTGAAGGTCAGCATGGCCACTCTGGGGGTGGTTCTTATGTGTCCTAAAGTCCCTCAACTGGAGCTTGCTTCTGACTCTTGGAGAGTCTGGAGTGGACTTTTCTTCTGTGTGTCCAATGTTGGAGATCCAGTACTACAGCCTATTGCATGGTTCATCCACTGGAGCTCACAGTACTACCAAACGTGGCACTCTTGCAGGATTTGTCCTCTGGCTCTGTCAGATGAACTTTGGCCTGGAATTTAGTCTGGCTGCTATGTCCGGTTTCTTAGTCAGCAGCCAGTCAGTGAAC